>NC_139220.1:245682014-246052014 GCF_055691185.1 Crinia signifera
TAATAAGGATCAAAGTGTGGCAACTCTTCCATGAGAAGCTGTAGACAGAGCTGGAAGTATGACAAACCATAAGGTGGGAAAGGATCTGTTTGCACTTTGCATCAGAACAGTTAACAGACCCAGGGTGAAAAGTGATAAAATTAAGTGATAAACCACCAACCAAAAGACCACTGAGAGGATTTTGAAGTGGGTCTTTTGGTCCAGGGTTCTATAAAGAAGTGTTAGAATAATGATAATTCTCTCCAAATTGCAGTATCATGCAACCAGACCCCATTTTGAGAGCTTCTTGTTGCCCATATCCATTACAGAAGTCCAGAGGATATCCATGGAACTAGTTAGGTCCTAGTTAAGGTTTGCTTGGGGTCATCTGTATATCCTTGTAATAGTTGATTATGCGACCCAATATCCTGAAGTCATCACTTTGCATAATATGTCCACCAAGACAGTAACTAAAAAGATGCATGTCTTTAGTAGGGTGGGAATACCTAAAGAAATTTATAAAATCATGAAGGATTATGCTAATTATTTAAGGTTACTCAATTCAGGACATCAGTTTATCAACCCCAAACTTATGGGTTGGTAGAAAGGTTCAACAAAACTTTTAGAAGCAAGCTGAAAATGTTGTGTATAAGAATGGGAAATACTTGGATAACCTGTTGCCATATTATTGTTTCCCATTAGTCCTTTACAAGGTTCTCCCTTTTTGGTTTGTTGTATGGGAGATGCCCCAGCAGTTGGTAGATATTGCTAAAGAAGGGTAACCCCCTCCTCATAAAAGAGTTATTGAACATGTATCGCAGATGCAGAATAGGCTTGCAGCCATGATGCCCATTGTTAAGGAGAAACAGACAGAACAAGCTCAACAAAGAGTGTATAATTGGAATCACTAGCTACTGTATGTATATTTGCCCCTGCGGATAGAGCTCTTGTTTTGGTACCCACAACAGACAGCAAGTTTTTGACTAAATGTCAAGGTCTATTTGAGTTCTAGGAGAAAGTTAATGAGGTAAAGTGCTGGTTGGTACTATACATTTACAATATTAACCTAAATAAACCCTGGAAGAATAGGGGAGCCATGTCAGTTGAACATTGTCCTCTAATAACATCACTCCCCACTGTTCCCAAAGTAAAGGTTTTGGAGACACTGTTAGCTACTCAAAAAAAACAAGGATAAAGAAGTCATCATCAGAAACAGGGATGTATTTTCAGAACTGCATAGCTGAACGGCCATAATAAAGCATGACAAGATTGATGTAAAGCCATTTATAATCCCTGAAGCACAGTAAGAGGCTGTCTTATAGAGTTTAAAAATATGCTAGAACTTGGTGTTATAGAAAAGTCTAGCAGTGAATGGTGAAGTGACATAGTTATCATTCTAAAACCAAATGGCAGCCTGCACTTCTGCAATTACAGTATTTTCATAAATTAAATGCAGTGTCCAAGTTTGAGGCATATCCCATGTCCCATGTTGATAAGCTGATAGAAAGTCTAGGAACAGCCAGAAATCTGACCACATTGCACCTGACAAAATGTAAATTCACTAGAGCTTTTAAAACGGAAACAAGGTGATGTTGTCCATAGCAACCAATAGAAAAATGGTAGGTAGAATCTGATTGGTTGTTATAGACAATATCACCTCTTTTTATTTTGATAAGTTTTAGTAAATGTACCCCTTAGAGTAAAAGCAATGTTAGTCTCAATCAGAAACACAGGGCTAAGAGCTAACCTAAATAAATTCTGCTTAGCAATGAGTGTAGTTATATATTCAGGGTTTACAATAGGCAAAGGTCTGATTAAGCCCCGCATTAGCAAAGTTGAGGCTATCTAAAACTGACACCTCGTAAATAGGAAACAGGTGAGAGATTTTTGAGGGATCACTGAGTATTAACGATGGTAATTTCTATTTTTGCCACCACAACAGTTCCTTTATCAGACCTTATGAGCGGTATACAGCCAAGAGAGTTATTCTACTGCGGAAAAAGAAAAAATTGCCATTAAGTGAACATTAAACATTAGACATTTTCAGATATTACCTAATGGTCAAACAGTGTAAACTGATCATGCTCCACTAAAATTGAGGTTGTCTTTTTTTTTTTTGCAATTCAAGACTTCTTACTTTTATTGTGGAAAATAGGGTCAGAACAACTGGCAAATGCAGATGCATTGTCACACATCTTCTGTTTTGGGGCTACAAGTGTTCTGCCCAGAAAGTCAAAACAGGGATGGGAGTGGTGTGTGTGACAAGGACACTGGAATAGTGTGGGAAGGCAGGTATATTTGTGTTGGTCGGCAGATATATTAGCTCATGGTTTCTAACCTATGTATTTTAAAACCCTAGGTGTGTTGTGTTGGTTCTACTGGGAGCTTTTTGCTTTTGGTAAGAACCAATTAAGTGATCCTGGGGTATTGATGTTAGAGACGAGTGGGCTCAATCCGTGAGGTCCATTCCCGGTTTAAAGTCTTGTTGGCCTCACAGATAGCTAATTAGTGATTTCAGTTGCATCATAGTGTTATAATGCTAACAAAGTGGAAATAGGATCCTAAAACTGCAGCTACGGATAATTTTCAAAAATATTTTTTTTACACACTAACAACCTTCAAAAAAATTAAAACAAAAACAAGCACTGTCCTTCCTTTGTACACTTATTTAAACATTAAACACTATACAGTGGCACAAGTAGTGACTAACGGTTATAAAACTTCTATGATCATATAGAGTTCCTCCTGGGACTTTCTTTCACGTACTATTTTCCCATCAGTGTCTCTCTCCTGAACAATACGCCAATACGACCAATATATCTATTTCTATTCTACATTCTACCCCTCCCATATCCATGCCATATCCATATCTGTCCTCTAACAAAGAAATCTAACCTGGATAGATGCATAAGTAGGATTGCTGCTATTATTATGGTTTTTATGTATGGTCACATTTAATTATGTGTATGTCAAAACCTTTTTTTAAAAATACGTATTGTCTTTTACATGTCTAGCTTACCGGCTGGTTATTATATGTGTTTGATTATTGAATTTTTCATTTCTTTTTATATGGATTAAAATAAGAATATTTGATCTTATTATCTGTTTTGGCTGTAATTAGTCTGCAGTGGGTTAGTGGCTGTAATTAGTCTGCAGTGAACTCCATGCAGCACTTGTAGCGCTGTCTAAATCCCGATACCAGTTTTCTCTTCTTGCCTTTAAGAGATTGAGTAAATCCCATTAGACAGCAGCTGTAGTGACTGCCCCTTTGCGCTTTGAATAAACTATTTTCCTTCCCTGTTGATCATTGTGTGGGAGAATATCTTACATTTGTGGCACATCTGTCTATTTAACGCTGCTTTAACGGCACATTTGCACGACGTTAATGATGCTCACTTCTCCTTATCCTGTAACAATTCAGTTACTGCAATCTGTTTGCGGTAACTCACCCCTCCGTGATCCCTGGCTTTGGTGTCCAGTACGCATGCCCCCACTGTGTGCTGAGCGGACATGTGCACTAACACCCTCCGGACGCTGCGTAGCTTTTTTTCCCCATTTACAAAATAGTAAAGTAAAAAAAATGCACATCAAAAAACAAAAAGTATTAATTTAAATACATAGATAAGGCAACACAAACTTCTAGACACACATAAAATATAATTACTAAAGGGTTAAACTACCTCTTCGCTAGCCTGAAGAGACGAGGTATACCACTGCTCTGTTTACCGAGGCGGGGCTTTGAGCATAGGGTGCACACGCCTCTCCTATACAGGTGAATGGGAAGAGAAGCGCGCACTGAAGAAACCTGGAATGCGGAAGTGAAGAGAAGCACACAGCACCGCCAGGGGACAGAGCATACGGAGAAGAGACAGTGGCGCCATTAAAGACGACTGACCGCTGCGTTAAAGGTTAGAGAATCTCCCCCTGTGTCTGCCATAGCAAAAAACTGTATCCTCCAATATTGGCTACATCCTACAGCCCCTCCATTTTTTCTTTTTTGAACAAACTATTTTATTGTTTTTAAATGGAGTGGCCTGTGACAACCCTATGGAAAGATATATCCACGGATCAGTTCTTCAAAACCTAGGAGAGCTATATAGAAACCCTGTCCCATACCCTTAGAGAACAGGTGTGGTTGTGCTTTAAAAATACACTATGGTACAAAACACAAATTTTTGTGCAAGACACCCCCTATCACGCTTGAAACTGCCGAACCTTAAGGTCATACCTCCCTTCCATGGGTCTACATAATGTGTGAGTTGGAGATACTGGCTTAGTTGTGGAGTCGGAGCCACCACACGACTATATCAAAGTTTTCTCTTTCAAATGTGTGTATCAAATTCATCAAATGACATTCATATGTTGATATAATGCTATGGTATACTCTTTAATTTTGACACTTTATTGTATAATCTGTCCACTTGACTATGTACATGGTTTATTTGTATTGACCTGTTTTTTTACACTTACATAAAAGAAAGTTTAATAAAAAAACCAAAAAACATTGCAGGACATGGGTGCCGCCATGACACCTGTGATCAGTTGATCTCTGCTCACCTATCCAGCAACTCCAGTGATCCCAGGTGTGATCATTGCTGCTGTGGTCAGCAGCCAATAAACAGGCATCTTGGGGGATATAAACAGGTCTCTCACAATCATACAGTGCCTTAAACAATTATCTTTCTGAGTTTGTTCCAGAGAGTGCTTCCAAGGCTCCAGGCATTTTCCAGTATTACCAGCTACTTGTATTATGCAGCTGCACAGTTATTCTCCTGTTGCCATAGGGATGATATTTCCATCTCCAGCTTCCATGTGCCAGTGTCTGGGTCCAGTCCAGGATGCCTCAGCGCTGACCAGCCTGTTCCATCAGTTCTCAGACCAATACCAGCCAGTGTCATTGGTTCCCAGACCAACCATCGGTAACCAGTACGATATTATCCTGTACCATTGGTTCCCAGACTACCATCGATAACCAGCCAAGTACCGTACTATAAATACCAGTATACATAAAAACCAAATACATTGCTACATGTTTATCATATATATCCTCAGTACCCACAGCTTGAATAAGTGAGACTATGGCAGAGGGTCGCAGCCTGTACTTTGGGTGTAGAGAAATCCATGGCTACTTGCGAGAATCCCCGGTGAAGATCTCCGGCGGATTTAGATGCCATGCCTCTTTTAAAGTATTTGCAAATTCCATTTTCAGCTCTCATCTCCAGTTTATGCACCATCCCCACATCACGTCTCCACAGTTCCTTTACTCATTTACCCCTGCGGAGTCATTCTAAAGATTTGTTGTCTACAGCACAATCCATTACTTGTATTAAATGTCTACCATAATTGTTTTCATTATTTTCACATACTATAGTACATAACATTTTGCTTTACTTAGATAAGTATCCTGTCTCCGCAGTTGCTTTTGTTTTTGGAGTCTTTTTTCAATCTATAGTAAAAAATGCCCAGCTTTTTCTTGGGCACGCCAAGCGTTTTTTTAGGTAGGCACAAGAATGCCCCCTGCCTGCTTCCATCCCGCCCAACCGCCCCATGTGAGCGCAACGGCGACTATGCAAGTTGCCAAAGGCGTCTGTACAGCATTCCTGCACATGCACATATGTGAAGAATCTGCGCATTTGCAGTGCATTAACTTCGGTCCCCATTGCGAATTCGCCTGGGACTGAAGAGATCAGAATGAGGGCCTTTGTGTACATGTAGTAGATACTGTATTGGGTAGAAAGACAACCTAGAGCTGCAGAAAATATTTAAAGTTGCTGTCGTACATCAGATGGCTAATGTAATGCCTTATAAACAATTTAGTAAATGTTTTATTAAGAACATTGCTATATACTTTGTGATTCTTTTTATCATATGGGTATCATATCATTAGAAAGAGTTGTTTGTTTGCCCTGGAATATGACACAAATCTACTCTCTAGATTCAATTTTATCCAGTACTGAGCAAAGAACAGCTGTGTCATATCCTGGAGCAATGTAAACTACAGTGACTGCTGATATGTAGGAAAGAAGAAGACACAAGAAGAAAAATATTTGTTAAAGCATTGTAGTACAGCAAGCATACTAGTACGCACTACTGGAGTATACAATTTATCGCAGCTATCCAATTGTTCTCATGTTCCCATAGGGGCAAATTTCTCGTCACCTACTCGGAGTAGGTAAATACTTGGGTGGAATCCCTATTTTTGGGTAAAAATGTTGGGACTTGGCCACTAACAGTTATTAATTAGCCAATAATGGGTTTTCAGTTTTGGGGAGAGGAATTACACAGTGATGGAAATGGAGATAGAATGTATAGGACAGGTACTGTATAGCGGGCTGCTTTATGAGTGAGACAAGTGATTTTACGTTTGCAGATCGGAGTAGTTGTATTGCAAAGTTTTTTAAAGTGCCTTTAAGTAACCCAAATATATGCTTATACCCCTTTCATGAACCACAAATTTTCTGAGAACATTTATTTTACACAATAAATTGTGAACTTACTATTTAATATTTGGCTAGTAACTTAATTTTAGAATAGGATGAAAATTGTTTAATGTTTTTTTGAACTTGTAGCATATTGTTAATGTTTTCCATGATTGTTATATAAGATTCCCTGTCCTGTGGCCTTTACAGTATGTCTGCGCCGCATCCCTTATCTTTCTGTGTTAGACATGATTCATTGTGCTAGATAATTAAGGCAATATTACAGATAATATAAGACATTCCTGGTATTTCCCTTGCATTCTCAACAGGAAAGCTGATAATGGGAAATATTTCTAAAATTTTTGTATTATATATACAATATAAGGACAATAAAGATATTGTGATGGGGGGTCCTGTACGCTACCCCTTCATACCATCTCCTAATCAGCACCAGGGTAGATGCAGAGCTGGGAGCGTATGTACAAAATTGCATCATCACCATCCAGGCCCCACCACACAATGCCGAGATTACAGGCAATGTACGGTTTGGAACAGGGCCACGTTTATGCAATTCACAGCATGTCATTAAACACCCCCTTCATCTGTGGGAGGGATGCAGGGGGCTGTGGTAGGTGCAGATGACCAGGAGAGACTTGCCCACCCTTCTGCGGAGCCAGGAGCACCACCCAATTTTCAATTTTCAGGATCCACCCGGTGATTCTGAAAAAATAGGCAAGTATGACTAACACAGATATATATATATATATATATATATATATATATATATATATATATATATATATATATATATATATATATATATATATATATATATATCTGTGTTAGTCATACTTGCCTATTTTTTATATATATATATATATGGAGGGAAAAGAAGGGTAATGTAGGGCGCCACTTGTGTCCTGAACAACTGAGTTTTTGTATCAAAAAGACAGATATACCTTTAGAAAAAAGGGTGTCAGCTGACCTCTAAGAAAAACACCTTGGTAAGGGGTGTAGCAAAAAGATACAATGGTTTGGATAAAGGTCTAAGCGACTACAAATATCTGTATAGGAAACGTTTTACTTTTAAAACATATAAAAGTTTTATTTAGTACAAAAAATTATTTGTATATAAAAAAATACACAATAGTATTTATATAAGAACAAACAATACAAGAAATGTCATAGAAAAAAGCAATATATAAAAAAATGCGAAGCTAAGTAAAAATGCCTATAAAATATTGCTAAAAAAGGGGAGTCGCTTAGACCTTTATCCAAACCATTGTATCTATATATATATATATTTATACAAAAAAATGGGGTTTCAGAGGGCGCTTATGTAATAAATCAATGTAAATTACCAATTGATATTTAATACATAAAAAAAGAGTAAAATGGACAATCGCATAAAAAAAACCGGTACTGCTTTCCTAGCACAGCGCCCACGATCTAGATTGTATGTGTGGGGCTGATATCTCAAGCATCTCATGCATCTTATGTGTTTGTGCGGCATAAGATGCATGAGATGATGCAATCGACGAGATGGACGAGATTTTTACATTGCAAGCATCTCATGCATCTTATGTGTTTGTGCGGCATAAGATGCATGAGATGATGCAATCGACGTGATTGACGAGATTTTTACATTGGAATCAATGTAAAAAGCCCACAAAACCCCATTTTTATTTGCTAAACCCCCCTCATGGGTGGAATGCCCCCCCATTGTTAACGCCTCCACACTATTGGCGGCAACCCGAAGTGTGGCGAGCGCAGCGAGCCCGCGAGGGGTGGCGGTACGCCCCCTCCGACCTTTTCATACCCCCACTATCCACATCGGCATGGAGTTGATGTTATATAGTGTGGCGAGCGCAGCGTGGCGAGCCCCGCGAGGGGACGTGGAATACATGTAAAGTAGTCTGCTCGCCACGCTTCGGGCTTGGTGGCTCACTGCGCTCGCCACACTATATAAAATCAGTTTTTGCCACCTACATACTCTCTGAAGAAGCCGCTGATTACAACTAACAGGCGGGGAAACGCGTTAGTGGACCACCCTATTGGCAATACATTTAAGAGGATTGGTACCCCTGATTATGCTGTGACCAGCTTACCTGAAAAATACACTCCGGATAAAGTTGTACATCTGGCTAACCAGCGCCATCAACTGGGAGGACAGGATTCAGGAGCACAAGGTCATCTGTAAGGTACCATTACCCAAACTGTCTGGCCAGACATGAAAAGTGACTACAAAATACCCTTTAATCACTAACAAATAGTGCAATATATTGTGTTTCTAAATAACAACACTAAAACCTGGGAATGTACAGTGGCTATCGTCAGTAATATGCATATAACAGTACTAACCTGACACTAATTACCCTAACCAGGACTGGAATATAGTTAAATACAACCGGTTGTATATTCCCTATTTTATATAGTGTGGTTTTTATTTTTTATTTTTCTTGATTTTTAAATATTTTTATTGTATACTGTATTTGTGTAAAATTAAATTGTTTTCATAACTCTAGTTGGGTGCGCAGCTCTATTTCTCAAATTTCCTATATAAAATCAACTCCACGTGGATAGTGGGGGTATGAAAAGGTCAGAGGACGCATACCGCCACCCCTCGCGGGTGTGCTCGCCACGCTTCGGGTTGGCGTTGATAGTGCTGGTGGCGTTAACAATGGTTATTGGGGGCTCACGATTTTTTTATCTCATGCATCTCATGGATCTCATGCATCTTATGCATCTTATGTATGCATAAGATCCATGAGATTAAAAAATCGGGTCCATTGCGTTGATTGTATGCCTTAAGTACCTTAAACTTAAGGCATACAATCAATGAGACGGGCGCTGTGCTAGGAAAGCAGTACCAAAAACCTTACTAGGGTGTTACAGGTATACAAGTTTTGATAGATCACAAATGCATGTACAACTCTGGTGGGTTGATCGATTCGGTCAGTGGAAAAGTCCTAACGCGTTTCGTCATGGTTATGACTTCATCAGGGGCAACATTGTAACCGATACAACAATGTTTGTCCAAACAAAAGGCATCCAGAGTAGTCTTCTCAATGTTATTCGGAAAAATCCAAAACACGCGACAACCCAGATTTTCTTCAAATAGGATTAATTTGGGGTGTAAGGCTCAGCAGGATGGAACCCACACAATAGAGTGTTCAAGGTAGTATGTGCATACAGCATGAATCCAGATGGACCAGGCATATAAGCAAGTATTATAGAGCTTTAGATGTGCCTAAATAAAGATATGCACATACAGATGTAGCCAAGCTAATTTTTGCAATGTGTACTGTACGTGCCTATGCATCATAGCAACAATTAGTCACAATAAGGAGCAATTAGAGATCACATAGTGCTTTTCTATGGATCATGGGTGGCAAAATTTGCATGTACCCATTAGCAGGTGCACGTGCACGCAGCACAAAATCTCGTTACGCCTGTGATTAATCTTTGGAGCAATGAACATGGATATACAGTATCTGTACTGTATACACAGTTTTTCACCACTGCTTCTTTTCCGGCTAACAGTTTTGGCTCCCGTAAACGAGCTAATTTCGTAGTCTTGGTCATTCAATTATTTGCCTTATTTTTATAGAGATTTTTGTTTTCCTGCAATAGAATTAGAAAAGAAGAATGAATTAAATTACTTTTTAGCAATGCCAATCCATTTTGTGACCTGTGTAGCTATTGACAAGCTATAGATAAACATCATTAAACAAGCATGCTACAGTACTTCTTGTGAAAGTTGTTTTCAAATCCATTGAATTTTCAATTTCTGAGGCATTTTTTGCAGTCCATTATTTATTTATATTCTATTAAATGCTGATATATGTTTATTTGGCGCTGAATGCAATTCCTTCTCTTTTCTTGCACTTTCTCTTCTTGCTTCTCATTTGCAATCCATTTTAAAGCATTGTAATAGCAGGGAGTTTGTGTTTCTGCTTTGCTCTCCTGTGGATTAAGGCACACCACATTGAAAACCACTGCACTCAGAGCAGTTTGTAATGGTTTAAAGAGCAGTAAAAAAAAAAAGCAGCACTAAGCTTCTAATATGAGCTTCTGCAGACAGACAAAGCTTTCAGAGACGACCCCCCCAATAGGTTGTGTAATGACCCTGCTTGCCAAATTTCCATCTTGGCTTTTAACAAAAGCTTCCTTGAAAATTGAAGTTCTCTACCAAGGTGACTTCCTAATTTGGCAGGTGCAGCTCAAGGAAAGTGCAAAAAGATTTTATTTTCTTTAAAGAGCATTTTGTAAATATAACCGTATTTTCTCTGTTTTACAGTATCAAATAATGTTTGTGGGGTGTCCCCCGAAAACTGGTATGTTCAAAGGCTACCTGCAATTATTAAGGTTCCTCTGGATAAACCATAGCAGGACTGCAGCAGATACATGTAGCTCCATTATATGAAGCGGTGCCTTACATTTCCCACAGACCCCATAGATTTCTATGAAGGCTTCTAGGCTATTAGATATACTGTACCAAGCTCTGGAATGCTTTGAAAATATATTTTTTTGGGGGTAGGGGGTACCCACATGTTTTAATGATATCCTCAATGGGGACCATGGTAATATTGGAAACCCAGTATCTTGTGACATATTCGGGTGGTGTTAGCTACTGTAAATTATGCAACATTTACCAGGAAAGGGATTTGTAGGAGGATAGAAGAGATCAGTTACGAACAGGTGAGGCAGGATTGGAGACTGTAGACTGCAGCTTTCTTGGAAAAACAAATTTGAGACCGAACATAAATTTGTCTTATAAGGAAAAATGTGCTATTGGGTGGGGTGTGTTGAAGTTGGGGTTGTGGTGGGTGGGTGAGTGTCAGGAGCAAGGGTGCCATGAGTGGGCGAAGATGCTTGGGGGTGATGTGGGTGGGGGGACAGTGTGGGTGTTGGAGTTGAATGTGCGGGGGTGGCCCGTATGTGTGGTGTGGGTTGGTCAGGATGCGGGGGTGCACCAGTGAGGGGCAGTCGCGTGGGTACTGTGGGTGGGGTATGGGTGGGTGTGGCGTTGCCGCAGCTGGCTGCAGGGTTACTGCAGTTTGAGAAGGTTTGGGTGCAGGGAGTGGGGTGGGTGCATTAGTACCACGGGTAGGGGAGTGGCAGGTGCGGGGTTGCCGCGTGTGGGGGAGGGTGTCCAGTGGTGCTGTGGGTGTGGGAAGGGTGGGTGCAGGTGTGCTGCGGGAGGTGGAGTTGCTGCAGGTGCGGAGGTGCTGCAGTTGTTTGGGGGATGGTTGGTAGCTGGGGTGCTGCCAGTGTTGGTGGGACTGGTGCAGGGTTGTCATGGGTGAGGGAGGGGGACTGGGCATGCTGTAGATGGTGGAGAGGCCGTTGTGCTGTGGGTGGGGGAGGAGCAGGTGTGGGTGTACTGTGGGTGGGGGAGGGGTGGTTGTGGTGTTTCCGCAAGTGGATGTGGTGTTCCCTGCAGGTGATGGAGGGGCAGGGTAGTGTTGGAATCAGTCCAATTTGACTAAAAACAAGGGAGAGAAAAAAATGGAGGCAATCTGGCTGCATAAATCATGCATTTAAAGGCACAGTAATCTTCAATATGCAAATTAGCATGGGAATGACGGTGTTTTGGGGGTAATACAGTGCATCTGACATGTTTTGGCCGATAGGGGTGCTTTTGTAAAATTTTCTCGATTTAAAAAAAAAAAATCAATCTACCTTTAGTAAATTTACTCCTAAGAGTTTTTCCCATACTTGGCACCTGCTCTGTCCCAACTCTCAATTCATATTTCTACATTAGTTTCAAATCAAGAATGTCACGTGCCTGACTTTCAGTCCCTCTTTACCAGGTCTTCAGTCTAAACTCACTATGTCCTGAAGCTGACTCCGCTCCCATAAGTGGCCCAGAACTCAGAAATCTCACTTAAAATGATTAATTCATTTTTAATTATACTTTTGCCACTGGCACTTATTTAGAACAATAAAACCAATAAGTGATAATAAGCAAGATTCTCTTCAAAATTAAAAACCAAGGGATCTGTATGTAGTATGAAGCCTATAATGACTGCATCCCGAAAGCTGGAATATATCGTGAATGGGGACTTACAATAATAGGTAAATTGATTTGGTGCTACTACAACTAAGGCGATTTGAAAAAGCATTAGCTTTCTGGACCTACAGTACCGTATAAGGAGAGCATCAATGCAAAGCAATCTTCAGATCCTTGCCCAGCAGCCTCCATACTTTTCCCTGCTCAATACTGCATACTCTTTGCATGTACAGGGCTAATATTGTAACTATGGATTTGCCATGTCTGAATCTTCTGTAAAGTGATAGAGATTGCTATAAATTGATTCTTGATTCAATGATTCTTTGCCGGGATATTCTCTTATGTGGAGCTTTTTTATTATTAAAAAGATGCAATATACTGCAATAAAAAATAATACTGCACTGAAAATTTACTAAAAGTTCAGATTTGAGGAATATACTGAAAATTATAGATAACTGAAGACACAAACAGTGTTTTTTAGGAAGACCGTGGATAAAACTCTCCCAGAATTCTACTTGTTGCAACCATAAGACGTATCACTGTTCCAGACCTTCATCCTTTAAAAACAAGTTGCAAATTTTTACAGAATATAACATAATTGATATTGTTCGGAAAAACTTGCTATAGACAGCATAATGTTTTCATGTATGCAACATATACTATTATTAAACAGTGTTATCCTTTGTACCCATCTTCCTGTAAAAGATATGCTCTATAACATAGAATTAAATGTATATTTGCCATATGCTAAGGAAGGGTTACAGTACTTTTTATTTTGCCATAATCAGTTATAGTCATTTGCCAAATATAAGGAAAGTACCAAGAATTGTAAAAACATAATCAAATTGGCTAAATTAGAGACTGAAAGAAAAATAGCCGCAGATAGCAAATCAAATCCTAAAAAAATTATACAGCTATAATAATGGGAAATGGCTAAGGAAAGAGAACATTGACCCATTTAAAAATAAGCAAGGTATCCTGGTAATAGAGGAACAGGAAAAAGAAGAAACGTTCAATGAGTTTTTTGCATCAGTGTTTACAAGGGAAGAGTTATCAAAGTTTTTTTCACAGAAAGAAAATGCAGCTCTTGATAAATATTAACAAATCTCCCTGCCCAGACGAAATACATCCAAGGGTACTAAAACAACTGAGTTATGTGAGAGCACTACCATTAAATCTGATCTTCAAGGAATCTGTAAATTCGGGGATGGTACTGAGGGATTGGCGTATAGCAAATGTAGTGCCAATATTGAGAAAGGGTAGTAAAACAAATCAGGCAAATTATAGACTGGTCAGTCTAACATCCATTGTGGGGAAATATTAGAGGGGAAAATAAGAGATATTATCCAAGATTTCTTAGAGCACAACAAAGTTATAAGTAAGGCTCAGCATGGGTTTGTTAAAAATTGTTCATGCCAGACAAATGTAATCAGTTTCTACGAAGAAGTCAGCAGGAAGGTGGACTTAGGGAAATCAGTCGATGTAATTCTTCTTGATTTTGCAAAGTCATTTGACACAGTGCCACATAAAAGGTTGTTAATAAAACTTGGTAACCTAGAGGTAGGGAATAAAATCTGTTCTTGGATAAAGAATTGGTTATATGATCGTGAACAGAGAGTAGTGGAAAAACATTTCAGGTCCAAAGTGGAGTCCCCCAAGGATCACTGTTGGGTCCCACCTTGTTTAATATATTCATAAACGATCTACAGATGAAGCACCTCTCAGCCTGCCTGTGGCACTCCATCTGACTGGGATACATGAGCGTTTCACACACTCACGTGTCCCCGGAAGCATGGCGGTAAGGAGCGCATTCCCTGACTGTCTCCTCTTCAGGGAGACTGGCAGGGTTAGTGGGGGCTGCAGGTGGCAATGGGGGAGCAGCGAGGAGCTGGTGGAGGAGTCAGACGGAACAGGGCACACAAGCATCTTGTGCGCGTGTGTCTCCTTCTGTCAGCTGGTGTCACCTGGTGAATGTCTATAGAATAGCCATGAGCAGCTCCAATGTGAGCTTCTCCATCTGAAGGTGAGGGCCTAGCATTAGCAGTACAGTACCGTATAAGGAGAGCATCAATGCAAAGCAATCTTCAGATCCTTGCCCAGCAGCCTCCATACTTTTCCCTGCTCACTACTGCATACTCTTTGCATGTACAGGGCTAATATTGTAACTATGGATTTGCCATGTCTGAATCTTCTGTAAAGTGATAGAGATTGCTATAAATTGATTCTTGATTCTTGATTCAATGATTCTTTGCCGGGATATTCTCTTATGTGGAGCTTTTTTATTATTAAAAAGATGCAATATACTGCAATAAAAAATAATACTGCACTGAAAATTTACTAAAACTTCAGATTTGAGGAATATACTGAAAATTATAGATAACTGAAGACACAAACAGTGTTTTTTAGGAAGACCGTGGATAAAACTCTCCCAGAATTCTACTTGTTGCAACCATAAGACGTATCACTGTTCCAGACCGTCATCCTTTAAAAACAAGTTGCAAATTTTTACAGAATATAACATAATTGATATTGTTCGGAAAAACTTGCTATAGACAGCATAATGTTTTCATGTATGCAACATATACTATTATTAAACAGTGTTATCCTTTGTACCCATCTTCCTGTAAAAGATATGCTCTATAACATAGAATTAAATGTATATTTGCCATATGCTAAGGAAGGGTTACAGTACTTTTTATTTTGCCATAATCAGTTATAGTCATTTGCCAAATATAAGGAAAGTACCAAGAATTGTAAAAACATAATCAAATTGGCTAAATTAGAGACTGAAAGAAAAATAGCCGCAGATAGCAAATCAAATCCTAAAAAAATTATACAGCTATATTAATGGGAAATGGCTAAGGAAAGAGAACATTGACCCATTTAAAAATAAGCAAGGTATCCTGGTAATAGAGGAACAGGAAAAAGAAGAAACGTTCAATGAGTTTTTTGCATCAGTGTTTACAAGGGAAGAGTTATCAAAGTTTTTTTCACAGAAAGAAAATGCAGCTCTTGATAAATATTAACAAATCTCCCTGCCCAGACGAAATACATCCAAGGGTACTAAAACAACTGAGTTATGTGAGAGCACTACCATTAAATCTGATCTTCAAGGAATCTGTAAATTCGGGGATGGTACTGAGGGATTGGCGTATAGCAAATGTAGTGCCAATATTGAGAAAGGGTAGTAAAACAAATCAGGCAAATTATAGACTGGTCAGTCTAACATCCATTGTGGGGAAATATTAGAGGGGAAAATAAGAGATATTATCCAAGATTTCTTAGAGCACAACAAAGTTATAAGTAAGGCTCAGCATGGGTTTGTTAAAAATTGTTCATGCCAGACAAACGTAATCAGTTTCTACGAAGAAGTCAGCAGGAAGGTGGACTTAGGGAAATCAGTCGATGTAATTCTTCTTGATTTTGCAAAGTCATTTGACACAGTGCCACATAAAAGGTTGTTAATAAAACTTGGTAACCTAGAGGTAGGGAATAAAATCTGTTCTTGGATAAAGAATTGGTTATATGATCGTGAACAGAGAGTAGTGGAAAAACATTTCAGGTCCAAAGTGGAGTCCCGCAAGGATCACTATTGGGTCCCACCTTTTTTAATATATTCATAAACGATCTACAGATGGAGCGCCTCCCAGCCAGCATGTGGAATCAACAGATTTGTGGAGCTGGTGCAGGCTGGTAGTCAGGCACTCCATCTGACGGGGATACATGAGCGTTTTACACACTCACGTGTCCCCGGCAGCATGGCGGTAAGGAGCGCATTCCCTGACGGTCTCCTCTTCAGGGAGACTGGCAGGGTTAGTGGGGGCTGCAGGTGGCAATGGGGGAGCAGCGAGGAGCTGGTGGAGGAGTCAGACGGAACAGGGCACACAAGCATCTTGTGCGTGTGTGTCCCCTTCTGTCAGCTGGCGGCACCTGGTGAATGTCTATAGAATCACCATGAGCAGCTCCAATGTGAGCTTCTTCATCTGAAGGTGAGGGCCTAGAAAGTATAATTGCAATGTTCACAGATGACACAAAGTACTAAGTAAGGAAATTAATTCAGAAGGAGATGTGGAAGCACTGCAAAAATGACTTAATTAATTAATTAAGTGGGCAGATAGATGTAAGATGCAATTAGGGATGGCCATCGGCTATTGATGTTCCCCAAACATTGATGATTGGGACCTAGTGCTCGATGTTTTGGCATCGATAGGTGAGGGACAAATATATTTATGCCATCGATGGACAGCATCCGATGGTGATTTTTTTTTCCAGTCAGTCACACTGGTCTGGGTCTCAGTTGGCACTTGGCAGCCAGCTATTATATATGGCCAGGTGTGTGTGCAGTGTCAGCCAGCATCACTGGGCTCGGTTGTTTATAAACTACATGCCCAGTACAGTGTGCCCCACCCCAGACCATGCCCCCTCTGTCCATCAGTGTCCTGTCCCACTCCCTTGTCTGTTCACGTTCATCCGCCCCCCCACCATGCCCCACTGAAGCACTTCCCCTTCCCCAATTGTACATACTGCTCTGTGTGTATTGCAGAATAACGTGACACAACTTGCTGGGAACCCCCTGCTTCCAGCGCAGCGGCAGCCACTGCTGAGGATGGCTGATCCTAGCTGGACTGCACGGTACTGTACAACTACAGTTAGCCCGGCGGCCTCGGTTGGTGCGCGCATGTGCAGAAGAAATTTAAACTATTGCGATTAGGTAAGGGTCTCTACCGCGTATGCACACACCTCCCAGCGGGGCAGCTCTCCCCATTCTTCTGCACATGCACGGCTGAGCAATGGCGGGAACCATCGATGGCTGGTAGACGAATGTTTTATAGCCATCGATGGCAACCATCGAAGGGGTAGGTGTCGATGGCCATCCCTATATGCGATGTAACGTAGATAAATTCCAAGTAATTCATTATGGGAGCAAAAATGAAAATGCTAGTTATATGTTAAATTAAGTTATTATGGGGAGCTCTGCATTAGAAATGATTTTGGGGTCACACTGCTTAAGTGCTGCAGCAAAAGCAAACAGGACCCTGAAATGCATTATAGGGGAATGGACTCGAGAGATGCCAGTGTGATAGTGCCTCTTTATAAATCATTGGTGAGTCCACACTTAGAGTACTGTGTCAGTTCTGGAGACCACACCTTAAAAAATACATAAATAACCTGGAACAGGTTCAGATAAGGGCAACTAAATTGATAAGGGGTCTTGAGTCACTAGACTATAATGATAGGCTATCCTGGCTGAATATGTATACACTGGAAAAACGGAGGTTGAGAGGAGATATGATTAGTATGTTCAAATACAGAATTGGGAATCATAAGGAACTAGGAGAAGACTTATTCAGGGCATGCATTGCGGCTCGAGGAGATCAAATTCCTTATGGAATTAAGAAGGGGTTTCTTCACCATAAGAGCAGTTAAGTTCTGTAACTCTTTGCCAGAAAATGTGGTAACAGCGAGTACAACTAAAACTGGATAAATTCTTGGACATTAAGGAAATTATATAGTTATGACTGAGTCGTCATGACTTAGACTAGATAAATAGGTTGGACTTGATGGACTAATGTATTTTTTTGAGCCTAAATTACTATGTTACTATAACATGAGCATCTTTGTTGCTTCAGAGTTTATAGAATCAACCCCGTGTAACGCTGTCTTCTGCACTGAGTATGTGTAGGTGCTATCAAGTGCCTCCACCCCAAGATTTGGTGTTATAGGGTACGACTATCTGAATATTTAGATGATGATATTAGGGCGAACTTGGGGAATCACCCTCAGACAGATTAAGTAACCCCTAAAGTTACAACTCTTTTACATAACAATAATATCATTGACATAAATAAATACACACATCAGACATAGCTGAGACAAGGGCATCAACCTTCACCAATGTTTTATTTGGCTGGAACGTTTGCAGAGTATTCTGGCTTAGTATACTTCAGAGATGCCTCCTTGTAATAAAAATATTATATATTCCTAAGGTAGTATGCTAAAACATATAACACATTTCACTTCAGACACAATGGAAATAGAACAGTTTCCAACTCCAATAAATAAATAGATATTAATTAACCTTGAATTATTATTGCGCAATAATATTAGTATGTAAGTGTACACTAGTACTAAAAAATATAAGCGCTTGGATTATTTTGTAGCGTTCCACATATTTGTTGCTGGATTTTCTAAGTCACTATTTTGCCCACCTGAGTCCTGTAAGGTGAGTACGGGAATAATAGGAGTATAACTTCTATGAAGGATTTGTAATCCACCACAGGGTCTCTAATACCAAAGGCAATATTCTCCTCTTAGCAATATTGTATCCTACATGTAGGCTTGTAATATCATTGAAGTTGTCACTCTCTCTTGGGATCAGAATAGTAGCTAGAAAGAACTACTTAGTGCTTTCCCTCAGTACTGTTATAGTTGTGAATAAATAATATCACTATCTCAGTGTAATAAGCAGACTTTTCTGAGGTAACTTGTGTTCGAAATTGAGCCAAATCCACTTTCTTCCTTGAGTACAATATAATACTTTACTGCTCAAATCTGTCTCTCTCCCTGTGACTGTAATTATCCTCCCTTAGTTAAGTGTCCCATGCAGATAGCTGGTAACAAATGTATTCTCACCAATGCGCTGTAGACAGATTAGCCCTGAGGTCTGTCAACCAAGAGTCTCTACTGCTGCAGTGTAACTTACTTCTCTCTCTGTGCGCAGCCACAACGCTCTGTCACTGTACATTACCTCTCTCTGTGTGCAGCTACAACGTCTCTGTCAGTGTTTTAGGGTCACTGTTAATTAGCTTTCTGTAGTTGTGCACAACTTGGTACATGAATCACCATCTTTATCTCTGGCAAATGCTTGGGAAACATTACTGTTAGGAGGCTGTCACTCCCCTTGTATTATCCCCTTCTGCAATGTATCTGCTATGTGACTCCGGGTGTCACCTTTTCGGCCTTATATGGGACTGTGAGGGTGGTCTAACTCACCACTCTCCCTCCTCTGTCCCTCTGTCCAGCATCCTCCAATGAGTTCTCATGTTAAGGGCTGGCTACTTTATCCTGGCTCCTCCATCTTCTACACTGAGCCAACTGACATGCCAGGTTTAGCTCCATCTGCAGGCACACAGGAATGCCTCACCTTTCTCCTAGTGAGAGTACAGGTCTCTGTCCCTCACTTACAGGTACCTCACAGCTCTCCCTCTGAGGCACAGGGCAGTCTTTCCATAGAGTCCTCCCAGGGACCTCATCCTGTACTCCTCTCTTTTCTCTTTCCCTCTGCCCCTTCTCCTCTGACAGGGCAAATCACTCCCAGCTGTATATCACTACGCCCTCTCTTTAACTGCCAGCAACATCTGTGAACTGTGTATATAGCATCCAACAATTAAGTCCACTGCCATCGATGAAATCTGACATATACAGTGTCACCAACACACCAAAATATATATAAACATTTTTAAAAACATAGCCATACAGAACACTACAATTAGTTAATTCATATGCTTACTGGTATTTAACATAGGGTATGAGTTTTGACTACAGGCATTTTAACCAGGGGTTACATTTCTCCCCCTGGTGCATTGACACCATTTTCTTATCTTTAGGTGCCAATGCACCATCTACATTACTCACTATGCTAATATATATTATATATATTCATATACATTAACATGCCACCTTAACTCTATCATTTTGATGTTGGCCAACTAGAGCAGGATTGAACTACATAGCCTTCTGGCTCCCCCGGAAGGTGTTCTCATGGCATGCTGATTCCCCTTGTTCTGCTACACCAGATTTATTGGCTTCCGGTACTTTATTTTGGACTAAAGCACCGAGGTCCTAGGCTAAGGTAAAAGGTAGGATGTACCACACTTTGACCATCACATAGGCTATGGTCTTCTCTCCTCTGGTGAAGCTTCTGAAGTGTTCACATTTTTTAGCATCTAAATTTGCAACATTTCGACCCCCAGTCTAATTTTCTTTCTCTTTCATACTTAAACAAGGCCACTATTCTAAAGGAGCAGAAGGATGAAGTGGAGCTGGTTTTCTCTCTTGCCTTTGTCCCATGTACACACTTCCTCCCCCAACCTCTCTACTTCTTGACTGACAACATCTGCAGGCAGTTTGTCGATTTTGAGCAAATCGACTCCCTCTCACTGGTATTCCAGCAAGGCCAGTCACGTTTTCTGCGTATAAACCTTTTTCTCCTTCAGTTACATCAAATTCTACTCTTTCTCCATCGCCAACACTGTATAAAAGTTTTAGAGGATTATTTTTCTTTATAGCTGTCCAATGAACAAATACATCTTCTCCCGTATCATGCCTTTCAATGAAGCCATAACCTTTCTTCACATGGAACCATTTTACTGTACCTGTTGTCCTTTGGGAAGTATACTGGGTCTCCTTACTATCCACTTTAATTAATGAAGATTGTATGGGCAAGACATCATCCATTGCCTCAGTTTGTAATGCACTATCTCTAGTATCCTTTTGCACAGAAAACTTACAAAGACTCTCTTCAGAGCAGGTGCCCTCGAAGTTGGTATCCTTTAGTATTTTATTCTCAGATTCTAGCTGAGATAGTCTTTCTTTCATTTCATTTAGACAAATCTGATCCTTCTGTTCAGTTTCTCTGCCTGCTTCCAACAATTCAGATAGTTCTGTTATTTTTGATTCAAGAGCACGAATATTATATTCCTGCTGCTGGTACCTTAGCAACTTTTGTTGCTCCTGCTCTCCATTAGTTTGTCTGTCTTCTGATGTCAGGGGTTCCACACTTCTCTGTAACCACCAAAGTTCACTTTCAAGCTCCTGATTCCTTTCATCAATCTTGGAGTTAAACAACTGTTCTTCTTTTAGCTTCCATCTGGTTTCATCTAGAACCTCCAACAGCTGACAAATATGTTTAAACCGGTCCCTTGCTATATGTTTTATCACCTCGATTGGGGTCTGTAGATTATCTCTTCCCATTGGTTCCTCTACAGAAGTAGCAAACAGGGAATGCAGGTCCTTCTGTTGACCTGTTGGAAGAGCTAATACTAGTTTTCCATGTTCCTTAGAATCCTCAGTTATCTGTTTTATTACATTTTCTATTTCCTTCTTATTTTTTACTTTACCGTTATCTTCTCCTTCTTTCTCATCAACTACTGTTACAGCATCTACTGCCCCTGGTAGGCTCTCTTTCAATGGAACAAATGTATTATCTTCTGATGCTTCATAATCATCATTAGTGACCAAAGTTTCAGCTAGTTTGCCGCTAAAATCTCCATCACTACCTTCTTGGTTGGGATCAAATCTCACTTTCTTACTCTTTGATATTTTCTTTCTTTTCTCCAACTCTATAGATACATTTAAGGTTCTTTCATCGATCACTTCTTGAGTGTTATTGATCGTTTCCACAAACTTACACAACACCTCTTTCTTTATGTCTGGTTTCTGTTTGTACTCTTGTTTATCTATACAAGTAAATTCTTTATAGGCTTCAATTCTCCCAACTGACACAGTAAGGGCATTAAGGCCAACCTTTTCTCTGTTCCTTTGCTTCTTTCCCATATTTTCACCCTCAGACAGATTAAGTAACCCCTAAAGTTACAACTCTTTTACATAACAATAATATCATTGACATAAATAAATACACACATCAGACATAGCTGAGACAAGGGCATCAACCTCCACCAATGTTTTATTTGGCTGGAACGTTTGCAGAGTATTCTGGCTTAGTATACTTCAGAGATGCCTCCTTGTAATAAAAATATTATATATTCCTAAGGTAGTATGCTAAAACATATAACACATTTCACTTCAGACACAATGGAAATAGAACAGTTTCCAACTCCAATAAATAAATAGATATTAATTAACCTTGAATTATTATTGCGCAATAATATTAGTATGTAAGTGTACACTAGTACTAAAAAATATAAGCGCTTGGATTATTTTGTAGCGTTCCACATATTTGTTGCTGGATTTTCTAAGTCACTATTTTGCCCACCTGAGTCCTGTAAGGTGAGTACGGGAATAATAGGAGTATAACTTCTATGAAGGATTTGTAATCCACCACAGGGTCTCTAATACCAAAGGCAATATTCTCCTCTTTGCAATATTGTATCCTACATGTAGGCTTGTAATATCATTGAAGTTGTCACTCTCTCTTGGGATCAGAATAGTAGCTAGAAAGAACTACTTAGTGCTTTCCCTCAGTACTGTTATAGTTGTGAATAAATAATATCACTATCTCAGTGTAATAAGCAGACTTTTCTGAGGTAACTTGTGTTCGAAATTGAGCCAAATCCACTTTCTTCCTTGAGTACAATATAATACTTTACTGCTCAAATCTGTCTCTCTCCCTGTGACTGTAATTATCCTCCCTTAGTTAAGTGTCCCATGCAGATAGCTGGTAACAAATGTATTCTCACCAATGCGCTGTAGACAGATTAGCCCTGAGGTCTGTCAACCAAGAGTCTCTACTGCTGCAGTGTAACTTACTTCTCTCTCTGTGCGCAGCCACAACGCTCTGTCACTGTACATTACCTCTCTCTGTGCGCAGCTACAACGCTCTGTCACTGTACATTACCTCTCTCTGTGCGCAGCTACAACGTCTCTGTCAGTGTTTTAGGGTCACTGTTAATTAGCTTTCTGTAGTTGTGCACAACTTGGTACATGAATCACCATCTTTATCTCTGGCAAATGCTTGGGAAACATTACTGTTAGGAGGCTGTCACTCCCCTTGTATTATCCCCTTCTGCAATGTATCTGCTATGTGACTCCGGGTGTCACCTTTTCGGCCTTATATGGGACTGTGAGGGTGGTCTAACTCACCACTCTCCCTCCTCTGTCCCTCTGTCCAGCATCCTCCAATGAGTTCTCATGTTAAGGGCTGGCTACTTTATCCTGGCTCCTCCATCTTCTACACTGAGCCAACTGACATGCCAGGTTTAGCTCCATCTGCAGGCACACAGGAATGCCTCACCTTTCTCCTAGTGAGAGTACAGGTCTCTGTCCCTCACTTACAGGTACCTCACAGCTCTCCCTCTGAGGCACAGGGCAGTCTTTCCATAGAGTCCTCCCAGGTACCTCATCCTGTACTCCTCTCTTTTCTCTTTCCCTCTGCCCCTTCTCCTCTGACAGGGCAAATCACTCCCAGCTGTATATCACTACGCCCTCTCTTTAACTGCCAGCAACATCTGTGAACTGTGTATATAGCATCCAACAATTAAGTCCACTGCCATCGATGAAATCTGACATATACAGTGTCACCAACACACCAAAATATATATAAACATTTTTAAAAACATAGCCATACAGAACACTACAATTAGTTAATTCATATGCTTACTGGTATTTAACATAGGGTATGAGTTTTGACTACAGGCATTTTAACCAGGGGTTACACCCGTAATGCTCTTTCTAGAACAAGACAGCGGCCAGTGACTCCTGTTCTATTTTCAGCACTGCTTGATGTTTCCTGCTGTTGGCTGTATCTAGCTACTGTACGTGTATTTCCCAAAACCTGTAGATTTATTAGGTGAACTACAGAATAAAATTTTTTGTAATGTTTTGAATGTCGAAGTTGAACAACCAGCTGCAAATACAGTAGTGCTACACAGACTAGCACAATGAGATGTTTTCACTAGAGCATTACTGTAATCTAATGCTGCCCATACACTTGTGAGATATTGTATACAATCCTTTGATTTCGACCTCATCTGGCCGAGAAATTGAATGATTGTATGGACAAAATGTGTACCATTCGACGCGATGCGCGGCCACACCGCTCGATTGTCGCGTCTCACGGTCTTATGTGCTGCACATAATATTTCTCAAATTGTATGTGCGGTCGAATGCTGTTTTGTGCGCATGCGATTTTTCTAAACGGCGACGTGCGATTCTTCAAGTCTTTTTTTATCGAAAGGTGCATTTGATAAATCAAATGATCGAATGCAAAATAGAATGCACTAAAATGCTTTTTACATGCGATTTATCAAATGCTGAGCTTCAAGGGAAATTGAACCCGAGATCGCATCGAATGCAATTGCACAAGTGTATGGGCAGCATAAGGCAAGTTATTCACTTACAACAGGTGCAGAAACAGATGTGTCGTGTATAACAGGGATTTGGGTTATACATGTCAGATAAAACCTTTTTTAGGTATCGTTAATAACTTGTTTTGACATATATGTAAATTAAACGTTATAATTTTTAATGATAGATATTCAGCTTCAGAAAATTCAAGTTTATCAGCTGTGAACATTTATTAATGCAGAATAAAATCTTTAATATTCTAACAAAACTGTGCATTGCATGGAATGAGAAATGGACCTTACCTTTAATAGGATGCAGTGCAATTAGCTACTACAGATGGAGCCGGCTTTAACTTTGCAGGGGCTGGCTATTCTATCGCCAGCCCCCGCCAGCGGCCGGCCGGCTACCGCCAGGGGCACACTCTTGAGACGCTTGCACGCCCCGTGGCGACAGAGTTTGGCCAGGGTCCCCGCTGCTTCCCCCGCCATCACCACTGGTCCCCCTCGCCTCCCTGACCCCCCCGAACTGGGTAGCGTCTCCCTGAAGCGGGGATGGGTAGGGAGACGCTGCCCAGCCGCCGTGATCCTTCATGATACTGGGACGCTTGCCAGTGAAAGGCATCTGGCGAGCGCTGGCCAAAGATGGAGCCGGGGGACCGATTGTTTGCGACTCCACTCTTCCCACAGTGCTCGCACACAGAAGTTTGGGTGGGGGTGCGCGGATGGGTGTGAGGCAGTGGGCCTGAAAAAAATTTGCATATGGGAATGGCCAGCATTTCATGGGCTTTGCCATGAGAATGCAGGGCCTTCCCATGCAAATTGACTGGTGATGCAGGGGCGGGGGGCAGGAAGATGACGCCAGTGGATGTCAACTGCCATTCTTGTCCTTGCACAGGGTGCCCGCAGGTCTGAGACACAATAGAGGAGTCTCAGATCTGCGAGCGCTGAAGAAATCATTTAATGGTCACCAACCATCGAATGATCTCTCCCCCGCACCCAAGGCTGCGAATGGATGCGGGGGGAGGGCGGCTGTGTGGGCGGCCCTTGGTGGACTCGCAAGGCTGTGAAATTTGCAGCCTTGCGAGTCAACCAGAATAAAGGCAGTGGTGTGTAACCAGCTGATATGACCCTAGTTGAGACTTACACACAGAATATCACCAGCTGCCTAGTTTATGCAGTGCACAGCATAAATCATTGTTCACATCATTAATTCTAAATGTAAAAGTTAAATATTCTACAACATACATCAATTGATGCGGACCTTAAACCCTGATCTGTCAAACACCCCCCCCCCCAACTGATTTATAGGGCCCATACATGAGGCACCTCAGGAAAATTGTCCTTTCTGCCAAAGGCTGAGCCAGGGGATTGGGGTAATCCAACCCACTGGAAAATCTTGATTCACTGATTCTGACCACAGAATTGCATTGGTAAGCTGAAGATTTGTAACATGCTGTATTTGGTAGATTCCCCAATGGATCGCCGGTCATCAATGGAGTTATTGATCGCCAATTAATGGATTGTCATTGACAGTAGGGAAATCACAGCTCAGATGTATAGCCTTCATTAATATCACTTAGGATCCATACTGAGTCAAACTTCGGACTATCCCAAAAAAACTAGAATTCTATACCACATTAAATTCCAGGTTTGTTTGAGATAGTCCGAAGTTCGACTATTCCGAACAAAAATCAGCTATTTATTTTATCATTACTGCGTATACGCACCAAAGATATATATATATATGTCCTTATGCAGATCCAGACTCCAAATGCTTAATAGCATAATCGAAAGGTGACATACTGTAGATCAAGTGCAAAATTGAGAGGTTCAAGTCCCCTTTCTGCAGTGTGAAAAATTTATAGAATTAATATTTATTGTTTTTAGAAAATTCTACCTCCAGCATAAAAATTAAAATAAGTAAACAAAACACCAGTGGTAATAGCTATGGCTGACTTTTGCTAATGCAATGAGACTAGCAGCATTGAGTCATCACTCAAAAACTGCAAAGCAAGGGGATTCCTGGTTATAGTGGAACATAGCGCACACCTATTCAAGACACTACAGTGATTGGAAAAACATAGTAAAATGTATCTCTCTCAGGAAGGAGACCTTTTTTTGTATCACTTCTGTTTTTTTTAGCTAGCTCTGGCAGTGGTGGCGAATGAGGGGGTACTAATTATTAGGCCCATGGAGGGGCCCAGTAGGGCCACTGAAAACTGGCAGTAGCAGTTGAGGTGGCTTTTCTGAAAAGAGTACAATGAGCACCTCCTTGGCCACACTGCTGTGTGCTGGGCTGCAGTGTGGCCAAGGAGGTGCTCATTGTACTTTTTTCTGTATTTTATTCTAAGGGTGTGTGCCCATGCCTCCTAAAATCAGGCCAAACCCCGTAAAAGTTCCTAAGCCTAACCATGTTCTCTACTACCCTGTACAATGGTACTGAACTGTTCTATACACAGCTACAAAGCAAAATACAGGCGAGGAGGGCTGTGCGGAACTTAATCCAGAGTGGATTTGCGCTTATCCATCCTTATGTTGTGTGAATCCAAAGCTAATTATAATAAAATAGAGCAGAAAAAATCAGTGCTACGATGAAGTTAATATAGAACTCACATTCGGTATGGCATTAACTAACCAATCAGAGCAGTTTTCTCATGCTGTAATTGAAGCCTGCCACTCTTGGGTGCAAGCTCTAGTATCTTTAGTGATATCAGGGCTTTCTCACACCAATGGGTGTGGATCAGTAGTTAATGTCTAGGTCAACCATCACTAGATCGACACCAAAGGTCAACATCTACAAAAGGTTGACATGCACAAGGTTGACTGTGACGAAAGGTCAATTCAAGCAAAAGGTCCACATTAAAAAAGGTCGACTTGTGAACAAATTGTCGACGTGAGTTTTCCACTTTTTTAATTTCAATGTCAACACCTGAGAACATTTCCCCCCAAATAGCGTACTCACTTCACTCGCCATGTGGCCATTCCCAATTGTAGATGGTAAAGTATGAAAAAGACTAGAAAAACTAAATGGCAAAATCATGGAAAACTGACATTTTGCTTGTGTCGACATTTTGTCAATGTCGATCTTGCGCATGCTGACCTTGTGGTGTTAACCTATTGACTGTCGTCCGAGACATTGTCCATCAGCCATCCGGTTACCCACGGCAATTGTCTGTTAATGTGTTTCATTCCTCTACCAGTGGTGTCAAACTCATGGCCCTTCAGCTGTTGTGGAACTACACATCCCCGCATGCCCTGCCACAGATGTTATATAATGGATTGCTAAAACTGTATAACTGTATTCTGAAAAAGTATAAATGGCCTCTTATGGGTTACTGCACTGTAAATAGTTAACACTTTTGCACTTATATGTGTATTACTTTTAAATATGTGACAAAACTCATCACAAAAAAGTGCTGTGTTTTTCTATTTTCTACCTATTTTCTCAGCAGATACAGAACATGGAAAAAGAATCTTCACATAGAATATTTTACTTCATTAATGAGGCTAAAACTCTCAAACACTGAGAGCATCCAGTGGGTGGCCGTGGAAGGTTAGTTCTGCTCAGAAGGGGTCAGATAAAATCAATTAAAGTAATAAACACAGTATTGATTGGTAAGTCTTGGAGAGAGAAAAAAACTTTATTTTCAAAATGTATTACATATAATCTACATCTGTCATAGGATTCAGAGATTCTGATCCAGTCTATAGATACAGCAGGCAGCCTGCTGTGAAGATCAGTTGTAACTAATGCACATTCTGGTGTCAGAAAGGGGACACGCCGCCAGTTCCCGTTGTGAAAGTTCAGATGTGTACTAGACATTTCCACTGCAACTCTTACATTCATGGAACAATTTTACTAAAAGGTGGGTCTAACAGTGTGTTCAGCCTGCTGTCAACTACTGGCGATTATCACATATGCCAGATTTTTCTATTCCAGAGTTTGGAAGATGAAATGAAACCAAATAAGTGGCAAAACCACTTCAGTGTTTCAAAAACAACCAACTACTGAATTTAGGGTTCAACATAAAAAAAAAAAATTCATTGTTATTTAGGGAAAACTTACTCCGTGGTCAATATAGATGGAAGGAGTGAGCAATCAGTAAGAAACATATCCCACATCATATAATTATTAAGAGTTAATTAAAGTACTAACTCATGGATGAGATTTATGTAGTTGAATAAACTTCATGCAGCAAGTTCACCTAAAGTTTTTGAATAGTATAATTCTCTCCCATCTGATAGGGGAAAGAACCAATCAGAAGTACTGCTACTGTGATTCCTTGTGACCTCGCCCCCTACTGTGCTGCAGGTCATGGGACCACGCTATATTGGGAAGGGCTACAATGACACAATTGGCATCCCAGTGATCAAAGAGATTGATATAATTTCCCTGACGAATTGAATGAAATTCTCTAGTCTGAAGTGCTGCAGCACGGAAGGCAATTTTGCAAGTGGTGGCTCTACCTGATCCTCCCTGTTTAACGCTCTTCAAATAAAAATAATTTTTCATTTTTAGAATGGAATGGTTGGGGCGATACTGGAAAGAGGTAAGAAAGTCAAAATCTTTTTTATTACGTGGGAGAGTTATATAGCAACATTGTTAATTCCAATAAAACAACAACTCCACAAGTCTTTTTAAAATACCATATGGTAGATGACCAGAGCATTATAAATGGATCCACTTATTCAATTTTAATCACATCTTGTATATTCATTAGAATACTTCTCAATTTAACTATTTTATTAACTAACTTTATCTTATATTATAAATAATCTATGTGTACATGAAAATTACTTGTACTATTGGAATATTTAAATGTACTGATTTTGGTTGGGGCAGACGAGCACAATAATTATACAAATGTAATTCATATTATAATCAGTTTTGATTAACTTCAGACATGTATAATCTTCTAACATGTATATTGTATACTGAGTATTCTTATGATGCATTGCTTCAATAAAATATAAGAAAAAAAAAGAAATTCTCTAGTCTCACGGATATCTAGGGAGAGTGGGCACGTACGGTTGACCACAGTGGTTCAAAATGATCTACACAAAGCAGGTTAAGCACACACACACACAAAAGAAAAAAAAAACCCATAAAGAATAGATTAAAAATGTTTCCAGCTACACAAACATTGGTATTTTGTCACAATATATACACAACATGGTCAACAGATGATTTTTTTTTTCTGCCTACTGTATAATTTACAGAATGTTCTACATATGTGTACAGAATTGTAACATTCTGCAAAGGCAGTGAAGAGGAGGTGTGATATACTGCTCAGGATTGAACCAGACTGTTCAAGTTTCAGAAGAAATATAGAAATTGACGTGTTTTTCCCGAGATGAAATGGTAAACGTGTGCACATGCAGACAACACAAGCTGCTCAGTTTATTGTAAGTCTGGTAGACTTGGGAAAAAAAAAACAGCTGATGACAACATAGGGAAATATGGAAAACATAAACTGATAATTTAATTGAATATATGATGATGGTTTGCATAATACGGTAAGCTTGTTAAGCTTGGCAGAATGGGGCTGTTGGATTTCACCATGCATGTGCCAGCCCCTATTAAAATAGCAAAATACAGAGTGTGTGAAGCATCCAAGAACTACCACCACATTGTACCCCAGAAATCCCATTTCATGGACGAAAATATTGGGACAAGCATGATGCAAACTGGCCGTTCTCGTTTCCCCTTGCCAAGTATTTTGCTTTGCATGTACGTCTACAATTGCTTTTGGCGGCCTATGCAATATTTGCAAGCACTTTGGGCAGCTGGGAATCACTTTAAATGTATTTATTAATACATTTAATCTCCCCTCTTATTCACTCGTAACCAAACTATCATTAATGGTCATAACCAATTGTACTCCTTTCATTGTGTCTAAATCATTGTTGGCAAGATGTAATAGTATCGCATCAGGTACTCCAATTCCTGACATTAAGGGCCAGATGTACTAAGCTTGAAAAGTGATAAAATGGAGAGTGATAAACCACCGGCCAATCAGCTCCTAACTACCATGTCACAGGTTGTGTTTGAAAAATTACAGGTAGGAGCTGATTGGTTGGTTGTTTATCACTCTTCATTTAACACTATTCAAGGATTATTACTAGAGATGTGCGGGCTCGGATATCAGAGATCCGAGCCCCAATGGACGTCATCATTCCGAGCCCGATTCCGAGCAGCGCTCGGAGATTCCCGCCTGACTCGGTCCGTCCCCGTGATTAGCACGTCATCTCCCGGCGTCGGATTTCGCGAGGCTTTATAAGCGGCTGCCGCGCCCGCCATCTTCACTCCAGTCAAGTAGTGGGTTGGGAGAGGGTGTGTTGGTGCTGCTGCTGGGGCTTAAACTTGAGCTTGACCTTGAGCTTGAGCGCAATATTTTGCAATCGCTGGTGCTGTCTCTCAGTGCTGCTGTGTAGTCTAACTGTGTACTTGTAGTACTACTACTGTCTCCTCTGTGCGGTCTACCTCTGGTGTGCTGTGCTGTAATTAATTATTTTATTTGCTGGGGCTGTCTCCCTCAGTGCTGCTGTGTACTCTGTTCTCTGCTTAGGAGAACAGTCTAACTGTGTACTTGTAGTACTACTGTCTCCTCTGTGCGGTCTACCTCTGGTGTGCTGTGCTGTAATTAATTATTTTATTTGCTGGGGCTGTCTCCCTATGTGCTGGTGGATTGCAAAATAGCGATATATATATATATATATATATATATATATATATATATATATATATATATATATATATATATATAGAGGAGAGGGTCGGCGGGTTTGAACCAGGTCGGAGGGTTTGAACCAGGTCTCCAGTGGTCCTTCTTTGACATTCACCCGTACCCATTTCGGAAGGCACTCGGCAAGTACCCCTCTGTCTGCTACTGAGTGCCGGTCTCCCACAAGTCTATATATATATATATATATAGACATTGGATGGGCTCTGCACGCAGAGCCCATCCAATGTCTGTTTAAACAATGTGGTCACAAGCCATATGGCACCCCAAAACTAGGAAAGGTGAGTGCCGATGTTAAGTGTATATATTATATATATATATATATATATAATATTCTGTAGATGCACACATGTGTATACTATCAGAATATGGGTAAGATGTTCAAAGGAGAAATTGTGGTAAACCCATAGATTTGGGTTACTGTACTTGCTGTATGTACTTAGGGGGTTATTCAGACCTGATGGGTTTTTGCAAATTTACAAGTCGATCGACTACCAAACAACTGTGCATGCGCCTGAGTTGCAGCGCTGGGATGTGTGTGCCCACAGTTTGATTGACAGGAATTCACCATTTGGAGGTGGTAACCTGCTGTTATCTGGTAGTATCAGGAAAAATGCAGGCATGCCCAAGAATTTTCAGGGAGGGTGAGAGACATCAGCTCCGGCCTCGATCAGCCTGTTTCTATCGCAGATTGTGGAAGGGTCAAAGTTACGCATACTTCCACAGACTCAGAAACTAATTCAATGGTGAGTGAGGTGCATGTGGATTTGCAGCTGTCTGGAAATATTTTCAAAAGTCATTCACACATTAGCACAGGGCTGGTTTCACTCTGTCTGGGCCATCAGGTCTAAATAATTCCCTTACTACCTTAACTGGCAGCTCCCTGCTTTGGTGCAGAGAGTAACACCAGGAAAAGCTATCATTATCCTATATCCATGAACAAGAGGGATCTGATCAGATTAATCCCAGTAGTATCCCCATGGCCGCTACTTCCTCCAGTGCAGATGGACTCCAGGGTCATAAACCAGGAAGTCCTGGAACATCGCAAAAGACAGCTCACTTTGAGAGAGATACTCTTTGTCATTCTAATTACAATTGTTACAGTAGCATACCTCCCAATATGACCTTCTCCAGGGGGGACAGAATGTTCTTATCCTGGACTTCCCTCTTAATTAATGATTGTCATTGCCTGTGCTGAACCACCTCTCTTATCAATCAACCTGTTCAAAACAGGTGATTGCAATCATAAATTAAGAGGGAAGTCCAGGAACAGAGCATTGTGTCCCTCCTGCAATGGGTCATGTTGGGAGGTATATGTTAATAGTCAATGGTGGGATGTACTATGCAAGGATAGTACTGTGCAATGCATAATTTATATAAATGGTACTCCTACACATATGTTCTGAGCCTAGTATGTTTATGTATTGCGGTTGCAGTAACAACCCTTATTTCCTAGGATATGTTTGTACCAATTCCAGCTACAGTATGTGGTGATCATTGGACATATCCCCACTAGCACTAGGACCCAGTGGGTCCTTCATGTCTGACCAAGGCTGACTATTGCTGATATTACCATATATACTCGAGTATAAGCCTACTTTTTCAGAACATTTTTTATGTTTAAAAAGCCCCCCTCGGCTTATACTCAAGTGAGGGTCCCACTTGAGTCAATAAGTTTTCCCAGTTTTTTGTTGTAAAATTCGGTGCCTCGGCTTATATTCGGGTCGACTTATACTCGAGTATATACGGGTAATTAGGGCATGTGGTCTGCAAAATTCTAATAAAACACATGATATCCAGCATGGTTTCTCTACATAAACTGAGGATATAGTGTACGCCAGCTTTCATTTTAAGAGCTTTAGCCTCAAGGTGATGTTACACTCAGAAGTCACACTTAGCACAGTAACAGGGAAGGTTCATGGGAATCCAATTAGCTTCACATTGTCACTTTCTTTCAGATTTATACCAATTCCATGAAGTCACAAAGTTCTTATTTAATGGGTAAATTATATATTATCTATAACTTGTGGTTACAGTGCAGGCATTAGGGTTGAGACTGTTATGCTTTGTGTATACGTAGGTTTAGGACAATGTTCTGTTCTGACAGATTATTAAAGGAAACAAAGCATGAGTACTCGTTGGAATCTGACCTGGAGGCAATTGAGTGTTTGCCCGCAGCTTCACTCATGTTGATGTCTGCTATTGCTTAGTGGAACTCATTTTACAACATAATATAATATTCTGATGTATTTTTATATTGTACTGATCACAAAATTTCTTTGCCAACAATATTTTAAATATTTCCTTCAGGCATTAATACACAAATATGCACGGGGCTACTAACTCGTGAGCAATCCACCTAAAGCTGTACATGGTAGAAGCATTTTGGCATATGATCTAGGCCAGTGGTAGCCAACTCCAGTCCTCCAGAGCTACCAACAGTTCACATGTTCCACACAACCTAGCTGCTGCACAGGTGCACTCATTACTCACTAACACATTCTAAAAGATCCACAGGTGGAGCTAATTACTTCACTGGTGATTCTGTGAGGAGATCTGGAAAACATTAACTGTTGGTAGCTCTTGAGGACTGGAGTTGGCTATCCCAGATCTATACTATGCCTGCAACTCTGAGCATTTGCTTCTATGGTCTGCACTCTGCACAGTCCATAATATCTGGGGGCTGACACATGCGCAGTTGCACTGTAGGAACTGCTCATGCACTGGCAGGTCCGCCACTAGTACTGTTGGTGCCCGGGACTGACCTTCAGCCCAGCGGCACCCCCCCCTCGCACGCTGTCACCCCCCAGCCTGCTCGCAAGCACCCCCCCCCCAATTACTATTACTTACCAGCGGTGGCGGCGGCGCAGCATCTTCTCACTCCAGGACTCGGGGCTAGGAGCACTCACTGCACAGTGCAGCCTGCAGAGCGCCGAGCCCCAGGCTGCACTGTCCATTGTGTGCGCCTGGCTGTCGGCGCCGAGTGGGGGGATTTGTGCGGGTGCTGGGGGGGTTGCCACTGTGGTAGCTGCCTAGGCTCCTCCAGAGGCCGGGCCTGGGACAGCTGTACCCCTGGCACCCCCCTGTTTCGGCATCCCTGTGCACTGGTCCCAGCACATGCCAGATCCTAAGCTGACGGCTGCCTTATCTGACCCAATTGCTGGGTTGCAATTTGAAGCCCGAGGGATTATCGAATGACCGCACATGCGCACGATCCACAGAGCGCATGTGCGAGCTGTAATTGTGCTCACAACCAGCAATGGCTAGCCATTGCTGGCCGTATGCAAGTTGATTGAGACTGGGCATTTGGGAGCAGAATGCAGTTATTTTCTGGGCGTTGATATTCTTTTCCCCACGGTCATCACAGCAATGAGTAAGTCTTGCCTTGGCCCTTAATTTTTACTAAAAAAAAAAAATTGATTGACAGATGTTTTCTAAAATTAAATAAACATAAAATATTTCATTTATAATGATGCATAGTGCTAGCATGCTGCTCTCAAAAAGTTTATGAGCTATAAAAAAAAAATGTTGTGACAAATGATTTTGTGCACATTTTATTGTGCAAATATACCAATATCAATTATACCAAACATGGGCCGCCTTCCTCCCCATTCCCCTTTTTATAATTCTTCTGCACAAACCCTCAGTGGCAGTCTGTGAGCTAGCAGTACACAATGCTACCTAATATGAATATGGACCTCTCTCAAATTGAATTACATTAACTTTCTTTTTCCTGCTAAATTCTGCTCATTTCAGTCTCATATCTTAGTTACAGTACGTCAAAATAGTAATGGTGTCGATTGTCTTTTTTATGTGTCATATGGTCAGTATTTGTGGTGTCTTTATTTTAATTAAACAGAATTAGGTGCATATAGAAATATGCTTCCTGGAGTAAGCGGCAAGTGGATGACACAAAAGACATATCGGTAGGACATAATAGCCCTTTGCTGGTATGAAAAGCAGCCTGTTCTGTCTGTCCAAAAAGGCTTTGTCTGCACCTTGCGTGACACCATGACGCACTTCCCAAGTGAGTGCCTGTAACAACAGGAACAAATATACAAACCAATTATTCACAAAACAAAGTAAGCTAGAGCATTTAGCTGTGCTTGTGGCGATTCAGTATTAACTGTTACTGACAATAGGATACATGAGAGAAACATTTCTGTTGTATTTCATTTTTTCTTCCTGGTATTACACATGTGGAATTGTATGTTTGACAGATGCACCTTTAGACTTCTTGGTTCCCGTAATCTGGGGTTTGTCACTAATACACTATGTCACTAATATGGGACCTTTGATGATGTTAATGTGATTGTCATTCTGATTCGTTGGTAATTTCTTTTTACATTTAATTACATTGTGTAACTGTACTCTTTTTTTAATGTTAATAGCCGTACTGGCTGTTATTGCTCTGTATTATTCATTTATTTAACCTCTTTGTATTCCTGTTAAGTTGTCATTGAAAAATATTTTATTTTTATTTATTGGAGAGAATTATTTATATGGGATTACATAATGTCTGTCTGTCCATCATCCAACCATGAGTGTAGCTATAGTGGGGGCTATGGGGCCCAGAGGCTTACAGTTGTCCACCAATTTCCCAGCAATCAAGTCTGGCCTTTTTTGGCCTTGAAACAGCTATGTACATTATAGCAGAGTCGGATTTAAGGCCTAATAAGCCTGGAGCTGAAAATGTTCAAGGGCCTATTTTGAAAAGTGGAGGAGGTGAGGCAAATGCCCATGCTCCATGCCGCCTGCCCATGCTCTATGCCGCCAGGAGCGATATACCCCCGTCTGCTGCCGAGATCATTTGTATCCACTGTAAATTTTGTTCAAAAGTCTATACAAATACCTGAGGTAAAGTGATATATTTATGATCATTGCCATTCTTGGAAGTGTCTCCATGGTTATTGAAGTATTTGGCATGGCTGTCTTGAGTGGCATTCAACAGAGCTTCAGTACCCCCTATGGGTTGTAGTGCGCCTGCCTGGACCATTGACTAGTGCTGCCCACCAGCAGCTATTAAATGTGCCGCCTGGACAGCGATGGGCCTCAGCCATGAGTGGTTGCTACACTGTCAGAAGCTGCCTACATCACTCTTGTCCATGGCCCCTATATACTGTCCCTTTCTTATAGCTGCAACAACTGAGTCAGATCCCTCACTCAGCTCTGAAAAAAAGAAATGAACACAAGGTTAATTGGAGGGCTTGTCCTGTGCTGTCCCCCCCCCCCCCCCCAAAAAAAAAAACTAAAAAAAAAACTAAGCAGCTGCTACAGAAGGGAGTAGTCAGCTCCCTATTGGAAAAAAAAAAAAAAAAAACAAGAAAAGGAAGGAATGGAGAGGGAATGGAGAGCAGCGCTAAAAATTAGTCTAGCAAATGGATCAAATAGAACAATTTTTAATGGCACAGTAGGGTATTAAAAACAATTAACAACATAATTAATATCAATGATAAATTGAAAGGGGATTAGACCTCATGTGATGGTATAGCCTGCACTATTCCAGGCATAAGCCCCTTGTTGGAAATCCTTAGATGGACCAATTATTTGGAAGCCGCTGTAGGTGTTTATCCTGAAGGAATTAGGGCAAGATGTACCCAAGTCCGGAAAACCTCAACGATTTATGCGGTGTAGGTCCAAAAGAGATGGTGTAAAGTCATCAAAGGTAATGGGGCTCTGATCCAGATGAATAAGCAGGTGGGTCCAATCCACAGACTAAAAGGGAGTCCAAATGGCATCAACGCGTTTCGCTGAATGCTCTGTCAGCTTTATCCAGGTCACTCAGCTCTGTGCTTGTGCTTCTGCACATTTCTTTAAATGGTAATTTAAGCTAAGGATGAGGGGGCAGGGACACTGATAACATATTAAGGAGGTGGCTGTACCAAAGTAGTGGCTTCATTTCACATTGGCCAAATGCAGTAAACACCATCTTGCTCCTACATCTCACCAGTAGTGCTGTTGGGCTACCCCTACATTTTGTTGTTGGCACTATGTTAATTCAGAACAAATATGGATGACTACAGTGTTTGGGGGGATGCATGCGGTCAGAATACCGATGTCAGTATATTGATGCAGGGAATCCCACCCCAACATAGCCTTAACCCTCCCTAACATAACCCCAAATCTAACCCCCCTTTTAAGGACCTAATCCTAACCCTCTCTGACCACACCCTAACCATAATCTCCCTCCTAAGAGCCTATCCTTTCCTCCATGAGCCTATCCCTGTCTCCCATTAGTGCCTAAACCTAATACCGAATCCCCCTCCTGCCTAACACTAAAGCTGCCCATACACGTCCCGATGCGGGCGTGCGTTGTGGGCTTAAATAGCACGGATCACATCACATTGCATTGCATGTGCATGCGTTGTGCATGCAATGCAATGCAATGCAATGCGATGCAATGTGATGAGAACTAAGTACAAAAAGTATGTGCAAGCACATACTTTTTGTACTGTGCGATGAGATGCCGCGGGAGCGCACACCTCAAAGCAAGGAACGCACAGCCCGGCATCGGGCCGTGTATGGGCAGCTTTACCCACCCCACACACTTATGATTGGGGAGCTGGCAGTTCATATTGAGGCATTAGCATTCTGCCAGTTAGTTGAGCAGTTAGAATCCAGTTGGATGGGATGCTGGCAACATGAGAAGCAATGCCAGCATCCCATCCAACTGGATTCTAACTGCTTCCCATTAAAGCTCCTAGATATAATTTGCCTACCACTACTAACCTGCCAAACTAACCCTCCCACTCAGTAGACTAACCCTAACCCCTTCTCTCCGCATCCTAACCCAACCCCCTCTTCTAAGAACCTATCCTTAACTCCTCCTGCAACCTAACCCTATGTCCTCCGCCAGTGCCTAATCCTTAAACCTAACCCTTTCCCTCCACCCCCTTACATAACACTATCCCACTCTGCACAGTTATGATTGAGATTCTGGCAGATGGGATTTCACCGTCGGCATCCTAATTGATGTCAGCATTCTGGTTCCAGTCTTCTGGCAGCTAGCCAGGATGCCGGCATCCATTTTCTGACTGTACACTAGGATGCTAACTGCATCCCGTTAACTCTCCTAGATATAAACTGCCTACCACTACTACTTTTCATGTGCTCAAATCACATGCTCTAGCAAAACATTATGGATTTTGTCCCTCTAAGTAGTCTCTTATATGTCTACAAGAGAAGTGTGCGGACAATTGTGTTTTTTTTTTTTCTAATTCTAAACCACCATCAAATGCTTTTCTTCGGATTCAGTTTTTGGTTACATTAAAAATTTGAGAAAAAGAATAGATAGTCCTTGAGAAAAATTTAAAAAAAAACCCCAAGCTAAATAACATGTCATTTTTACAATCCAAAATCCAAAACTCGGATTTAAAATTCCAACTGTAGAAGATCTGGACTGGGTTTTGAAATGATTTAGATCTATAAAATTTGTGTAGATTCAGCTTTCTTTAGAACCAAACCACACATTTCTAATTATAACCAGCAATAACATCATATAAAAGCCATTTTGTAGTGGACACACACTGTTAATGGCTCTTCTGTTCTCGGAATAGCTGAGTATCACTCCACAGGAATGGCAAGTCCACATCAGCAAGTAATTTAAGCACTGAGCTACAAAAGTGCTATTTTTACAGTTCCTTTCCACCTTATTGCTCCATAGCATTGATGTTTTTTTTTATATTTGACATCCACCACCTGGCTTTCTATTGTCTTTTATAAGCCCATTGCCAAAGTTAATGTACTGTACTATATATATTAATACACAATACTGTACCACTTCCAATAATTTTTAATAGTAATAAAACAGGTTACTGTGCAATTCTACGCTACAATACGCTCATTATGCATTAACCTTTTTGTTTTTTGCAAAGGTGAGTTGAATATAGTACAATATGTTTTTCTTTTTTTCATGATGTTACATTACAATAATAATAAATGAACTGTGTCAAGCAATGCAATACAGAATGTATCAAAGTTAGTTTTACTTATTGATTATTTAATGTAAAGTGTAGCCTTCACTTATCCATGAATTTCCAATTATGTTTATTGCTCTGGATATAATTAAGGTACCATTGTTCCTCTTTGACTGTCATAATACTGTACAGTACATTAACATATAACAACGTGAAAAGGTCAGCACTGGTTTATGTATTGTACATTGCTGCACCCGCTGTCCATGTCACAAGGAAACCTTTAAATCATGAGAAAAAGAAAGCTTGCCGTGGATAGTGGGGGTTTAAAAAGGCGCTACAGAACCCCTAACCCGGTAGGCAGGGTTGCTATACCCTGCCGTAATAGCTACTCAGACGCAGGAGCATCTCATTGCTGGAGCGTCTGAGATGCTCCTGAGTGTCAAACAGATGGAGTGCCTCTCCGCTGGTGCCAGCATGATCCCTTCTCCGCCAAAGAGAGGAGATCATGCTGGCGCCGGTGGTGTGAGAGAGGCGCTGAGTAGGCTTGCCAGGGATGCCGGGAACAGAGATGCAGTTCCCAGCAACAGTACAGTAGTTACTTGTGTAGTTTCACGGCGGCAGCCTACGCTGATAACCTAGCCAGGGACGCTTAAGCGGCCGCAGAAACACTACGCTACTTCTGACTGACTACGCTAACTACGATGGCCGCGGAAACGCTACGCTGATTCTGCCAGGATTGGTAGGCTGACGGCGTAACTGCCGACGTGAAACTACACAAGTATCAAAATATCTACTGAAATCATGGGCGAGGTTTAATAGGATGACAGATTCAGAAAGTGAGAGATTTGGTAAGAAATCTCCAGTTTTTTAAAGCGGCAATCATTTACACTGCAAAATCAAACTGATTTTGCAGTGTAAATGAGTGCCGCTTTTAAAAAATATGGAGATTTCTTACCAAATCTCTCACTTCATGTGTCTTAGAAATTATACTCCAATCTACAAAAATAACCATGTTGCAGTTGATTTTGTCTACCAGGTGTTAACATTTGATAAAATTATCATATAGGTAAATGTCGTCTGTATTGGATGGGTTTGAAAGGTCAGCATTCAACAAGTCTACAAGCATTCTATGGGCTTCTTTTCGCTGCCCGCTGCCTCCACCGCAACCCCACCACCTCGTCGACCCCCCTCCCTTGGGCTTACCTTCTTACAGGTCCTCCTGGACCCCGGAAGGTAAGCCCTTCCTCCCCCTAGCAATGCAGCCGGAAATCCTTCCGGCTGCAGGGGGAGGAGGCGCCGGGGACAGCTACGCTGATCTGTCCCGGCTGCAGGGGAGAAGCAGGCTCCCAGGAGGTGACAGAGAGCCCCCGCAGACCACATTACAGGTATCACGGGGGGCCTCCGTCTCCACACCGTGATGCTAGCTGCATATGTTAGTACATATGCGCTGGCATCGCAGCGGGGGCATGGCGAAGGGCGGCGATGTATATTAATACATCCCGCCCTTAGTGACAGACAGATAATTTTATAGTGTTAAGTAAACAACATGCAGGGTAATCAGCCTGACCTTTAAATCTGGTTGCTCAGATGTATGATATTATTGTGAGTCATGTACAATAATACTAATATATTATTGTTGCTGATAAGTCATGTCCAATTACACTCAAAAGACATATTATAGTGTATAACTATTTAAATACATGTCAACAATTTGCACTTAACTCCAAGTTAGAGAATGAATACATTGATTTATTTGAGTTTTTTAGAGAGATGGATAGTCTGATAGGGAGAGGTAGAGAATTCCAGAGATAGTAAGAAGCATGTGAAATAGCTTGGAGGCAGGAGTAGGAGGAAGTAACCGTTTGGCAGGAGAGGCACCATGCATTAGTGGAGCAAATAAAATGGGTGGGAGTGTAAAGGGAGATAAGGTCACTGATGTAAATGTTAGGGGAGTGGGAGAGGGCTTTGAAAGTTAGAGGTCCAGATGCACTAAGCTTCAAAAGTGATAAAATGAGAGTGAAATACAACCAGCCAATCAGCTTCTTCCTGCCATGTCACAGAATGTGTTTGAAAACTATCAGACAGGAGCTGATTGGTTGGTTGTTTATCACTCTCCATTTTATCACTTTTGAAGCTTGGTACATCTGGCCCAGTGTGAGAAGCTTGAATTGGAATCTGAAAGGGAAGGGGAGCCAGTGTAAGGCTTGCAAAAATTGAGAATGTATTGGTACGAAGAGAGGTATTTGTCAGAGATGCTACATAGAAGGAGACTCTGGAGATGTCTAGAAAATGGATAAGGGTCATAGTAGCAGAAAGAGACTGATCCTGGAAATAATTTTGAGATGAAAAAGGCATATTTGTGAGAGTTGCTGAATGTGTGGTTTGAAGGAGAGAGGGAGGAGTCAAGAATGACTCCGAGACAGCATACTTGGGGACAAGAGGAGATAGTAGTGCCATATGTAGTGTCAGGAACCCCAGTTCTTGCACTGCCACTTGGCCACTGATGTGGTGTATCGACCACTGGTGCGCACTGCGGTTACTGTCATGATGTCTCTGTGTCACAAACGTCCAAGGGACATCGGGACCGCCATGACACCCAGGATCACCTGACCTCTGAACACCTGTCCACTGTCTCCAGCCTAGTCACATGAACCAGGTAAACTCCAGGTATATTTCCTGGTTCTGTGTGGGCTACTTCTGCAGCAAGTCACATGATCCACGTACATTTAACCTCATGCTCTGTATATGGCATGTCAACATAGTAACATAGTAATTTAGGTTGATAAAAGACGTTAGTCCATCTAGTTCAACCTAATCTAATTGTCTATTAGACTAGCGAATAACTATATCATTCCCTTTGTGTCCATAAATGCATCCAGTTTTATTTTAAACTCCTTTACTGTATTTGCTGTTACCACATTTTCTGGCAAAGACTTCCAGAACTCCAGAATTGTTGATGCTGCTAGAGTAAAGATTGACTTATTATGGTCTTTGATAAATTATTTGTTTTGTTCATCCCATGCTGCTAGGCACTACAATCCGATATAACGCATAACATCATCTATAAAGTAAAAAAAAACTCCCAAAGAATACCATCCATGCTGCATTAAAGTGCTTATTAAAATTTGATGCGCCAATTTAACACTTATTAGCAAGAGAGTTGCCCTTTACCCAGACAGAGCACATATTAAATGGATACCCAGAGCACCAATATGGCCTTAAGTGGCTCGGATTTTATTTTATGATTCCAATTAGTTGCATGTAAAAACACAACAGAACATCAGTTTGTACAAAGGTAATGTCCATACAATGAAACCACTAGATATTTCAGCCAACAAGTAAAATCTTAATTGGTTTCCTTGGTTAGGTGATCTATGATAAGCAGCGGTGCCAGCCTCAGCAATGAGCAGAAAGTGGTCTCAGTTTATTCTGTGAAACATGGATATCTCTTAGACCATTATTATAGATGGAGAGATTTTCTCTGTGTGTGTGTGTGTGTGTGTGTGTGTGTGTGTGTGTGTGTGTGTGTGTGTGTGTGTGTGTGTGTGTGTGTGTGTGTGTGTGTGTGTGTGTGTAATATATCCACACTGAGAAATCACTTCCAGTAAATCACCTAGGACACTCATGTACATCAGCATCTAATCATATATAGTTTCCAGTAAGAGAAAGAAACATTAGGAGTGTCACAGAATGAATATAATTTGCATAATTTGCATCATGTCTGATTTGTGTTTATTTGTGAAGCACATTTGCATCTGATTTAAGTGTTTTGAGGTTATTTCTATTGCTCTTTTTTCAATGTCAGTCATTTCCAAAATGTGTTACTTTTCTCTGTCTGGCTTTTTATGTCATTGTGCAGTAATACAAATGGTTGTAATCCATAGAAATATCAGGTTTAACAAACACATCAAAATAATAGTAAAGAAAATAGGGTACTTGTGAGTTATCCGGGCGTCCGATTTTGAAATCGGGTCGGATCGGGACATCGCATCGCATCGCATGCGACCATCGGATGCGATGCGATGCGATGACCCGATTTTTCCATAGGAATCAATGTTAAAATGGACTGAGTCCATTTTAACATGGAATTCAATGGGAAAAAGGGTCCTTTTCATACCCCTACTATCCAAGTGGGCATGGAGTTGGATATAAACCTGTGGCGAGCGTAGCGAGCCACCGAGCCCGAAGCGTGGCGAGCGTAGCGAGCCCCGCGAGGGGACACGGAATACCGTCCCCTCGCGGGGCTCGCTTCGCTCGCCACGCTTCGGGCTCGGTGGCTCGCTACGCTCGCCACAGGTTTATATCCAACTCCATGCCCACTTGGATAGTAGGGGTATGAAAAGGACCCCTTTTTCCATAGGAATCATTTTAACATTGATTCCTATGGAAAAATCGGGTCATCGCATCCGATGGTCGCATGCGATGCGATGCGATGCGATGCGATATCGCATCGCATTGCATCTGATTGTATGCCTTAACTTAAGGCATACAATCAAAAAATCGGATGCCCGGATAACTCACAAGTACCGAAAATAGGACTTTAGAGGTCCCTGTTTAAACTAATTAAGCTTCAAAATGTGATAAAGTAGATAGTGATAAACAACCAGCCAGTCAGCCCCTTAAGGTAGCCATACACACACAGATTTATCTTCAGGGCACCTTTACTGTCAATTTTCAAACCTACCCTTTAACATGGCAGTTGGAGCTGATTTGATGGCTGTTTATAACTTTCCACTTATTATTTTTCAAAACTTAGTGCATCTGGCCCCATACCATGTACGCTGTGGAGCTCAACAGCAATCACAGTAGGCACTTGGTTCTTTGGCCAAAAGGGCAGTTGCTTGATGCCCTAATACCCCTTTCACATAGCAAACCCAGGTCTGACATGGGTCTGGTGCATTTACATTAATACCGATTTGCCCATTATACAGAGATGAACCAGGTTTAACCTTTCTTATAACCCAGGCCGAATTGCCGGGTTGATTGAGCAAGGATATAAGATTTGGAGCTTTCACACCACATCTTGGCCTGGGTTGTTATGTCAGCAACCCGGGTCTGACCCGGGTTATTATGGTGATGTGAAAGGGTTATAAGTGATATGTGCTCCAGTGCCCCAAAGACGATTTGTCTATATTCTGTGAGAAAAGTATTCACATTCTTCTTGAGGAAGACAGGGTCTGGAAGGCCCTTGCCTCCTAATGGGGCTTATGATTCAGGGGTGTCATAGTTAAGGGAGCATTTTATAGCTTTGGCAATGGAGCCCTTAAAAGCCTTGTCCTTCCCTGGGTCCATACAGTTCCTAAGGATTGAGAGGAATAAACTCTAATTTTTTATATGTCATAAGCAGTCAATGGGCCATGCTTAAGCCAACTCATGGGCAGATTGGGATGACTGTGATTCTCAGACAAGGCAATTTAATGAGAACTGTCTAAATTTGGATGGTTTGAGATATGTACTAAGAGCCTGATTCAAAGTTGATGGCAAAACCATGTTGCACTGCAGGTGGATTAAATGTATCACCTGCAGAGAGAGTTAGATTTGGGTGGGATGTGTTCGATCTGAAATCTAAATTGCAGTGTAAAAATAAAGCAGCCAGTATTTACCCTGCACAGAAACAAAATAACTCACCCAAATCTAACTCTTTGCACATGTTACACTTGCGCCCCACAGGTGTTGCCCATTTGGGAAAGATTTTGATCTTGAATCAACTCTTAATCAGGCCCTAAGTACATAACCACTGAGACTTACTGTAGTATTTTACTAAACTGAACAAAAAATTGGGTACAAAATATTCTTGAAAGACCCCCCCCCCCCCCACACCCACTTTTGATATTGTCAAGCAATAGACCCTGCATAAGAAACAAACTTGAAATCCTAACAAACTGAGATAATAAGAGTAAATAAATTGCATCTCAAATTCTTTTAAAAGATATTTGGGAATATCGGGAATATGGAACGCTGCTGGAACTAAAATTTTCTCTTCTAATTACAGGCAACTGTACCTACTGAGATTGTGTATGTACTAAGTGAGTCACTAATTACAGACTCTGGTCTCTCTGCCTTGGACGATGGATGAAGCAGAACAACAACTAACCAAAGCCAAATTTTCCTGTGTGTGCAGGCGGAAGAGTAAATATTTTCAGTCTGGAGATAATCTACAAACAGTGCTGTATGAGGAGATGCGCAGAGGCTCTGGTGTAAAGCTGTTCCTTTGCATCATACTTTACTAAATCCTGAACTGTCATAACACAATAAACACTGTATATAAATAAGCAATTATAAATATATTCTCAAGACAAAATTATAGAGCTACAATGAAAAATCATTAAAGGACAAATCATTACCAGGATAAAAACAATAAAAACTATTTATGATGCTAATATTATTACTACATTTAGAGGTACATTTTTTTTAATGATTTGCTTCAGGCAGGCTAAAATATAGTATATCACCCCAGAAAATCAGGACCAACCCACCACCTACCACCTTTCCATAACTGGGTGTGGATCTAAAGACTGACAATGAATGGGTCGACAGTCAAGGTGTCAACGGTTATTGTATAGTTAATTGACCATGTTTATGTTGACAATACCATGGTCCATCAATAGAAATTGACGGCATCTAGTTAGACGCCTATACTTGGCCATCCGCTTTTAGACAGAAAGAGATGGGGAATCGACGGAAGGTAAGCATTGATTGGAACCTGGTCGATAGTAGCAAGGTCAAAATGGATATTTCATCTTATTTTGGTGCCGAATGTCAGCGAGGTGTATGTGCACAGTGTCCCCTCGCATAGCTCACTGCGCTCGCCATGCTTCGGGCACTATTATATTCCTACTCTATGTGCACTTGGATAGTAATGTAGGAACCAAGTGCTCTGCCACCAAAAAAAGATGAAAAACCCATGTTGACCTTGTTACTGTTGACCAGGTGTTAGGAGAAGGGGACCCCTGCCGGACCCTAACTCCGTTGCCTCAGACAGGAGTCGGCAGCTGTGTGCAGAGCTAGGCTTCGCCTGGGCCCGTCTCGGCTGGGGAGCGAGTTAGGCCCGCTCCGCTCCGCTACAGGCAGGTCTTAAGGGTGGACAACACCTGCTGCCGAGGCCAGGAGAGCACAAGGGGATAACCTAACTAACCCTGAGATGGCAAGGGACCCTAATCCCACTGAGAACAATGGCTCAACTACGGGCGTAACAATACGCAAAGGTGTACCATAAATCCAAAGCAAGTGTAACAATACACAGAGGTGTCTCAGTATAACCAAAAGCACAGTAAAGGAGGTTTGGGGGAATACCCCACTTATCTGTGCGCAGCAGGACAGGTCAGCTGGAACCAAGGAAGGACAGGAGACTGCACACCGACACCGGAATGGCTGGATACTGGATACAGACACTGGGAACAATCTGGAAGCTGCACATGGACACAAGGATGGGCTGGATACTGGATGCGGACTCAGGAACAAGCTGGAAGCTGCACACGGACACACAGATGGGCTAGATACTGGATGCGGACACTTGGAACAAACTGGAAGCTGCACATGGACACACAGATGGGCTAGATACTGGATGCGGACACTAGGAACAAACTGGAAGCTGCACATGGACACGAGGATAGGCTGGATACTGGACACGGACTCAGGAACAGGATGGGAGCACAGGAACACTTCTAGCAAAGACTGAAGCTATAACCGGCAGGAAGTAATAGATGAGGAAGGTTTATATAGTGAACACCAGGAAGTGATCAACACACATAGCCTGCAGGTGAGCATAGCAAGCTAGCAGTTGATGAGAACACCTGAGCCCTAATCACACACCCACACAGACAGAGTGAGCTGCAATGGCCCAGGCTGACCACCGGAGGTCACCAATGAGCAAATACCAACACAGACAGGAAAATACACAGGGAGCCAACACACAGGGGAATGCGTGAATCTGCGCATAACACCGATCCGCTGGAGGCGGATCGTAACACCAGGTTCCTGTTGATGCTTACCTTCAATCAATCTCCTGTCACTGTCTATCTAAACGCAAATGACCAAGCATAGGCATCTAGATAGACTCTGTCAACCTCTAGTGGATGACCATTATATTGTTGACTTCTACTCTGTCGATCCGCCGTCCGGATACCGAGGTCAAAACCTTATTGATTAGGGTCAACAGGGTCAAAAGATCGACATGGTCAAAAGCATGGGGTTGGGATCGTTGGGTCTACAGCAAGATGGTCAGCAAGCGTTAGGTCAACAGCATTAGGTCGACATGGGGAAAGGTTGACATGGTTCTAGGTCGACATGGGTCAATGTCGACATGGGCTAGGTCGACGTGGCGTTAGGTCGACAGGTCAATAGGTCGACAAGGTCTAGGTCGACAGTCAAAAGGTCAACATGGGGTTTTTCACTATAAGCCAAATAAGTAGATATGTGTACCATCATGGGCTCACTCTGCTGGCATGCTTCAGGAAAGATGTCTTGCTAGCAGAGCGTAAGCCAGAGGGGTGTAACCATAACATATGGTGGATACCGGCCCTCTCAGATAAGAATGCCACCATTAAGCAGAAATGAGTACTGTGAAGGCGTGGCAGGTGCATGCTCTTAGACATGTGTGACAATGCCCCTGCAACGGTGTGGTGCGATGGCGTACCTGGATCTGGACTTGGCGGCTTCAGATCTTCACTGCCTCTTCTTGGAAGAACCTGTGGCAGGGAACGGCACAATCCAAGGTGACCCACAAAAGCAACACTACCACAGTTAGCAGCGATAAGAATTTATTTGAGGACACAAGGATTGGTCGCTGCGATATTCAAATGGATATTTGTAAATGACATCAACAATATTTAAACAAGTAGTCTAATCTTGCATGGACTATGGCGGTTCTAGCCATCATCCTCCAGGTGGCGCTATTTACTTGTCTATATCTAACTTCACTCTCTCGCCCTACAGCCAATCTAAATGCTTCAACACATGTAATACAAGTTATTAGAAAATCACTATACACTATCCCAATTAAACAGTCACGGGTGCAAAACAATGGTCCCACGATGACAGGTTCTCAATGTATAGAAGGGTACGTCCCTATAATAGTGTGCACACTTATTTATACTCCACAGGGAAAAAACGTAACAATAAATGGTCCTCAGGTTTTGAGGGACAGGCAGATTCCATGTCTTGGGGTAACCTCCTCTTGTAGCTGCATAACAGGCTGCAGACGTAGCCTCAATACATGGCCGGCTTTGACAGTGAGAGTCAGGTGCTGTCCCCACTCTGGCTCTAGGGGTCCCCCTAGTCTTGATGCAGTGACTGAAGCAACAACCTCTCTCTGTATGTGGGTTGTAAGCAGGTGGTGTGGGATGACCCTTCTGGGTATTACAAGGGTGCAGATGCTGTCACAGGGGGACTGAATCAGTACCTTGGGTGTTGCTGGCTCCTGCCACATAGATGACTGGCTATACTGCTGCATGCTGTCTGGCCCCTCTGCTGAGTGCTCCAGTGTGCTCACTCTCTCTCTTCCTGTTTCTCCTTACACTTGGGAGAGCAGCCTTCTTCACCTTTCTCTCACACTCCTTTTCTCTCGGACACTGGGCTCTGCTACTCCACGCTGCAGCTCTCCTTCACAGGGCTTTCTCCTCTCTTCCTGTCATGCTGCCTGGCTGACCTCTCACCTCTCCTTCCTGCATACCGGCAAGCTTCTCCTCACAGGACTGCATACCCTCCAACATCTGAAGGGCAGAAATCGGTACACATTCGGGAAGTGGGCGTGGCCATTTGTAAAGTAGGTGTGACCACCGTTACTGTGGGTATGGCCACATACCATGACACATGCATCAGAAAGTAGGTCTGATTCGAATGGCTCTTTTTACATTTTTTGTATGCTTTGATTTCACTCACGTATAGCAACTGAATTGAAGTAAATGAAACATGACACTCTGGAAATAGGGCAACACAACATAATGTGAGTGCAGAGAGGGGAATTCAATAAAATTGCAGCCAGGTACCTCAGCAGCAGCAGAATATGAGAAAGCCATGTTGATCTGCAGCATGGCGGAGTCGGCAGGAGCTGCTGAGTTTGCGCAGCAGGGATGGCCAGAGCCTGGGATCAGGAGACCAGCAGTTGAGTGTGCTCTACCTCTGCAGCCCACAGCACAGCTGAGCTCATTCAAGCGCTGCGGATTAAGGGCCTTATTTTGGTTCATTCTTTCTGACAAAATCCTTCTTAGATGGACAAAACCATGTGCACTGCAGGGGGGGCAGATGTAACATGTGCAGAGAGAATTAGATTTGGGTGAGTAATTTTGTTTCTGTGCAGGGAAAATACTGACTGCTTTATTTTTACACTGCAATATAGATCTCACTTTGAAGTAAAACCCCACCCAAATCTAATTCTCTCTGCACATGTTACATCTGCCCCACCTGCAGTGCACATGGTTTTGCCCATCTAAGAAGGATTTTGTCAGAAAGAATGAACCAAAATAAGGCCCTAAGTTATTTCCTGCTCAGCCAGTGAAGCTGTATAAGCAGCAGCTACTGGCAGCAACATTCTAAAGAGCTCTGCCTTGATCCTCCCGGCAGCTCTGTCCCTGCTTGTTATCTGCAGATGGAGGATGGTGGACATGTATGCAAGTGTGTGAGCAGGGGGAGGTGGACCGTGCACTGAGTCACCTTGGAAGATGAAGTCTGCAGTCACTCCCCCGCTCTGCTCACGCTGCCGGAAGAGCAGCCATCGATGAAGGAATTGGAAACTACAACTAGTAAACTACAACTCCCAGAGTCGGAGGAGCAGGATACAAAAAATCAGTACATGTGGTACAGTTAGATTTAGCCGGTATGGACCATTAAAAAACGGTACTGTACCGGCTAACTCGGTACAGTTGGAGGGTATGGGACTGCAGGTGAGGGTGGCTGCTGGGTCCTAGTGCTGGTCAGGTTGGTTTAACCCCTCACAGCCCTGGTCACAGGGAAGGGGTTCTGCAGCAGCATTTGCTGCAATCAAGAGACATAAAAGTTGTCACCAGGGGCACCACTGCAGTGGGGTGCCACACATGCCATTCCCTGGTACTTGGTACTCACCTTGCAACTGTCTCAAAGACCCTAGTATTGTTTTAAAGATATGCACTATCAGTGCATCTATTTATTATATAGCCTCCAGCCTTTTTATTGTGTGTACATTTACTGAAGTCAGCACAAATGACTGCACACACAAAGAATTACTGTATCATTATAAACACATTTGCTTCTTGACAAGCAGCTGATTCTATCAGATTTGCCCCCCGGTGCTGTAGCTGTTTGATTTGGAAGACAAATAATCTCTGTGCTCTTTCATTGAGACTTTCTTAGAAAGGGCTCAGTTTGAGGGGGCATAGTATGTACATTTGATACTGATCTAAGCATGTCTCTTTAGTGTATAGTAGTAATGAGTGAGTACTCGGGCAAGTAGATTGATAAGTAGCAATAGATATAATAGAACAGACAGCCGTTAAAGCCTCTTTTGTATTCTCATTCTCAAACAGGTGAAATGTCTCATTACTACTGATTTCTAAAAGGTCTTCCTTTATTGACCTTGAAATGATGGCAGGCTGATTACATCTAATTCAAATTTTCTCCAATGATTATGCAATTACACGCAGGTCATCAGAAAATAAACTCTATGTTAAAAGCAGCTGCGGTGACAGTGAGATCTGAATATAGAAAATTGCATTGCATAACAGCATCTGTATGTTACATACTGTAGCATCTACATTGAGATAAATAGACTGCTGACTACACCAGCGAGGTTAATGTAGCATTCTAAATAAATCATAGTTGTGTTCATATACTAGGGTAGAGATTTACAGGTTCATTTTTGAAGACTTTCACAGGCTTGGATGGGATTATATGAATTTTTCCGTTTATGAAAGTGGGTTTATTATTTCCTCATTTCTCATTATTCATACTGTACTTCTGATTATGTGTTCCCGAGTGCAAATGTTGCATGGTTCCTGCCGGGTTATTAGTACTCTAGGCTCTATGAGCTTCCATCTGAGCACTTTTATTTGCTCTGTGATGTCATCAGGCTCCCTTTTAAGATTCACATTTGATTTAGGCTTAGAGGAGGCGAAGGCTGCAAGATGTTTTTTTTCTATCTAATTTAGTAATTTGTACTGTACATCAAGTCTTTTCTCTGCAAACAAAACCGAACCATGTGCAATATACTTTAAAGTGTTAGGAAGAACATCGGAGGACACAGCAGACAGTTTGTATTAATTTATAAGACACAGGTTAAGGATGAAGCAGGGTGCGCCTTCCAATGGCTAAGGTCTCACTCTAGGTCAGGGGTGGGCAATAAACAGCACTCCAACTGTTGATGAACTACACATCCCAGCATGCCTTGCCTTAGTTTTGCTATTTGGCCATGCTGAAACGGATGAACAACCCATCCCAGCATTACTTGCATCAGTTTCAGCATGGAGGGCCACTTATTGCCCTACCCTGCTTATTTTTTAACAGCTGGTTATGTTGTGCTTAAATTTCTTAAAATCAAAATGATGTGATAGTGTAATAAAGCCAGTGCCACGTGATACTGTAGCTTCTCATTATATTCTAGATTAATCATTATACCACACCCCATCTGTGTAACCCCTGTCTGTCTCCCCTTCTACTTAATCTTCAGAAGCAGTGCCCTTTTACTTAATCTGCTTTACCTATTCCTTATTCCATCACCTACTTCATAATGCCTATAAAACCACATAATGTTGGCCTCTAGTGGTTCTGAGCTTGATCTTTTTGAGAGGTCAGATACATGGAGTCAGTGCAAACTGTCATGTTTGAGGGGTGACTTTGTACACAGGCTGGAGTGAAATGGAATTTGGATTCTTTAATTAGTTTGGACTGCTTATACAATGCTAACCATGAAATCGGGTGTCGGGGACCATTTTTAACCATTTAACATTGATAACTATGGGAAAATCGCGTCGATCGCGTCGATTGCATCGCATGCGTGATTTGGTTGCATGCGATGCGATTGACGCGATTTTACTGCAAAATCTAGTCAATCGCATGTGATTGTATACAATCAATGCAACTGGGCGCCGTGAGAATACATAAGTACCGAAAAGTATAACTTTAATATATACCTGAATACACATAGACAATATATACCCTATCCATGTTCCCCCAAGGAAGTGGCTCCTCTCCAGCCACTCTTACGGGAGTCTCTGTTACGTTATTGCAGTTGGCTTAGTGTGATACATCATACAACTGGTGCACACAGCCCCCAGAACTACTTCTATTATACAAAGTACCATTTTAGTTGTGTGGTGCACACAGCCCCCAAATACATCGTACAGCATTCATTGGCATTAATTTTTTTTTTTACAGAATAATGTTTATTAAATGCTTTTTCATAGGCAACAACAAATGGGATGTTGGAAAGTAAGTCAGAAGGAAAAAAGGACAGCAACTTTATCATAAAGTATTTCAACAATATTGTTATTTATATATACATTGAGATGCTTAGCAACAAATGATCCATTAATCAAGTAAGAACATCCAAATCCCATCAATAATCCAATGGTAATAACACATTAATACCCCTTTTCACACTGCAGCTCTAAAATGGTACAGTATATTTTAGATTTTTTAGCATTTTAAAATGGTTAGAGCTGCAGTTTGAAAGCACCAGTTTTAAATTACCGGTTCAAGAAAACCAGTAATTCAAAACGGGTAAGAAGAAGAATCCTACACTGTTCAGACCCAGTATTTGTGCAGTGTGAAGGGGTCTGAACCAGTATATTGGATCCAACACTGGTGTCCCCCCCTCCCCTGGTACTAAGCTGTGCATTCCCCGCCCCTTACCCCCTCGGTACTTGGCAGCGTGCAAGGATCCGGCAGCAGGGTCCGTGCAGGGGAGGCAGCGAGGTCCATTAGGTGAATGGGCAGTGTGTGGCGGGGTCCATTAGGTGAATGGGTAGTCAGCGGCAGGGTCCCTGCGATGGATGGGAACTAGTCGCACCTGCGGTCTCCTACCTGCCAAAAAGAAAACATGAGAACAATCTCTGCAAATTGAAAAAAAAACTTTTAAGGGAATTTCTAGTGGGAGAGCTTTTATAACAAATTTTGGAAGATGTCAATTTTTAAGGCATCTGCTTGGCCAGACCAAGATATAAAGTGACTCAACCATTTATGGTGATCAGCTCAGGATAATTGGCAGAATAGTGTGTTGTGAATATATCCTTGTTCGAAATACATACAAATATTTCAGGTGACCTTTCTTCTGGTCCAATTTAAAATGATGAGATAGAGGGCCAAATGTAAAAGGGTGTGAGAATCAGAACGTGAGAGATTTTGGGAGAGTTTTCCATTTTTTTAAAAGCGGCAATCATTTACACTGAAAAACAAGATTGATGTTAGCATGTAAATGATTGCTGCTTTAAAAAAAATCAAAAAACTCTCCCAAAATATCTCACTTTTTGATTCTAACTCCCTATTACATTTGGTTCAGTGTGTCTTTAACCCCTTCACGACATTTGACGTATATATACGTCATGGCCGGGAAGTACTTCCCGACCGTTGACGTATATATACGTCATGGCTTAAAACTGTCACTGCGTCTAGAGACGCAGTGACAGAGGGACGATGTCTGCTGTCCCTGACAGCAGACATGTCCGTGCATGCCCAGGGGGGGCGGCGATGCCGCCCCCCCGTCGGCGATCGCTGTGATTGGCTGTTCATTGTGAACAGCCATTCACAGCGTTTTCTGTGTCACCGGCGAATAACGTTCGCCGGTGACACGGGATCGGAGGTGATTGGTGCTGTAAAGTACAGCACCAATCACCGCGGGGTGTAAGGGTGACACTGGTGTCACCCCACATCACCCCTCCCGCCCCCAAAGGCCGTGATTGGTTCGTCGGACCGACGGACCAATCACAGCCATGGAGGGGGGTTTAAACTAACGGTGACTGCACTGCAGACGCCATTCCGGTCTGGAATAGCGTGCAGTGCGGTCACCGTGCCCAGCTGCCGCCTATACTGACCAGAACCCATCCAAAATACTTACCTGATCATTGATATTGCTTATGCTTGTGACATCTTGTGACATCCTGTGACATCTTGTGCTGCTGCGATTTATTAGATAGAGAGAGAGTTAGAGAGAGAGATAGAGAGAGATAGAGAGGCCTAGTGCTATATTTTGTGCTGCTGCAGTGTGATAGAGCTATAGATAGAGAGATAGAGAGAGATAGAGAGAGAGAGATAGAGAGAGAGATAGTGACAGATTGTGCTATATATTTTTTATATAACTGAAAGAGATAGAGAGAGATAGAGAGAGATAGAGAGGCCTAGTGCTATATTTTGTGCTGCTGCAGTGTGATAGAGCTATAGATAGATAGAGAGAGATAGAGAGAGATAGAGAGAGAGAGATAGAGAGATAGTGACAGATTGTGCTATATATTTTTTATATAACTGACTGCTGCCCCCCCTTTTGTGCTGATCAGTATAAATTAACTGATCAGCAACTTTTTGGGGGCGCAGGTTTTTTTTTATATATAGATATACCTGTCAGTGCTGCTGCTGCAGTGTCATAGAGTGATAGATAGTGAGAGATAGAGAGATAGAGAGAGATAGTGACAGAGAGTGATAGAGAGTGCTAAATTTTGTGTCTGCTGCCCCCGCCTTTTGTGCTGATCACTATATCTGAGGTGATCAGCAACTTTTTAGGGGTGCAGAGGTTTTTTTTTTTATATATACCTGTCAGTACCACCAAAGGTTGTGCACCTGCTGCCCCTCACTGGTAATCAGTGTCGCATCACTGATCACCTTTTTTTATTTTTTGTGAGTGCTGTGGGGTCTTTTTTACATTTTTTTTTTTACACACACTGTGATTTTGTGTGTGTCCTGTGGCCACTGTGCGCTGATCAGTGACGTACATCACTGATCAGCTTTTTCGGCACAGGGTTGATCTATTTTTTTTTTTTTTTGGATCAAATTCCTGTTGCCTTTGAGCGCTGTTCAGTGACGGACGTTACTGACCAACATCTGTGCTCAATTTTTGGCGCAGGACCTTTTTTTTTTTTAACCCCTTCCATTTTTTTTTTTTAACCCCTTCCATTTTTTTTTTTTAACCCCTTCCATTTTTTTTTTAACCCCTTCCATTTTTTTTTTTTTTGAACCCTTCAATTTTTTTATTTTTGTATTTTTTTTTTCTGCACTACATACATACACACTACACACTACATACCCCCCGGGTTGAAATAAAGTTTGTACCCCCCCCTACACTATACACGTGTTGAAACATTTCACTACCAGTAACACAAAAATATAAATGGCATCCCAAATGTCATCCCAAATGTCGTCCCAGTCATCCAGGAGAATGTATTCGGTGGAGGAGGCATATGCCATGCTTGCCTCTGACTCTGACACAGCCAGTGAGGCAAGCGGGGAATTTGAAGGATTTGTCTTAAGCTCCTCTTCCTCCTCTGATGATGAGGGACCCCCTCAAAGACGCCCCCGTAGAGCAGCTGAGACCCCCCCCCCAATAATTGATCTCGTATGGACCCCACCACCAGACAATTTTGAGCCCCAGGTTCCTGAGTTTTTGGCCATCCCAGGAATCCAATTTGATTCAACAGGTCTCAGAGAAATTGACATTTTTAAATTATTTTTCTCTGATGATTTTATAAATTTAATGGTGGACCAAACTAATTTATATGCCCAGCAGTTTATTGCTCAAAACCCCACGTCATCATTTGCTAGGTGGACCCCTGTAGATGCAGTAGAGATGATGACGTTTTGGGGTCTGGTGTTACATATGGGCATAGTAAAAAAGCCACAAATTAGGCAATATTGGAGTACAGATGTTCTGTACAGCAACCCATTTCACCGTATGGCCATGCCCCGGGCTCGTTTTGAGGCAATCCATAAATTTATACATTACACCGATAATGCACAGTGCCCACCCAGAGATGATCCCACCTTTGACAGGCTATTCAAAGTCAGGCCGGTCATTGATCATTTCAGTGCCAAATTTGCAGAGCTATACATCCCTGATAAATGTATTAGTATCGACGAGTCCCTTATACATTTTAAAGGAAGGGTTAAATTCCGCCAGTACCTTCCCAGTAAGAGGGCAAGGTATGGCATAAAAATGTATAAGCTGTGTGAAAGCACCACAGGGTACACCCACAAGTTTAGGGTATATGAAGGGAAGGATTCAAGAATTGAACCACCAGAATGCCCCCCCTCCCTCGTAGGTGTTAGTGGAAAAATTGTCTGGGATTTAATGCACCCCTTCCTGGATAAGGGTTATCACCTCTATGTGGATAACTTTTACACCAGCATCCCCCTGTTTAAGGCCCTTGGTTCAAGAGGTACAGCAGCTTGCGGTACTGTGCGCAAGAACCAAAGAGGCCTCCCCAAAACGCACATTGCCCAAGTAATGAGAAGGGGTGAAAGCAGGGGAATATGCACCGAAAATTTGTTGTTGGTCAAATATAAGGACAAGAGGGATGTCCTTATACTGACAACAATTCATGGAGACAGTACCACCTCCATCCCTGTACGAGGTACCAGTACCCACACCTCAAAACCAAATTGTATCCTAGATTACAATAAGTACATGGGCGGAGTGGATCTTTCAGATCAGGTACTGAAGCCGTACAGTGCCCTGCGGAAAACAAATATCTGGTACAAGAAGCTGGCCGTGTATATCATCCAGATGGCACTGTATAACGCTTACGTGCTATTCCGTTCTACCGGCCAGAGGGGGACATTTATGCACTTTCAAGAGGAAGTCATAAAGAGCCTAACATTTGGGAATCAGCAGGCAGAGGGCCCCAGTACTTCTAGTACTGGCCCCCGTATTGTACCAGGGCAGCATTTTCCCAACGAAATCCCCTCCACTGCAAGAAAGGGCAGGACACAAAAAAGGTGCAAAGTTTGCTATAAAAAGGGAATAAGAAAGGAAACTATTTTCCACTGTGAAACTTGCCCCGACAAACCCGGCCTATGTATAAAGGAGTGTTTCAAAATATACCACACATCTATGGATTATTAGGTTCATCATTTCACCGTGCTTCGGGGGTCTTGCTAATGCCACATAGCACCCACCATTCATTCCACCAGAATCTGAGCTGCAAAAACCAAAAATCACTCCTTCCCTTCTGAGTCCTGCCATGCACCCAACTGGTATTTTTTGGTCACATGTGAGGCATTGCCGTACTCTGGAGAAATGGGGGCACAGATTTTGGGGTGCTTTGTCTCCTTCATTCCTTGTGAAAATGAAAAATTTTGAGCCAGAAGTACATTTTTGTGTAAAAAAATGTATTTTTTTCATTTTCACTGCCCAGTTGTACCAAAATTGATGAAACCCCTGGGGGTTTGAAATGTACACTATACCCCTAGATGAATTCCCTGAGGGGTGTAGTTTGCAAAATGGGGTCACTTGTGGGGGGGTTCCACTGTATTGGTAATGCAACATAGCACCCACCATTCATTCCACCAAAATCTGTGCTGCAAAATCCAAAAATCACTCCTTCCCTTCTGAGTCCTGCCATGCACCCAACTGGTATTTTTTGGTCACATGTGAGGCATTGCCATACTCTGGAGAAATGGGGGCACATATTTTGGGGTGCTTTGTCTCCTTCATTCCTTGTGAAAATGAAAAATTTTGAGCCAGAAGTACATTTTTGAGTAAAAAAATGTATTTTTTTCATTTTCACTGCCCAGTTGTACCAAAATTGATGAAACCCCTGGGGGTTTGAAATGTACACTATACCCCTAGATGAATTCCCTGAGGGGTGTAGTTTGCAAAATGGGGTCACTTGTGGGGGGGGGTTCCACTGTATTGGTAATGCAACATAGCACCCACCATTCATTCCACCAAAATCTGTGCTGCAAAATCCAAAAATCACTCCTTCCCTTCTGAGTCCTGCCATGCACCCAACTGGTATTTTTTGGTCACATGTGAGGCATTGCCGTACTCTGGAGAAATGGGGGCACAGATTTTGGGGTGCTTTGTCTCCTTCATTCCTTGTGAAAATGAAAAATTTTGAGCCAGAAGTACATTTTTGTGTAAAAAAATGTATTTTTTTCATTTTCACTGCCCAGTTGTACCAAAATTGATGAAACCCCTGGGGGTTTGAAATGTACACTATACCCCTAGATGAATTCCCTGAGGGGTGTAGTTTGCAAAATGGGGTCACTTGTGGGGGGGTTCCACTGTATTGGTAATGCAACATAGCACCCACCATTCATTCCACCAAAATCTGTGCTGCAAAATCCAAAAATCACTCCTTCCCTTCTGAGTCCTGCCATGCACCCAACTGGTATTTTTTGGTCACATGTGAGGCATTGCCGTACTCGGGAGAAATTGGGGCACAGATTTTGGGGTGCTTTGTCTCCTTCATTCCTTGTGAAAATGAAAAATTTTGAGCCAGAACTGCATGTTTGTGTAAAAAAATGTAATTTTCCATTTTCACATCCCAGTTGTACCAAAATTGGTGAAACCCCTGGGGGTTTGAAATGTACACTATACCCCTAGATGAATTCCCTGAGGGGTGTACTTTGCAAAATGGGGTGACTTGTGGGGGGGTTCCACTGTATTGGTGCTTTGGGAGTCTTGCTAATGCAACATAGCACCCACCATTCATTCCACCAAAATCTTTGCTGCAAAATCCAAAAATCACTCCTTCCCTTCTGAGTCCTGCCATGCACCCAACTGGTATTTTTTGGTCACATGTGAGGCATTGCCGTACTCGGGAGAAATTGGGGCACAGATTTTGGGGTGCTTTGTCTCCTTCATTCCTTGTGAAAATGAAAAATTTTGAGCCAGAACTGCATGTTTGTGTAAAAAAATGTAATTTTCCATTTTCACATCCCAGTTGTACCAAAATTGGTGAAACCCCTGGGGGTTTGAAATGTACACTATACCCCTAGATGAATTCCCTGAGGGGTGTACTTTGCAAAATGGGGTGACTTGTGGGGGGGTTCCACTGTATTGGTGCTTTGGGAGTCTTGCTAATGCAACATAGCACCCACCATTCATTCCACCAAAATCTTTGCTGCAAAATCCAAAAATCACTCCTTCCCTTCTGAGTCCTGCCATGCACCCAACTGGTATTTTTTGGTCACATGTGAGGCATTGCCGTACTCGGGAGAAATTGGGGCACAGATTTTGGGGTGCTTTGTCTCCTTCATTCCTTGTGAAAATGAAAAATTTTGAGCCAGAAGTACATTTTTGTGTAAAAAAATGTAATTTTCCATTTTCACATCCCAGTTATACCAAAATTGGTGAAACCCCTGGGGGTTTGAAATGTACACTATACCCCTAGATGAATTCCCTGAGGGGTGTAGTTTGCAAAATGGGGTCACTTGTGGGGGGGTTCCACTGTCTTGGTGCTTGGGGGGTCTTGCTAATGCGACATAGCACCCACCAAAATTCCACCAGAATCTGAGCTGCAAAATCCAAAAATCACTCCTTCCCTTCTAAGTCCTGCCATGCACCCAACTGGTATTTTTTGGTCACATGTGAGGCATTGCCGTACTCGGGAGAAATTGGGGCACAGATTTTGGGGTGCTTTGTCTCCTTCATTCCTTGTGAAAATTAAAAATTTTGAGCCAGAACTGCATGTTTGTGTAAAAAAATGTAATTTTCCATTTTCACATCCCAGTTGTACCAAAATTGGTGAAACCCCTGGGGGTTTGAAATGTACACTATACCCCTAGATGAATTCCCTGAGGGGTGTAGATTGCAAAATGGGGTGACTTGTGTGGGAGGTTCCTAACTTTTAGCACTTATGGTGCCTAGAAACCTACATGGTGCCTAAAAAAAAATCTCATAAAAAGGAGGCTCCAAAATCAAGTAGGTGCTCCTTCTATTATGAAGCCTGTGGTTTGGTCAACGTGCACACTAGGGCCACATATAGGATATTTTTGAAAACAAAAGAATTGGGGGAATCAATTTTTAGTCACATTTCTCTAGTAAAATCTACTGTATTCGTTAGAAAAATGTATTAAAATTGAAACTCTGCAAAAAAAAAGAAATTTTGAAATTTCACCTACACTTTGTTTTAATTCCTGTGAAACACCTAAAGGGTTAACAAACTTCCAAAATGCTGTTTTGAATACTGTGAGGGGTGCAGTTTTTGAAATGGCATCATTTATGGGGGTGTCTCACATACAAGTCCCTCAAAGTCACATCAGAACTGAACTGGTCCCTAAAAAAATCAGTGTTTGAAATTTTCATGAAAATTTGAGAATTTGCTATTCATATTGTAAGCCTCCTAGTGTCCAAAAAAATTAAAAGGAAGTTGAAATAATGATGGAAACATAAAGTAGACATATGGTCTATGTTAGTTATTAACTATTTTGAGTGGTATGATTATTTGTCTCACAAGCAGAAAATTTAACATTTTGCAAATTGCTAAATTTTCCATTTTTTCACGATATTTTGGTATTTTTCACAAAAAAACACAGACTGTATCGACGAAAATTTACCACTAACTTGAAGTACAATGTGTCACGAGAAAACAATCTCAAAATCACTGGGATAAGTAAAAGCAAAAAAAAGTTATCCCCACTTAAGTGAGACATGTCAGATTTGAAAAAAAGGGCTCTGTCATGAAGGCACAAACTGGCTCTGTCATGAAGGGGTTAAGAAAGGGGAAAGATTGAGGGCAAGAACTGTTTTGGATTAACCAATTTTGAAAATGGAAAAATGAAGTCAAAATAATATAAAATTTTGAACAAGTTAGGGAGCAAAAGTGGCATTTTATAATCTGAGGGGCCAATATGTATGCCAGATATATCTGCAAAGTTATGAATTTTGGATGCCAAAGGTTCTACCATGAGGGAAAATTTCAAGGGATTGAGCAGTTGCTCTTGTAATCAGCCAGCTCACTTAGGGGCTGATGTATTAAGCCTTAACAAGAGATAAATGCAAGGGTGATAAAGAGAGATAAATGTCCAGCCAATCACCTCCTAACTGTCATGTTACAGGCTGTGTGTTGTGGACTAGCTACAAAGCACTAGGACCGGTCTGACTTCACTGTCCTGATAAATGTTTACATGCAAACAATGGGGTTTTATGCTGAGCTTTGTCCCTATGTAATGAATAATTAACTGATTATATGAAGAAATAAATAAAATAAAATAAAAATATAGAGTGATACAGTTGCAATTGCCTGCGTTGATATACAATTGTGAAAACCGGGTCCCTGATTTGCGCACCGGGCTCGCAACCCGTCTTTCCAAATTTATTGGGGGGCAGTCTCCTTGTTACCCTATATTGACTGAACAGAGTTCACCTATCCTCCTTCAGTAGGGAGAGATAAAGTATATGTCCGATTAATTGTTCAGTTTTCTGATTGCGGCGTCCCGCAGAGCAGAAGATGATTACAGGTAATTATCTTCGAGTACCCCTTTAAAACATCAATGTGAGTATGTGGGGATGGAAGGTACAGTTTAGGGGTGCAAGTATGTTCAGAGCGTCCAGTGCCGTGGAGCGCTGCACACGTGTGATTCACACAGTGTGCCGCAGCCGCGGTTGTGCCGGAGCTGCTTTTACACGAGGTGGAGACATTTCGCCGTGGTCAGATGAATGGTGTGTGCGCCGTGTCTTACTGTACAGCCTGGGATCCCTCCTGCCTCTCTTACCAGACCCTGCTTCCTACTTACCATCTCCTCATGATTGGTGCATAATCAGTCTCTCTCCCGCTGGCGGCTTCTGTCAGGTCATGCTGACTCCTCGACTTTCACCTTGACGGGAGTGGATTGGTGTGTAATGTAGGGTAAATGTCCTAGGATATTCCCTGGGTTCTGTTTGGTGTTCCTCAATGCGTTTCAGCTCATGGAGCCTTCTTCAAGTAGGTTCAGGCTATGTTTGAAAAAAGTCAGTAAGGAGCTGATTGGCTGGATTTTATATCTCTTTATCAACCTTGCATTTATCTGTTATTGAGACTTAATACATCTGCCCCAGTAGCCTTTGGCCAATAGTGGCTAAAACAATAGTTGAGCTTTGAGGTGGTTAAAACTGAACTGGTAATAACTGTAAATAAATGTTATTGATACAAAAAACAAAAGTGCGGGTTTTGGCAAAACCAAAACTTGGCAAAAAATTTGGAAACAAAATGAAAACACTTTGGTCAACGCATATCTCTTCTAAAAACAAACCATATAAGGCTAGTTATTACACAGTGATGCAAGGTTTATATGTATCACCCATGATTCATTCAGCATTAGGTTTCCAGTGATTATGTAGTGAATATTTAAACAATTTTGTTTATTTAAAAATGCTGCATATATGGCTTTTTTTGCTTTACTGCGCTGTGGTCTACATATATGTAAATCCATTGGTCATAATGTAAAGCATTGCATGGAATACTATAAAATAAAATAGTTTTCTTGTGTAACACATTGTTTTGCTATTTTCATGGTTTCCTTGGTTACAAACTCATGCACACTATTTAAAATAAACATTCATTTAACATTTTGAAAATAGAGTAGTTTATTTTTTAAATGACAAAAAAAACCACATATCCGTGTGACTATACAATACAATCGCTTAGTACAATAAGGTGACAGCTGCCCCATTCATTTTTGTGTCATGGTCACATCAAGGTATAGCGGTAAGTAAAATCATGGACTTTAAAAACATAATAAGGTACAGAAATCTAATAGCGTACTATACTGTATTAGAACAAAAAATACTTCATTACTTTAGTCCTTTATTGTTCTTCCTTTTTGGTATTGGTGACATTTCCTTGAAACTTGGAAAAAAAATTGATAGACAGAAACCATGTTGTGTAGTAAAATGACAAACTCCTTTATTAGAAACAGAATAAAGTAATGTGCTGACATTAAAATAGTTACTACAGTTTTATATGGAAATAATTGTAATCCAAAGGTTCTTTGCCCCTAAGAAGAAGTTGGATCATGCATCATAGGTGGAGTTGTAAACTGCAGAAAGCAAAATAAAAATGTAAAAATTATCCTAAAATGGAAATCCTACATTTTATTTGTGGTTTACACTACATGATGGCTATAGAAAAGTTCTTCAAAGTTATATATTATACAAAGGGCGGTATGTGCTAAAGCTGAAAATGCAGAAAAAAAGTCCAAAAATCCCGGTTTCGGAGTTCGGGACACATTTCCAAGAATACCAAGCTCTGGAATGCGATACATTACAGAAATTGGAGACAGTGGGTAGTATTCAATGCGGCCGGTGAGCGGGTTAAACAGCGAGGATTGCAGAAAACCAGCGATCCTCGCTGTTTAACCCCCTCGCCAGCCGCTTGCCCTATTCAATGTTCCGAGGGAATCCTCGCCATCCCAGGACGACGAGAATTCCCCAAAACAGCGAGACCCGTGGCTAATGCAGAAAACTCGCTGTATTTAACCGCGAGTCTCGCTGCTTCTGGAGCCGCATACTCCAATTCCCCCTCGCTCAAAAAATGGAGCGAGGGGGAATTGGTGTATGAGGGGGGTGCGTTGAATACTGACAGGGTGAGTGGTGACAGCGAGCAGGAAGCCCAGCTTGCTGTCGCCGCTTGCCCATGGCATTGAATACACCCCAGTGGGTCAAGCGACTGTGATGTTACCCAATAGAAGGCTATGGGTTCTTCTCTTACATCTTACATTGCCCTGAAAGGCAGTAGTGCACGCAGGGGGGGGGGGGGGGTTCTGAGTACCCAGAACCCCCTTCAGGAGTCTAAGGACCCTATCCTGAAAGCTGAGGGTCCCCTCTTTCCATGGATATAAGAATTTTAAAAATCGGCCTGTGGGAACCGGAGATAACTGACTTCAAAGCAGTGGTCCCCATCCAAGCATGTTAATTGCTATTCCCAGTCAGATATTTCAGGTTCTGTCTGACTTGGAGTTTTGCTGAGGCTATATTCCAAAAGCTGTGACTCTCCCCCTTTGATGGACACTAGTAGCTTGTCTCTTCTTTCCCCAGAACCAGAGATATCCGCCTTCCAGCAGCTGGTTTCTGCTCCAGCTCTACACACCTGGTATGTAGTTTTATATACTCGTTGGTGGATTGCTCTGCCTCCTGAACTCTGATCCCCTAGTACCCAATAGAATTTGGTAGGTGGGATTCTCTAGTTTTTAATTCCATTAAAATCTAAGAAATCTATTTCTGGGAACTGGAGATATCTGCAGTCAAGCAAGCTATCCTCCCACCAGAAAATTATGAATAATAAGCCCACTCCACTATACACCCCTCCTCTGCATATTAAACATCCTGTACAACCCTGGAAGTTATGTATCAGGGCCCCTTCATTCAGCCCAATGCCCCCTTCTCCCACCCCATCTCCCACCATCTGTACAGTAAAGGGATAATTAGTGGAAATTACTGATCCAGGCCCTACATGCTGAGCGGTTGATATAATACCCCCTACCACCCGCAGGACACCAGAGCTTCCCCCACCCCTACTGCTGGAGGATTGGTAGGGGCCCCAATACATTGCATGTGTGTGTGCATATATATATATATATATATATATATATATATATAATTATTATTATTTTTTATAAATTTGGTCTATCTATAATACTTTAACTGACCCGGCATATACTGGGTCACCTAAGTGTCCATCTCGGTGCTTTGCTCCGCCCCTCTGGAAACCCCCTTCTGAAAATCCTGCATTTGCCCCTGACAGGGATTCAATTGGATCGCTACCAGCATCCTCGACAGCTGCCGTGTTACTCTGCACATGCCCTTCTCGGTCCATAAACTTGAAAGTCCTTCTCTTATCGGCAGAGCTGTCCTTTGCAACTCTAATCACATTTCTGAGTACATACTGATGTTAGTAATGGCGGTATGTACCCAATAAGTGGCAGGTTGTATTGCATAGCAGATGCAATGCTTAGTATATCCCACCCAAAGGGTACTACATCTATGGTATATGGAATCATTCATCTGCACGTACGAAAACAGATTGAGTGCCTCACAAACAGGCATTCATTTGAAGTATAATTTTGTTAATTCTCAAGAGCAGTTCTACAGTATTTAGAGAATGGAAATGTAAGCCTAACTAACCGCGGTCTTATTTTACACATACTACTTGTAAGAAAAGAGGAACAAAGAGAAGTGTCCTCAAGTCTATAATTGACATTTTCATTAGTAAAGTATTCTAATCCTGTATTCAAGATTTAATTCCGTATGATATTTTCTTTAAAACATTCTTTTAATCTATTTCTCAAAGTGTGATATTTAAGATATAACCGACAAAGAGTTTATTTGTTGAGCTTGCTCCTTTCTGTTAATTAGTATTACCCTTTCAATTGTTAATATAATGTAAAAAGACAGATTGGATAGCATCCAAAAAATGGACTTTATAAAGCTCATCATCAACTAAGAAAAGAGATTTATACAAAAATGTTTGACTGTAGCAGTTAAAGGCTTACGTAAAATTATTTTTATCTTAAATAAAAGGTCAAAAAAAAAGTTTCGATAAGCAATGTTCTAACAAAATTGTGCTTTTGTTGCAGTGTAGTAAGATTAAAAGAGCTGCTATTTTTGCAGAGAACTTTATGTTTTTATTCTAATTTGTTTCTAACAATTTCCTAGCTTTGATGAAACTGTTTTCTATTATGTCTCTCCTTCTTTTTGATATAAGCAACTTTATTTAAAAATATTATAAAATAGCAATCTCGGATAATTTACTGAGCCTTCTTTGTTTCAAATGTGAAAGCTTTCATTATAATTAAGTTCCAATTAAAAATTCAAAATAAGAAAAGAAGTTACAGGTTCAACAACAGAATGCTTTTTTATATTATTATTATTATTAACAGAATGTTTTTTTTATATCTATTAAAATAATATCAGTGTCTTTAAGAGCAGGAACCGTAGGAAGGAGTTTTAATTAATGCAAGTTAAATTAAATTCCATGCATGACCAAAGTCCTTTTTTTGGCATTGTCTGCTTGTTCCCCAAACCCACCTGTCAGATTGTCTGTGCTTTCTGAACTCATCTTTGGAGGTGGAGTATTGGCACTTGCAATTAGCACGGCCTTTCAGCAGAAAGTATCACACCATAGTTATTGTGTCTCCGCATCCAGAGAAGTTCAAAGCAAGGTCATGAACAAACCTCTTCTTTAATTTAATAACTCCCTTTCACAGAATATGGAAAAGCAACAAGTTGTACTAATTAGAGTCTTTGCACTGACTAAAACCATTTACAAATACAGGCAAGCTACACTTCAATTTTTAAGTTAGTGCTGAATTGTAACTAAAAAAACATGAGCACGGAATTGGTCCATCACAGTGGTGATTCTGACATATTTTATGTATGTACATAATTCAAGTTATACAAACGTACGTCTGACCTTACTCGGGTTGCTTGTCGAAACGCGCCTTCCGAGGCCAGGGAAACAGCCCCTCATAGTTCTTGGCCTTCCCACTCATGGAAAAAGGGGGCACCACTGCCTGTCCCTTCTCTGAACACCTCTGAGAGGTTTCCAAAACTACAGTAGAAGCTGAACTTGTCCTGCAAATGCAGAGGTCACAGGCACATGCACAGCGCCTGCATGTGTGTCAGCAAACTGTGCATGTGTCAGAAAACTGCACATTTGTTCACATTTGGGATCAGCCATGAATCAGGCACTTAATAAAGATCCTGTGTCCTTGTTAACAAATTCCATCTTGGTTCCATTTTGCCTAAAAGAAAATTCCTCTACCAGATCAATAAAAAAACATAATTATTGGCCTACCAAATTCCATTGCCATCGCTGTCCACTCAACCACAGATATGTAAATGAGTGGAACTGGGTAAACTAAATATAACATGACTTTGAAAGCCCACTGGGTGGGTGAATTGTCTAGCAGCAGCAGTATTTGGGTGGAATGTACTAAGGGAAAAATGTGTTAAAACCAGGGCCGGCGCCACCACTAGGCAGCTCTAGGCATTTGCCTAGGGTGCCAGCCACTGGAGGGCGGCAGTTTGCAGCCGGTTCCCCCAACAATGGAGGTGATTGCACCGGCGGCCGCCGCAACTCTCCCCCCCTCCGGAGCGACTAGACGCCTCAGTTACTGGCAAACCCCTCAAGCCGTATCGGAGCTCCCCCCCAGGGAATGATGTGGCAGCCTGCCACCTCAGTTACCAGCAACCCCCGGCCGGATCGGAGACCCCCTCTCCCCCGGCCAGGAGAGCACCAGAGCACCCCCCGCCTGCGGCGCTCCAGTGCCTTGCACCGGCACTGGGTAAAACCCAGATTCGCTCCTGAGGAAGCCAGAATTTTACTGATCCGGGGAAACGCTTTGAGCATCACATTGGACCTTTTTGCTCTCACTGATGGTCATCCTTGTTATCTGAAAATAATAGAGAACCACCCCAAAAATCTGGATCTAAAGTTTCAAACAAAGCTGCTGGGACACCAAGCCAGGTCCCTAAGAGACTTTTGCCATCAGGATTCAACCAAGCTCCTTGCATATAAGGGCCTATCATCGCTACAACCATCTTCTTATCCACAACTGGAGGGTACACACCTACAATCCCTCATCCAATTTCATCAGTGGAGCAATTTCCCAATCAGTAATATAAGTTCCTATTATGGATGTTTTATGACATTTGACTTTTAAATCCTGCTACATACCACTATATGTGACCTATGTGACAATCCCCCCATCCTTTACTTTCATTTTTATGTATTTTGTTGTACATTGTCTCAGTTAGATTTTATTGTGTTTTACATTTTCTAATATTAGAGTTAATAAATATATTTTATTCGGATTACCGTCTAAACAATTATTCAGCCAGCTGGCACCTTATATATTTCTCTAGAAAATGGATATAATGATCCTGCTTAGGGATAGGATTATGGGGTTATGGGGCAGATGTATGAAGCAGCGTTAAGTGCTTCACTAGCACTTAACGACAGTAAAAAGTGTTATTAACGTTTTGTGGGGATGTAAGAAACTAGCTCTTAACGTTTCCCTGAGGCAGCCCTGAGCTTAACGTTCAGGCGCTGTCCTCACGTTGCAAGTTAATAACCTTAACGTCTTGAGCAATGTATTATTGCCCTGTCAAACGTTAAAGTGTCTTTTGTCTAACGCCAGCTCTATGCTGGCGTTAGGTGTAAGGTTTTGCTTGATTTCATAAAGTTTTGTTTTTTGAATGCGCTCCGCTGGTTTGTGTGTGGAATTGGTAAGTCTCTTCATAACACTATTCTAATGTTTTAATTTATATCATTCTATTCATTTCACCTAATTTTTTTTTAGGTTTTACTTTAATTTTTTTTTATTTTTGCATTTTTGTGCTGCCCCAACCCCCCCCTGGTGCGATGCCGCCAGCATGCCGTCAGCTGGCTCTCCAGTCGGCATGCTGGCACAGCCCCCTGCCCCTCACCTCTCCCCCCAGCATTAGAATAATATTCTATGAAAGGGTTTTTTTTTTTTTAATTACTTGTGCCGCAGCACCCCCCCCCCCCCCCCCACCCCACCCCTGGTGCGATGCCGCCAGCATGCCGACAGCTGGCTCTCCAGTCGGCATGCTGGCACAGCCCCCTGCCCCTCACCTCTCCCCCCAGCATTAGAATAATATTCTATGAAAGGGTTTTTTTTTTTTTTAATTACTTGTGCCGCAGCACACCCCCTCCCCCCCCCCCCCCTGGTGCGATGCCGCCAGCATGCCGACAGCTGGCTCTCCAGTCGGCATGCTGGCACAGCCCCCTGCCCCTCACCTCTCCCCCCAGCATTAGATTAATATTATATGAAATGTTTTTTTTTTTTATTATTTGTGCCGCAGCACATCCCCTCCCCCCCCCCCTTGTGCGATGGATGCCGCCAGCATGCCGACAGCTGGCTCTCCAGTCGGCATGCTGGCACAGCCCCCTGCCCCTCACCTCTCCCCCCAGCATTAGAATAATATTCTATGAAAGGTTTTTTTTTTTTTTAATTACTTGTGCCGCAGCACACCCCCTCCCCCCCCCCCCCCCTGGTGCGATGCCGCCAGCATGCCGACAGCTGGCTCTCCAGTCGGCATGCTGGCACAGCCCCCTGCCCCTCACCTCTCCCCCCAGCATTAGATTAATATTATATGAAATGGTTTTTTTTTTATTATTTGTGCCGCAGCACATCCCCTCCCCCCCCCCCCCCTTGTGCGATGGATGCCGCCAGCATGCCGACAGCTGGCTCTCCAGTCGGCATGCTGGCACAGCCCCCTGCCCCTCACCTCTCCCCCCAGCATTAGATTTCTATTGTATTTTAATGGGGTTTTTTTTTAATTACTTGTGCCGCAGCACCCCCCATCCCCCCCCCCCCCCACCTCCTGGTGCGATGCCGCCAGCATGCCGACGGCTGGGTCTCCTGTCGGCATGCTGCCACAGCCCCCTGCCCCTCACCTCTCCCCCCAGCATTAGATTTATATTGTATTTTAATGGTTTTTTTTTTTAATTACTTGTGCCGCAGCACACCCCCTCCCCCCCCCCCACCCCTGGTGCGATGCCGCCAGCATGCCGACAGCTGGCTCTCCAGTCGGCATGCTGGCACAGCCCCCTGCCCCTCACCTCTCCCCCCAGCATTAGATTAATATTAAATGTAATGGTTTTTTTTTTTAATTACTTGTGCCGCAGCACACCCCCTCCTCCCCCCCCCCCCTGGTGCGATGCCGCCAGCATGCCGACAGCTGGCTCTCCAGTCGGCATGCTGGCACAGCCCCCTGCCCCTCACCTCTCCCCCCAGCATTAGATTAATATTAAATGTAATGTTTTTTTTTTTTTTTATTACTTGTGCCGCAGCACACCCCCTCCTCCCCCCCCCCCCTGGTGCGATGCCGCCAGCATGCCGACAGCTGGCTCTCCAGTCGGCATGCTGGCACAGCCCCCTGCCCCTCACCTCTCCCCCCCAGCATTAGAATAATATTATATGAAAGGGTTTTTTTTTTAAATTACTTGTGCCGCAGCACCCCCCATCCCCCCCCCCCACCTCCTGGTGCGATGCCGCCAGCATGCCGACGGCTGGGTCTCCTGTCGGCATGCTGCCACAGCCCCCTGCCCCTCACCTCTCCCACCAGCATTAGATTTATATTGTATTTTAATGGTTTTTTTTTTTAATTACTTGTGCCGCAGCACACCCCCTCCCCCCCCCTCACCCCTGGTGCGATGCCGCCAGCATGCCGACAGCTGGCTCTCCAGTCGGCATGCTGGCACAGCCCCCTGCCCCTCACCTCTCCCCCCAGCATTAGATTAATATTAAATGTAATGTTTTTTTTTTTTTTATTACTTGTGCCGTAGCACACCCCCTCCTCCCCCCCCCCCTGGTGCGATGCCGCCAGCATGCCGACAGCTGGCTCTCCAGTCGGCATGCTGGCACAGCCCCCTGGCCCTCACCTCTCCCACCAGCATTAGTTTATTATTTTTATGTGCCTTTTTTTTTTTTAATTTCTGCCGCAGCACCCCCCATCCCACCTTCCTGGTGGGTTGCCGACAGCATGCCGACAGCTGGCTATCCAGTCGGCATGCTGCCACAGCCCCCTGCCCCTCACCTCTCCCCCCTGCATTAGAATAATATTATATGAAATGTTTTTTTTTTTTAATTACTTGTGCCGCAGCACACACCCTCCCCCCCCCCACCCCTGGTGCGATGCCGCCAGCATGCCGACAGCTGGCTCTCCAGTCGGCATGCTGGCACAGCCCCCTGCCCCTCACCTCTCCCCCCAGCATTAGATTTATACTGTATTGTATGTAATGGTTTTTTTTTTAATTACTTGTGCCGCAGCACACCCCCTCCCCCCCCCCACCCCTGGTGCGATGCCGCCAGCATGCCGACAGCTGGCTCTCCAGTCGGCATGCTGGCACAGCCCCCTGCCCCTCACCTCTCCCCCCCAGCATTAGAATAATATTATATGAAAGGGTTTTTTTTTTTAATTACTTGTGCCGCAGCACCCCCCATCCCCCCCCCCCACCTCCTGGTGCGATGCCGCCAGCATGCCGACGGCTGGGTCTCCTGTCGGCATGCTGCCACAGCCCCCTGCCCCTCACCTCTCCCCCCAGCATTAGATTTATATTGTATTTTAATGTTTTTTTTTTTTAATTACTTGTGCCGCAGCACACCCCCTCCCCCCCCCCACCCCTGGTGCGATGCCGCCAGCATGCCGACAGCTGGCTCTCCAGTCGGCATGCTGGCACAGCCCCCTGCCCCTCACCTCTCCCCCCAGCATTAGATTAATATTAAATGTAATGTTTTTTTTTTTTTTATTACTTGTGCCGCAGCACACCCCCTCCTCCCCCCCCCCCCCCCCTGGTGCGATGCCGCCAGCATGCCGACAGCTGGCTCTCCAGTCGGCATGCTGGCACAGCCCCCTGGCCCTCACCTCTCCCACCAGCATTAGTTTATTATTTTTATGTGCCTTTTTTTTTTTTTAATTTCTGCCGCAGCACCCCCCATCCCACCTTCCTGGTGGGTTGCCGACAGCATGCCGACAGCTGGCTATCCAGTCGGCATGCTGCCACAGCCCCCTGCCCCTCACCTCTTCCCCCTGCATTAGAATAATATTATATGAAATGGTTTTTTTTTTTTAATTACTTGTGCCGCAGCACCCCCCCTCCCCCCCCACCCCCCCTGGTGCGATGCCGCCAGCATGCCGACTGGAGAGCCAGCTGGCGGCATGCTGGCGGCATCGCACCAGGGGGGGTGGGGGGGGAGGGGGGGTGCTGCGGCACAAGTAATTAAAAAAAACCACCATTAAAATACAATATAAATCTACTGCTGGGGGGAGAGGTGAGGGGCAGGGGGCTGTGCCAGCATGCCGACTGGAGAGCCAGCTGTCGGCATGCTGGCTGCATCGCACCAGGGGTGGGGGGGGGGGAGGGGGTGTGCTGCGGCACAAGTAATTAAAAAAAAAAAACCTTAACATATAATATTCATCTAATGCTGGGGGGAGAGGTGAGGGCCAGGGGGCTGTGCCAGCATGCCGACTGGAGAGCCAGCTGTCGGCATGCTGGCGGCATCGCACCAGGGGGGGTGGGGGGGGAGGGGGGGTGCTGCGGCACAAGTAATTAAAAAAAAAAACCCTTTCATATAATATTATTCTAATGCTGGGGGGAGAGGTGAGGGGCAGGGGGCTGTGCCAGCATGCCGACTGGAGAGCCAGCTGTCGGCATGCTGGCGGCATCGCACCAGGGGTGGGGGGGGGGGAGGGGGTGTGCTGCGGCACAAGTAATTAAAAAAAAAACCATTACATACAATACAGTATAAATCTAATGCTGGGGGGAGAGGTGAGGGCCAGGGGGCTGTGCCAGCATGCCGACTGGAGAGCCAGCTGTCGGCATGCTGGCGGCATCGCACCAGGGGGGGTGGGGGGGGAGGGGGGGTGCTGCGGCACAAGTAATAAAAAAAAAAAAACCCTTTCATATAATATTATTCTAATGCTGGGGGGAGAGGTGAGGGGCAGGGGGCTGTGCCAGCATGCCGACTGGAGAGCCAGCTGTCGGCATGCTGGCGGCATCGCACCAGGGGTGGGGGGGGGGAGGGGGTGTGCTGCGGCACAAGTAATTAAAAAAAAAACCATTACATACAATACAGTATAAATCTAATGCTGGGGGGAGAGGTGAGGGCCAGGGGGCTGTGCCAGCATGCCGACTGGAGAGCCAGCTGTCGGCATGCTGGCGGCATCGCACAAGGGGGGGGGGGGGGTGTGTGCTGTGGCACAAGTAATTAAAAAAAAAAAATTTCATAAAATATTAATCTAATGCTGGGGGGAGAGGTGAGGGCCAGGGGGCTGTGGCAGCATGCCGACAGGAGACCCAGCCGTCGGCATGCTAGCGGCATTCCCACCAGGGGGGGGGGGGGGCGGCCGCCGGCTCCAAAAAAAAAAAAAACACATTAAAACAAATAATTACTGGGGGGGAGAGGTGAGGGGCAGGGGGCAGTGCCAGCATGCCGACTGGATAGCCAGCTGTCGGCATGCTGTCGGCAACCCACCAGGAAGGGGGGGATGGGGGGTGCTGCGGCAGAAAAAAAAAAAAAAAAGGGCACATAAAAATAATAAACTAATGCTGGGGGGAGAGGTGAGGGGAAGGGGGCTGTGCCAGCATGCCGACCGGAGACCCAGCTGTCGGCATGCTGGCGGCATCGCACCAGGGGGGGGGGGTTTCCGGCTCAAATAAAAAAAAAAAACCCTAGACATAAAATAATAAAATAATTGCTGGGGGGGGAGAGGTGAGGGGCAGGAGGCTGTGCCAGCATGCCAACCGGAGACCCGGCTGTCGGCATGCTGGCGTGATCGTGTATGAGGGGGTCTACAGAGGAGCATTTAAAATAAATTCAATAAATCATGGTGAAATATTTAGAAATATTACGGGAGAAAGGTGAGGAGAATCTGGTGTCATGTACTTATGGACATAATTAAATATTCACACACATATAAAGTACAGCCACATAGAAAAATAGACTCTGCGCAGTCAAGCATAGAGAGAAAGTAAATTTAGAGACGATAACAGAAGCCAATTACGATTAAGAGGTGAGTTAACGATTAACGTTATTCACTTGCGTCCTCTTCATACATTTGAGAGAAATTTGTCCCTGCTCCTGAGCGTTATGCCAGGAGTTATGGGACACGTTAGATTACTAACGTTATGAGGAGATTGATACATCTGCCCCAATGTGACCAAACATATGAAAGAGAGTTTGAACTAAAGCCAAGGATCTGGGGGGCAGATGTACTTAGCTTCAAAAGTGATAAAATGGAGAGTGATAAACAGCCAGCCAATCAGCTCCTCCCTGGCATTTTATGTGACATACTGTAGCAGGTAGGAGCTGATTGGCTGTCTGTTTATCACTTTCCATTTTATCACTTTTGAAGCTTAGTGCATCTGGCCCATTATATCATTTCAGGCTTACTTTGGATCATGTTGATTAGTTGGATGAGGTCAAACTGTGCTATTGGCTGGTAATAGCTGAAATATTGCAGCAACATGAAAATGCATATAAAGGGTTCCACTATATTTTTATTAGTCTTCTTTTATTTCTGAACAGTATTAACATGGCAATAATGAGGAGCTGCATAAGCACATACAGTACCTGCTATCCATTAGCTTTAATGGGGAGCTTGTGTCTGCGAATAAGCTTTGTATACCGTGATGCATACACATTGCTATACACATTTCTGTAGATTAGAGTGTAAAATATACAATTGTATGCTGCCCTCTCAGCTGGAGATCCCCAACGCACCACCCACCTGATTATATCTCTCAGTGCTGTGATGGGGAGTGTGGGAAAGTTTGGGTGTTTTGAGCATTTGCTGCAGAAAGATCTACAATCTTAAAATGTGCGCATAAATTAGCCTTGAAATCTTTTGTCCATCCTGGAGAAAAGATTTCAGGCAAGTGCACATCTTTACCAAAAATTTCTCTTAAGATCCCATGCGTGTTCCTATGGATCTTTTGTTAAATCTTCTGATCTTTCATGCAGCATGTAAGATCAGAAGATTTAGCGAAAGATCTGCGGGAGTGCACATCCGACTGATATAGGCCAATTTTTGGTAAAACTCGACCGATATATATATCGGTCAATAAATCGGAAATCAGCTGATCTGCAAAAACATTGACTGGCAAATCTCAAATGTTTCAGGGACCAAGCTCCCCTCCCCAGACATGGTAATTTTCTTCCTGGGCTTTCTTTGCAGCGATCCTGCCACTAAGCTGTATAAGTCGTAGTGAGTGTAGTGACACACAGACAATAACAATGCAGTATGAATTTTACAAAAGACCAATATAACAAATGGGAAACGGTCATCTGTCAGACCAGACTTAGGTCGACAGTCATTAGGTCGACCCCGGAAGGTCGACTGTCCCCAAGGTCGACAGGGTTAAAGGTCGACATGGCTCAAGGTCGACATGACTTACGGTCGACATGGGCCAAGGTGGACATGGTTTTAGGTCGACAGTCATTTGGTCGACATGAGTTTTTCACTGGTTTTTTAGCCGACATGTGCTGTATTTCATGCCCTACCATCCACTAGGGCGTGGTGGGAGAATAAAATAGTGTGCCGAGCGCAGCAAGGCACCGTGCCCGAAGCATTGCGAGTGAAGCGAGGCGCTGCGGTTCGACTCCAACTGTGTACATGTCAACTGTGTCGACATTCGGGTAAAAAAACAGTGAAAAACTCATGTCGACCTAATGACTGTCGACCTAAAACCATGTTGACCTTGGCCCATGTCGACCTTAAGTCACGTCGACCCTGAGCCATGTTGACATTTAACCCTGTCGACCTTAGGGACAGTCGACCTTCCGGGGTCGACCTAATGACTGTAGACTTAGGTCTGTTCTGACAGATGTACCGCTTCCTAACAAACTACTTTATGACAGATTCATGGGGTGACATTCTATGCTATGCGCTAAATTACGCATGTTTTATTTGCGCACCACATCGCCGCAAATCGCCTATTTTAAAATCGCATTTTTCAGCCTAAATGCGCATATTTAATGTGATGCGCATTGGAGGCTGAAAAGTGCGATTAGGGGCGATTTGCGGCGAAGTGGTGCGCTGTTTTTAGTCCTGAAAATGTGCGATTTTCATGTCTGAAAATCGCACATTTGCAGGACAGCGCAAGGTTGTAAAAAAAAGAACCGAGCGTGGGGTCCCCCGCCCGAGTCTAACCAGCCCCGGGCTCACTGAGCCGGTGCTGGTGACATAAAATCAGGCTCCCCGACAAATAGGGGTCCCCTTGATTTTATGAAACCAGCACCGGGCTCATGGTCCGGCGCTGGTTCCCAAAATACGGGGGACAAAGTGACTAGGGGTCCCCCGTATTTTAAGAACCAGCACCGGACACAACCAGCCAGGAGGGTAATGCCACAGCCGGGGGGAGACTTTTTATACAAGTCCCCCCGGCCAAAGCATTAACCCCCTGGCTCGTCAGCATGGGCAGGGGTCCTGGGGAAGTGGGGACCCCCCCTAATGAAGGGCCCCCCCCCTCCAGGACTTACCAGCCCATGCTGATAGTCCGGGGCTGTCCCCGAATACAGACGCCGAGGAAGAAACATCTCAGCGCATCCAGAGCAGAGATGTTACTTCCTCGGCGTCTGTATTCAGAATGATTTCTGGCCAATCAGGAGCCGACTTTCTCGGCTCCTGATTGGCCGAGAAATCATTCTGTGCAGAGACAGCGAAGAGGAAACATCTCAGCGCCGGACAAACTCCTGCAAGCCGGGTACCAGTCTGGAGCAGCGCTGTCACCGGAGGTCGCCGCCGGGGAGCAGGTGAGTTGGATTTTCCTCCTTAGGTACCCCTGGGGACTACCACGGATCCCGGACCCTGGATTCTTCACGCCAGGAGCCCCGGAACCCCAGGACCAGCCCCGGAACCAGGACCAAGGCCCCGGAACCGGACTCTTCTGCCCTGGAGCCCCGGAGGACGGACCCAGGATCCAGGGACCGACCTACGGGCTCAAGGTAGGTAAGTATCAGTGTGTGTGTGTTTTGTGTGTATTAAAGTTTTATTTTACAGGGTGTCAGTGTGATTTTGTGCACTATTTTTTACACTGCAGAACTACAAGTGCCAGCGGGCCCTTTAATGCCCCGCATGCTGGGACTTGTGGTTCCCCAAGTCCCAGCATGCGGGGTAGGCTTGCTGGGACTCATAGTTCGCCAGTGTAAAACAATAGTTTTCATTCTTTTTTTTACACAAAGCATCAGCCCGATGCCCACCGCCCAGGGGCATCGGGGACAGCCCCGGACTATCAGCATGGGCTGGTAAGTCCTGGAGGGGGGGGACCCCTTCATTGGGGGGGTCCCCACTTCCCCAGGACCCCTGCCCATGCTGACCAGCCAGGGGGTTAATGCTTTGGCCGGGGGGACTTGTATAAAAGTCTCCCCCCGGCTGTGGCATTACCCTGCTGGCTGGTTGTGTCCGGTGCTGGTTCTTAAAATACGGGGGACCCCTAGTCACTTTGTCCCCCGTATTTTGGGAACCAGCGCCGGACCTTGAGCCCGGTGCTGGTTTCATAAAATCAAGGGGACCCCTATTTGTCGGGGACCCTGATTTTATGTCACCAGCACCGGCTCAGTGAGCCCGGGGCTGGTTAGACTCGGGCGGGGGACCCCGCGCTCGTTTTTTTTTTTATTTAACCATTTCTTTTATTTTTTACAGCAGAACCCTGCACGGAACATTGCGATCTGTGCAGGGTTCTGGCTAATTCGCCTAACAGACCCAGGTCTGAAATAAGTGCGATAATTAGTCACTTAAAAAATGCGATGTGCAAATGCGCATAGCATTAAATAAGCGACTTGTATACTTTTCTGTGCGAAAACATCTGGATGCGATAAAAATGCGAATTAATCTCGCATTTTTATTCACCAGACCTTAACGCACATAATATGCGATTTCAGCCCCTGTGCGCATCCCATTAAATCAACGATTTAATGGGAAAATGCTATATCGCCATTTTGTTGTCTAATTACCGCAAAATAACGATACTCGCATAGCATAGAATGTCACCCTTGTAGTTATAGATTCGTGGTGCGCCCAGCATTCAGTAGAAGTAACTGAATATAAAGACTTTTGTATTGGTGGTTTGAGTCTATACTCTACTGGTCACTGAAGTTACTCCCTTAGTAAACACTTGCATAGCGAAATAGTAAGTGATTTTGTGCGCCAACACCTTCTCAGTGAATAGGTGACCATAAGAAGAAAAACCTCTTCCTTACTTTATATGGGGTGAAAGTGAATAAATCCACAAACCCAAACGTTACTTTCCTTATCTTACATGTCTTCGCCTCAAAAGAGGCTCTCCATTAGTATATATGATGGAGACATGTAAAGAGATAGAAATCCAAATAGTATAATATTTTAGGGATAACAGATTTATTTATGCATTAGTAGAGAATACAATACAATATCAATGGAAAAATGGAAACAAGGGATCATGCACAATAAAAAAGACTACTGTGATGGGTCTTAGTCTATTGGGAATGGAGGTTTACCAAATGATGGTGATTAGAACGCCTGTAGGAAAGATCTTTTCTTCAATAGGTTCCCCTGGTTCTCCAGATAAACCTGGCCTTCAGGTGCTCCAAACACACAACACTGGACTTCTCCTTCCAAAGGTGACACACTCCAGTCTCCTGCAATGCATTTCGGGAACTAATTGTCCTTTCCTCAGGCAGTATCGGTGGCTTGCTGTGCTCGCCACACTTTATAAAATCAACTCCACGCCGACGTGGATAGTGGGGTATTAAAAGGTCGGGAGGACGCGTAACGCTGGGGCTGTGCCATATGGTTCACGGTGCAGGCCGCCTGAATCCAATGGTTGTAGAGGACCGCAGTTTTATTGGACAACTGCAGATGTCGCCATAGGCGTGCGCAGCACATTTTAGTAGGGGGTGCACTCTCAAAGCGGTGTGCCTAGCACCACCTATTGGGTCTGTCTAACACCACCAATCAGGGATGCACTTACTACAATATAAAACATCTCTCAGCCACACCAGTATATCCTGCCTATTACAGTTTTACTCTGTGTAACAGTACATGCAAATAAAGTCAAAATCATATCTGGATGACACACATATGTAGTGATATGACCAGGGCCGGTGCAAGGCACCGGAGCACCCCAGGCGAGTCGGGGTGGGGGCGCCCCGGTGCCGGGGGGAGGGAGGGGGGGGGTGGTACCTGTGTAAAAAAATTGCTGCCCCGGCATCCCTGCAGTGCTGGGGCGGTCAGGGGTGTTTCACTAGTTATTTGCTATTCAACCGCCGGCCGCAGCCAGCTTTATACACATGACGGCGCCGCAGGTACCCCTACGGCACGGACACCCCTGATCGCCCCAGCACTGCAGGGACGCCGGGGCAGCAATTTTTTTACACAGTTCTCTGGGGGTGAGGGGCGAACTGCCGCCCTCCAGGTGCCGGCGCCCTAGGCAAATGCCTAGAGCTGCCTAGTGGTGGCGCCGGCCCTGGATATGACAATGGTGTAATACAATTAATAATGCAGAACACACATAATTGATTGATGGGCGCTTCTTTTAATGGTATACAGGTCTAAAAAGCAAAAGTCTTTGGTAAAAGGTATTGCTGGTATTACTAGCAGCAATAAGTGTGGGGGTGGGGGCACAGCATTAGGGGGTGCCTGTGCACCCTTAACACTCAATGTGCGCACGCCTATGGATGTCGCTCACAGTAAGCAATAGATGTCAGCTTCTCCGCCCAGGAATAGATGAATCTGATAAGTGTCAGGAAGGATAAACAGCACCCGGGGAACCAATGCGCCGCTCTGAGGCTCACCTTCTTGCGACAGGATTTTATATGGCACAGATAAGCGCATAGGGTGCTCATTAATGCAATTCTGCGTGACCGGCAGCAAATTGTGCTGCTGAAAGAAAAGAACAGCCTCCTCCTCTGTCTTCGGCAAGGTGAACATAGTTGTGATAAGTTCTGCAGCCATTTCTGTCACTTCTCCTGCAGCTCTCAGTAATGCAGCCATTCCTGTCAGTAATTCACTTCAGACTAAATCTGACAGGGAGCGGGAACACTACGCTACTTCTGACTGACTACGCAATTTACGTTGCCACGCTGATTCTGACAGCACAGTTACGCTAACTGCGTAACGGCCACCAAGCTAATATACCAGTACCATATTAACTACTCGCATCCCATTGCATCCGCCAACCATGCTAAATAACTACTCGCATCCGGCCGCCGTGCTAATATACAAGTATCATATTAACTACTGAGATCGCATCGCATGCATCGCACGGCACTAAAATGGGACATGCGATGCGATGCAATACGATTTCAGTACACTAGCGTACGTATGCTAATTGGGCACCCTGATAATACACAAGTACCGTCACTTGCTATTTTGCTATACAGCTGAATATAAAGGTTTGTTTGCAGAGAGGCAAACTAAAGAAAATTATGCTGTTTGGGGGCACTCTTGATATACTTATAGATGTATAATGAATTACTTTAAAAATTTGCTTTTAATTAGACTTCTAAAATAAATAACAAGAGCATAAAACACAGTTTTAATATATATATGTCGTGTGCTTGGCTCAATAGCCCACTTCAACATGTATCACACTTTAATATTCATTTGGCGCATTACGTATTGTCAGCATCCATAATTAAAGAATGTGACAATAGACAAATAAATTATTACAGTCCCAATGTATATCGAAAAATAAGTATGCCTAAGCTGGATGAATCAGAAACTTCTCCATGGTAACCCTTTTCCTGAAAACATCAAAGCAGTGACAAGCTCTGTTTTCAGTGAACCAAGGCTTTTCACCACTGAATTATTAGATCTCTATATAAAGAAATTAGGATCAGGGCCGGCACAACCCGCTCAGCGGAGCCTGCAAAGTAGTGAGGTGCCAGGCTGGAGAGGTGCTATCCCCGCTCTTCGACTCTGCTGCTGTATGTAACTGTTGCTTCCGCTGCGCCAGTCAGACAGAGGTGCCGGCATCTGTGTATATAATATGATGGCCATAAAACAAGGCACCACCAAATTTATAGGACACCAGGGTCAGGTTTAGACCACAGAGCCTCATATTGCCACGGTGGTGACGCTGTGGTCCCTGAGTCTGACATAAAGCCCCAAGAGTCCCACAGCTGCTGTCATTGGTGCACAAGAGGCAGCATCGCGGCTGCCATGGCCAGGGACAGGCAGTGCTGGAGCAAGAAACCAAGCATCCTGAGTGGGAGGTCAGTGCTCTGAGTGCCACACCACAGCTCAGGTCACTGGGCAGCGGAAGGGCGCAGAAGGCACTGTCACACTCTGTCACCCGCTTGTTCTGTTCTTTTTTGAGCCCCCCCTTCTGTTCTGTCACTATCACACCCTCTCTTTCTTCTGTAAACCCTGCCCCCTGGTTTTGTCAGTTTATCACACACCCTCTGTGTTCTCTTCCCCCCCTCTGCTCTCTTACTATACCACCCCACTCTGTGTTCCCCCCATGTTCTGTCACTCTATCACCCCCTGTGTGTTCTATCACCCCTATATGTTCTGTAACTATCACACCTCCTCTGTGTCCTGTTACCCCAATGTGTTCTCTCACTCCATCATACACCCCTTTGTTATGTCACTATCACACCCCCTGTGTTCTGTCACCACCCTCTTTTCTGTCACTCTATCACCCCCCCCCCCCCCCCAGTGTTCTGTCACCCCTTCTATTCTGTCATTATTGCAACCCCCCCAGCGATACCAGGAAGTGCTTGAAGCCCCGGACAACAAGCATGTAACCCCCTGGGCAACAAGCATATAAGCTTCCCCTGGCAAAGAGCATATAATCTCCCTTGCAATGAGCATGTAACTCCCCTGTGGCCACAAGCATGTAATCTCCCATGGCAGTGAGCATATACTCTCCCCTGGGCAATGAGCATATAACTCCACTGGCGATGATCATGTTATTACCCATGGCAGCGAGCATGAAACCCCTGGCAAGGAGCATGTAATTCCTGGCAACAAGCATGTAACTCCTGGCAATGTGCATGTAGGTAAATATCACATATCTGGCATAATGGGGGTTATTCTGAACAACTCGGAAAGGCACAATCAGTCTCTAATGGACAAAACAATATGAACTGCAGGTGGGGCTGATGTAACATGTGCAGAGAGAGTTAGATTTGGGTGGGGGGTGTACTTCAAACTGATATCTATATTGCAGTGTAAAAATAAAGCAGTCAGTATTTACCCTGCACCTGCAGTGCACATGGTTTTGTCCATTAGAGAATGATTGTGCCTTTGCGAGTGAATCAGAATAACCCCCAATATGTAATAGGCATTATGGTGGGTGGTTTACTTATGTAATAGTTAAAGTGTGTGGTATAATATGTCATAGGAATTTTGGTGTGTGGTACAATATGTAATGGGCATTATGATGTGTGGCATAATATTTAATAGTCATTCCAGTGTGTGTGTTAAAACATGTAATGGGCATAACTGCGTGTGGTATAATGTGTAATGGGCATTACAGTGTGTTGTGTAATGGACATTATGGTGTGCGGCATAATATGTCATAGCCATTATGGTGTGTGACAATGTGTAATGGGCATTACTGTGTGTGGTATAATGTGTAATGGGCATTACTGTGTGTAGTATAATGTGTAATGGGCATTACTGTGTGTGGTGTAAATGGGCATTATGGTGTGTGGCATAATATTTAATAGACATTACAGTGTGTTATGGGCATTATGGTGTGCGTAATCCTGGTGCAGTGTGTCAAAGGTGCTCTACCTGGCGCAGTGTGCCTAAGGAGCTCTAGCTGGTGCAATGTGTACAAGTGGTACTACTGTGTGGTGTAATGTGAATAATGGACACTACTGTGTAGTGTAATTTAAATCTGTAGTATTATGTGGCCATGCTCCTTCCCCACAATGCCATGCCCTGATATTTTGGCATGGGCTTTCAGCGCAAACTGTCCTTGTTTTTGGTGCATGTGGAAGGGGGGGGAAGCCAATTCCTTTTCTGGCACATTGTACCAAAATCTCTATTTACGGCATTGCTGCTACTGGGCATGTTATGTGTATAAGAGGCACTACTACTACGGGCATTATACACCCTTTTTTTAGCATGTGGTGTAAGTATGGAAGGATACAAATTTATAGTTTGTGTGTGGGGGGGGGGGCGCAGATCAGCCTAGCACCTGCCTATGTGTCTTTTATTACAATAATTCTATGAATACAAAAATCAATACATTTATTAAGCAAAAAAATAATAGTTCTTTCAAATAAAATTACAGTTGTTTTTTTCCCTCAAAATAAAATGAAAATTGCACACCTCGTTTAGGACCAGATGCACTAAGCTTTAAAAAGTGATAGAATAGAGAGTTATAAAGTACCAGCCAATTAGCTCCCAATGGTGAATTTGGAAACAGAGACAGTGACATGACAGTTAGGAGCTGATTGGCTGGTGCTTTATCACTCTGCATTTTAAGCTTAGTACTTCTGTTCCTTAGTCATATAATCGTCCAATGACGATTGGCCTTCCATAAATTTTATACTTTTCTTTAAAAGGAAGCCTCAACATTTATACAATTTCCTGCAAGCTCCCAAAACTATTTAATCTCCAGCTTTCCTTTTCTACTATTTTATCTTTAGCTGCCCATCCGGACACTCCTCCTCATACTTCCTAATAACTTAATGATTGATGGCTGTGGAGTTCTGATTTACTGTTGTTTGCTAACCCAACAAATGTCCCACATTAGGAGAGATAATGGACTCCTCGCTGAAGTGTTCAAGAGCAATCACAGAAGAGATTCTCTGAGATGTGCATTTCATCCTAACCAGTAATTTCAATTAAAGAGCCATTTCCGTGAAACCCTATACATTCCTGCTTGCATTTGGCAGTAGATGTCCTTTCTTGACTTCAGCGTTGTGGTTATTGCTCCCCAACTGTGAGATAAAACAAGCTCTACGGACAAATGGAGACATTGATCAAGACAAAGAATGTTATAAATTAAATTGATCGACTAAAAACATTCAACATTGGTGAGTGAGGTATTGCAGAGTGTTCTGTTTTGTGGACAATTTAAATTTTGTAACTGAATAAAACAGATCTCTTCATTCATCTAGACTATGGTTTTAATACAATATTGACACTGTCTCGTGGTTCTGGTGCAGCACCTATTTATATATGTATTAAGAGAAAAGCTGACATTTCATAATTATAAACATGCAGGGCTCTCCAGACCCACTTCTTCACCAAATCCAGCCAACTCTCATCCTATCCTACTGCTATATACTCACTTTTACCCCTTCTGTGTCACCCCTATCTGTCTGTGTGATGCACCGGAAAGGTCGGCCAGTAACCTTCTCTATTACTTTGATGTCGGAGCTGGATAAACGTCTTCTTTCTTCTTAATGCGGCTGAGGCAATAACCAGGCTGAGGGTACACTTCAACGGTGTTTATTAACAAAAGTACCAATAATCTGAGGTAGGTAGCCAGCTGGCTGATCACAGGTAGAAACACTCTCAATGGAGTAACAGTATAGATTCAGTAACTGTAAACAATGTCAGCATCACATAAATAAGGCACATATGCAACAACAGGCACTTGTTGAGATTCAAGTAAACTCTACCGTTATAATCTGGTACTTAGATTCAATTCTAGAGCTTTAGAGAGCAGTCCTCTCGCCGTGGCTGATTAACATTAGTGCAGCAGTTTCAAGAGCAAGTGGCAAGGGCACTAAGTCGCGTTGGCAAATCAAAGTTTAAGCTCTGATGCGAATCAGCCAGACAACCCGAGGAGTACACTAACATGTCTCACACTAAACTGTACGGGAATATTCAAAACAGTTACACCATCAAGGATATTACAATACAAACCACTTCGACATTAACCTGCACTAATATTGCATACAGTATACATCACTTTAACATTTACTCGCATTAATATCACGTGATTGGGTACCCAATGTCTGTCCTGAACCACTGCCTGTAGGGCAGACCTGTGCACAGGGTTTGGTAATGGGATACGTTGGAGGCCTCTATTCTGCTACTGCGCAGTATTTGACAACGGAAGAAGACAGTCTTCCTTAGTTGAGAAAGTTAAACCAAGTTGAGTAAATGTCCCAAGTATAGAAAGGGGACTTAGGGACTTCCTATATAAAGCTGATGGTGAAGTTCTAACTTTTGGCCACAAGGTGGCGCTGTGGGACTGTTAGTAACTAAGACCTGTACTTTCAATGAGTGGCAAGGTGCTGTTCTCCCTTACTTAGGTGAGGATAAGCGTGGCTCCTCTGTAACTTATAGTGGCAGTCTCTGGGCTCTACAAGAAGGGTAGGAGTGTTGGGTCAGGGGCTCCTGTGGGTATTGATCGGTGGGGCAATTGTGGTTCTGTGGGCTCCTGAGGGTAGGGGACAGGTGTGGATAGTCCAAAAGGGTGGTCAGGGTGTATGTACCTGTGCTCCTCCACCAGTTGCCAGCTCCTGCCGGTCGCGCTCGCTGGCCGTCCACTGGCTTTCCTCTGCTGGGCACTTGTCTGCTGGACCCTGTGGTGGATGGGGAATAGGGCAGCTGCTGTAAGGGATTCCAATCGGTGAGCTGGCGTCTCTCTGGCCGGGGTCTCACTGGTCTGGCCGGCGACTGTGCCTCCTTCTGTCTGCAGCCACACACACCCTCTCTGGCTGGGCTCACTCCGGCTCGGGCTCGCCACACATGGGGGTGCCGGGTCTCTTGTACTGAAGCGCTGGGTCTCCGGGCCTCTGGCGGGGGTCCTACAGGCTCTGTCTCGCCCCGCTGACGTCACACAGGCGCCGGCATCTCACCCGCCTGTCAATCACCACTGTGTTCGGCGCTATCTTCTGCACGGCTCTTCCTTCTTCTGCCGCGTGTGTGCTGGGCTGGAGATCTCTGTGGCAGCTCAAGGACACGCTGCCTCCCAGTCCTGTCGGTAATGGCGCCTCGCTCAGCCCACCTTTCTTCGCGACACACTGCTCTCTCCTCCTCCCTGGCTTCGTGCTTTTTCAGGGCACCCTTTCTGCTGGCAGGATTCCTGCACCTTGGGTAAGTGCTGGGTCCAAGTGCCCTTTGCCTATCTCCAGCACTGTGTGCTTCTATTACAGGGCGGTTGCCTAGCAACCCCCTGTAGTGTCTGTGTAAACGGGGTGACACTAGCCACCAATGTAACTGCTGGGCATTAGAAAGGTGACACCCCCAATTCTTGGGTGTCACATGTACCCCTGCTCGAATTATTTCAGTCCCCGGGCATCAATTTAAGGGTTAGCAAAAGTCCTGGGTAAAGTCCTGAACATGAATATAAGGCCCTTAATGTCCTTTCTCAAATGGGCCATGGGTAGCATCACATATCACATTAATCTTAATACTGTACACAAATTTACATACATACAATTTACAAGGGATTTGCAGTCAAATATTATTTACATTCTATAGCGGCTGGTAACACCCCTTTTGTGCGTCGCTCAGATCTCCTAACTTTCGAAGCGGTCCTTCGACTGCACCTTAGATCACAGCATGCGGTCTGCAGTGAGCACGTGGTGCCCCTTTTCCACTCTTTCTGGACCTGTTGATGGCCTGTTGTATCATGCACAGAAATTCTTCTCCTGTAATGGTCGTATACTCCTGGTCTGTACCAGTTTTCTCTTCCATGCGACGGGTTTCAGCCTTTTCAGCTAGGTTTATGATTTCTGTGGTGGCCTTTGCTTTGGGCGGTGGCATAGTTGCCGTTGGGCTTTCGGGTTCCAATTGCTCCATTTCCTTTGCCATGGTCATGTGGGCCACAACTTTGAGGCATCTCTTCTGTTCGGCAGTACTGGTATCTGTCTGCTGTAGAGTTGCTGTCCGGTCACCTGTATCTACCATTCTTGGGGTGTACTTGTGTTCGGTTCCTGGCCTCACTTCTTTCGTTGGGGCTTTGGCCCTCTCCGCTTCCCTTGGGGTTTCCACAAGGACGTTAGGTTGAGACGGTGGCCTGGTGTGTTCCGGAGGACCCTGCGGTCTAATGGCATTTTCATGGCACGGTTGCACTGTCTCACTCTGGTCCCGTACGTTTGGCTTCTTGCTTATTTCTAACTGTTCCTTTTGCCTCAAGGCTTTAGGTTCTGGTGGTCGTGGCATCTGGTCAGGCCATGGATGATTACTGATGGGCCGGTCGATCTCGCCACAAACATCCTGTGATCCTCTCCTCTTCAGGTGGTGCTGACCATATGGCGGGTGCATGAAGAGTCGATGTTGACTGTGGATAGTTGTATATCTGCTGCCTCTTACTGCAGCACCACCGGGGCCTGTTACGTTGGTTGCCTTGACACCTCTCCTTCCATTGGTCAGTTCAAATTCGACCCGTTCTCCGTTTCCTAGGCTTCTGAAGTATTTGTTCCGAGTAGTCTTCTGAATGCCAGTATAGTGCATGTATATGGTCCTCCTATTGTCTGCCTTTATAAAGCCATAGCCACGTGCTACACTGAACCACGATACCTGGCTGGTCACTCTTCTTGCTCTGACTTGTCGATCTTCAATGTTAAGTGGTCTTTTCACCATGGTCTGATTTTGCATGCGCTCTTGCGGACTGGTCAATGGGTCTTTTACGAAGGGGGGCCACCATTCTTGTTTCTGTGGACCTAGTAGTGGGTCTCTTCCCGAGGATCGGTCCTCCTCCTCGGGGTCTCTTTGTTTAAATCACCCTGGGGGCAGTTTCTTTCGATGTGGCCGCTTTGGTTACACCTTCGGCAGATTGGTCTGCCTTCTTTATCAAACCGATCGGTCGATCGCCTTCCCGAATCTCTGGGCGTGCTCCACCGCGGTCGTCCTCCTCTCTCCCTTCGCGGTCGCCACTCATTATGTCTAGCTTCGCTCTGCTCCAGCCTTTGTCCAATTCTGGCGAGGCCTACAGTCAGTTCTGTGAGCTTGCTGTTGATGGTGGACAGTGGATTTGGGCCTGCTGGCGATTGTGCCTCTTGGAGTACTGTCCCCCTCTTTACACCAGATCCATGGCGTCTGGCTTTACAGTGACTCTCCGTCTCCTCTTCTTCCGCCATTGCCCCTTCCTACGGCTCATCATTCGGGACTTTCTCCAATACCTGCAGTGCCAATTCCTTGAGTTTGGAAAATGTGCAGCCTTGCTCTTGCCGTTTTATCATTCGGAGCTGAGCGTGGGTGGTCTCTTCCCTCGCCCCTTCTACAAAGAGGTCTATCAGGATTTCATCGGCTAGTTGTACTTCTCTCGGGTCTGCGGCTTGTGCTGCCTTCATGGCCTCTTGTAGTGCCAGTGCGAAGTCGCGCAGTGATTTTCCCTGTTTCTGTTTTCTGGCGTATAACCTGCTCTTCAGTGCTGGCACGGTCTTGGCATCAAAGATTCTTGCCAATTTCTTTAGTATTTCGTCTGCCGTCTCCTTGTCGTCTTCTGGCCATGCTTTAACTTCTCTCAGGGCATGCCTCTTAGTTGCGCCAGCAGTATTTCTTTCTTTTGCTCTCCATTTGGTTGGTATAGGGTGAACATCGAATGCCTGGTCCTTGAATGCCTTAAAAGTGCTTGTGCCTTTCGTCCGCGTATCTCCTGAGTATGTGAGTAGCCACGTGGCCCCAAAGTAGTAGGGCATCGTGATTTGTGCCGCTGCTGCCTTCAGCGGTTCCTTGTCCTCTGGTAGTAGTGGAAAACGTCTGCGGGGTGATGATGGTGGAGTACCGGATTCCGTCATTTTCCGGTCCTGTTCGTGGACGCCAAGCTTAGATGTTATGTACCAGAAAGGTCGGCCAGTAACCTTCTCTATTACTTGATGTCGGAGCTGGATAAACGTCTTCTTTCTTCTTAATGCGGCTGAGGCAATAACCAGGCTGAGGGTACACTTCAACGGTGTTTATTAACAAAAGTACCAATAATCTGAGGTAGGTAGCCAGCTGGCTTATCACAGGTAGAAACACTCTCAATGGAGTAACAGTATAGATTCAGTAACTGTAAACAATGTCAGCATCACATAAATAAGGCACATATGCAACAACAGGCACTTGTTGAGATTCAAGTAAACTCTACCGTTATAATCTGGTACTTAGATTCAATTCTAGAGCTTTAGAGAGCAGTCCTCTCGCCGTGGCTGATTAACATTAGTGCAGCAGTTTCAAGAGCAAGTGGCAAGGGCACTAAGTCGCGTTGGCAAATCAAAGTTTAAGCTCTGATGCGAATCAGCCAGACAACCCGAGGAGTACACTAACATGTCTCACACTAAACTGTACGGGAATATTCAAAACAGTTACACCATCAAGGATATTACAATACAAACCACTTCGACATTAACCTGCACTAATATTGCATACAGTATACATCACTTTAACATTTACTCGCATTAATATCACGTGATTGGGTACCCAATGTCTGTCCTGAACCACTGCCTGTAGGGCAGACCTGTGCACAGGGTTTGGTAATGGGATACGTTGGAGGCCTCTATTCTGCTACTGCGCAGTATTTGACAACGGAAGAAGACAGTCTTCCTTAGTTGAGAAAGTTAAACCAAGTTGAGTAAATGTCCCAAGTATAGAAAGGGGACTTAGGGACTTCCTATATAAAGCTGATGGTGAAGTTCTAACTTTTGGCCACAAGGTGGCGCTGTGGGACTGTTAGTAACTAAGACCTGTACTTTCAATGAGTGGCAAGGTGCTGTTCTCCCTTACTTAGGTGAGGATAAGCGTGGCTCCTCTGTAACTTATAGTGGCAGTCTCTGGGCTCTACAAGAAGGGTAGGAGTGTTGGGTCAGGGGCTCCTGTGGGTATTGATCGGTGGGGCAATTGTGGTTCTGTGGGCTCCTGAGGGTAGGGGACAGGTGTGGATAGTCCAAAAGGGTGGTCAGGGTGTATGTACCTGTGCTCCTCCACCAGTTGCCAGCTCCTGCCGGTCGCGCTCGCTGGCCGTCCACTGGCTTTCCTCTGCTGGGCACTTGTCTGCTGGACCCTGTGGTGGATGGGGAATAGGGCAGCTGCTGTAAGGGATTCCAATCGGTGAGCTGGCGTCTCTCTGGCCGGGGTCTCACTGGTCTGGCCGGCGACTGTGCCTCCTTCTGTCTGCAGCCACACACACCCTCTCTGGCTGGGCTCACTCCGGCTCGGGCTCGCCACACATGGGGGTGCCGGGTCTCTTGTACTGAAGCGCTGGGTCTCCGGGCCTCTGGCGGGGGTCCTACAGGCTCTGTCTCGCCCCGCTGACGTCACACAGGCGCCGGCATCTCACCCGCCTGTCAATCACCACTGTGTTCGGCGCTATCTTCTGCACGGCTCTTCCTTCTTCTGCCGCGTGTGTGCTGGGCTGGAGATCTCTGTGGCAGCTCAAGGACACGCTGCCTCCCAGTCCTGTCGGTAATGGCGCCTCGCTCAGCCCACCTTTCTTCGCGACACACTGCTCTCTCCTCCTCCCTGGCTTCGTGCTTTTTCAGGGCACCCTTTCTGCTGGCAGGATTCCTGCACCTTGGGTAAGTGCTGGGTCCAAGTGCCCTTTGCCTATCTCCAGCACTGTGTGCTTCTATTACAGGGCGGTTGCCTAGCAACCCCCTGTAGTGTCTGTGTAAACGGGGTGACACTAGCCACCAATGTAACTGCTGGGCATTAGAAAGGTGACACCCCCAATTCTTGGGTGTCACATGTACCCCTGCTCGAATTATTTCAGTCCCCGGGCATCAATTTAAGGGTTAGCAAAAGTCCTGGGTAAAGTCCTGAACATGAATATAAGGCCCTTAATGTCCTTTCTCAAATGGGCCATGGGTAGCATCACATATCACATTAATCTTAATACTGTACACAAATTTACATACATACAATTTACAAGGGATTTGCAGTCAAATATTATTTACATTCTATAGCGGCTGGTAACACCCCTTTTGTGCGTCGCTCAGATCTCCTAACTTTCGAAGCGGTCCTTCGACTGCACCTTAGATCACAGCATGCGGTCTGCAGTGAGCACGTGGTGCCCCTTTTCCACTCTTTCTGGACCTGTTGATGGCCTGTTGTATCATGCACAGAAATTCTTCTCCTGTAATGGTCGTATACTCCTGGTCTGTACCAGTTTTCTCTTCCATGCGACGGGTTTCAGCCTTTTCAGCTAGGTTTATGATTTCTGTGGTGGCCTTTGCTTTGGGCGGTGGCATAGTTGCCGTTGGGCTTTCGGGTTCCAATTGCTCCATTTCCTTTGCCATGGTCATGTGGGCCACAACTTTGAGGCATCTCTTCTGTTCGGCAGTACTGGTATCTGTCTGCTGTAGAGTTGCTGTCCGGTCACCTGTATCTACCATTCTTGGGGTGTACTTGTGTTCGGTTCCTGGCCTCACTTCTTTCGTTGGGGCTTTGGCCCTCTCCGCTTCCCTTGGGGTTTCCACAAGGACGTTAGGTTGAGACGGTGGCCTGGTGTGTTCCGGAGGACCCTGCGGTCTAATGGCATTTTCATGGCACGGTTGCACTGTCTCACTCTGGTCCCGTACGTTTGGCTTCTTGCTTATTTCTAACTGTTCCTTTTGCCTCAAGGCTTTAGGTTCTGGTGGTCGTGGCATCTGGTCAGGCCATGGATGATTACTGATGGGCCGGTCGATCTCGCCACAAACATCCTGTGATCCTCTCCTCTTCAGGTGGTGCTGACCATATGGCGGGTGCATGAAGAGTCGATGTTGACTGTGGATAGTTGTATATCTGCTGCCTCTTACTGCAGCACCACCGGGGCCTGTTACGTTGGTTGCCTTGACACCTCTCCTTCCATTGGTCAGTTCAAATTCGACCCGTTCTCCGTTTCCTAGGCTTCTGAAGTATTTGTTCCGAGTAGTCTTCTGAATGCCAGTATAGTGCATGTATATGGTCCTCCTATTGTCTGCCTTTATAAAGCCATAGCCACGTGCTACACTGAACCACGATACCTGGCTGGTCACTCTTCTTGCTCTGACTTGTCGATCTTCAATGTTAAGTGGTCTTTTCACCATGGTCTGATTTTGCATGCGCTCTTGCGGACTGGTCAATGGGTCTTTTACGAAGGGGGGCCACCATTCTTGTTTCTGTGGACCTAGTAGTGGGTCTCTTCCCGAGGATCGGTCCTCCTCCTCGGGGTCTCTTTGTTTAAATCACCCTGGGGGCAGTTTCTTTCGATGTGGCCGCTTTGGTTACACCTTCGGCAGATTGGTCTGCCTTCTTTATCAAACCGATCGGTCGATCGCCTTCCCGAATCTCTGGGCGTGCTCCACCGCGGTCGTCCTCCTCTCTCCCTTCGCGGTCGCCACTCATTATGTCTAGCTTCGCTCTGCTCCAGCCTTTGTCCAATTCTGGCGAGGCCTACAGTCAGTTCTGTGAGCTTGCTGTTGATGGTGGACAGTGGATTTGGGCCTGCTGGCGATTGTGCCTCTTGGAGTACTGTCCCCCTCTTTACACCAGATCCATGGCGTCTGGCTTTACAGTGACTCTCCGTCTCCTCTTCTTCCGCCATTGCCCCTTCCTACGGCTCATCATTCGGGACTTTCTCCAATACCTGCAGTGCCAATTCCTTGAGTTTGGAAAATGTGCAGCCTTGCTCTTGCCGTTTTATCATTCGGAGCTGAGCGTGGGTGGTCTCTTCCCTCGCCCCTTCTACAAAGAGGTCTATCAGGATTTCATCGGCTAGTTGTACTTCTCTCGGGTCTGCGGCTTGTGCTGCCTTCATGGCCTCTTGTAGTGCCAGTGCGAAGTCGCGCAGTGATTTTCCCTGTTTCTGTTTTCTGGCGTATAACCTGCTCTTCAGTGCTGGCACGGTCTTGGCATCAAAGATTCTTGCCAATTTCTTTAGTATTTCGTCTGCCGTCTCCTTGTCGTCTTCTGGCCATGCTTTAACTTCTCTCAGGGCATGCCTCTTAGTTGCGCCAGCAGTATTTCTTTCTTTTGCTCTCCATTTGGTTGGTATAGGGTGAACATCGAATGCCTGGTCCTTGAATGCCTTAAAAGTGCTTGTGCCTTTCGTCCGCGTATCTCCTGAGTATGTGAGTAGCCACGTGGCCCCAAAGTAGTAGGGCATCGTGATTTGTGCCGCTGCTGCCTTCAGCGGTTCCTTGTCCTCTGGTAGTAGTGGAAAACGTCTGCGGGGTGATGATGGTGGAGTACCTGATTCCGTCATTTTCCGGTCCTGTTCGTGGACGCCAAGCTTAGATGTTATGTACCAGAAAGGTCGGCCAGTAACCTTCTCTATTACTTGATGTCGGAGCTGGATAAACGTCTTCTTTCTTCTTAATGCGGCTGAGGCAATAACCAGGCTGAGGGTACACTTCAACGGTGTTTATTAACAAAAGTACCAATAATCTGAGGTAGGTAGCCAGCTGGCTTATCACAGGTAGAAACACTCTCAATGGCGTAACAGTATAGATTCAGTAACTGTAAACAATGTCAGTATCACATAAATAAGGCACATATGCAACAACAGGCACTTGTTGAGATTCAAGTAAACTCTACAGTTATAATCTTGTACTTAGATTCAATTCTAGAGCTTTAGTGAGCAGTCCTTTCGCCGTGGCTGATCAACATTAGTGCGGCGGTTTCAAGAGCAAGCGGCAAGGGCACTAAGTTGCATTGGCAAATCAAAGTTTAAGCTCTGATGCAAATCAGCCGGACAACCCGAGGAGTACACTAACACTTCTCACACTAAACTGTACAGGAATATTCAACACAGTTACACCATCAAGGACATTACAATGCAAACCATTTTGACATTAACCTGCACTAATATCGCATACAGTATAAATCACTTTAACATTTACTCGCATTAATATCACGTGATTGGGTACCCAATGTCTGTCCTGAACCACTGCCTGTAGGGCAGACCTGTGCACAGGGTTTGGTAATGGGATACGTTGGAGGCCTCTATTCTCCTACTGCGCGGTATTTGACAACGGAAGAGGACAGTCTTCCTTAGTTGAGAAAGTTAAACCAAGTTGAGTAAATGTCGCAAGTATAGAAAGGGGACTTAGGGACATCCTTTATAAAGCTGACGGTGAAGTTCTCACTTTTGGCCACAAGGTGGCGCGGTGGGACTGTTAGTCACTAAGACCTGTACTTTCAATGAGTGGCCCCTCTGTAACTTATAGTGGCAGTTTCTGGGCTCTACAAGAAGGGTAGGAGTGTCGGGTCAGGGGCTCCTGTGGGTATTGATCGGTGGGGCAACCCAGGTGGCAATTGTGGTTCTGTGGGCTCCTGAGGGTAGGGGACAGGTGTGAATAGTCCCAAAGTCCCCACCAGTTGCCAGCTCCTGCCGGTCGCGCTCGCTGGCCGTCCACTGGCTTTCCTCTGCTGGGCACTTGTCTGCTGGACCCCGTGGTGGATGGGGAATAGGGCAGCTGCTGTGAGGGATTCCAATCGGTGAGCTGGCGTCTCTCTGGCTGGGGTCTCACTGGTCTGGCCGGCGACTGTGCCTCCTTCTGTCTGCAGCCACACACACCCTTTCTGGCTGGGCTCACTCCGACTCGCGCTCGCCAAGCTGGGGGGTGCTGGGTCTCTTGTACTGCGGCGTTGGGTCTCCGGTCCTCTGGCAGGGCTCCCACAGGCTCTGTCTCGCCCTGCTGACGTCACACAGGCGCTGGCGTCTCACTCGCCCGCCTGTCAATCACAGCTGTGTTCGGCGCTATCTGCTGCACGGCCTGGCTCTTCCTTCTTCTGCCACGTGTGTGCTGGGCTGGAGATCTCTGCGGCAGCTCACGGACACGCTGCCTCCCAGTCCTGTCGGTAATAGCGCCTCACTCAGCCCACCTTTCTTCGCACCACACTTCTCTCTCCTCCTCCCTGGCTTTGCGCTTTTTCAGGCACCAATCACGGGGCACCCTTTCTGCTGGCTGAATTCCTGCACCTTGGGTAAGTGCTGGGTCCAAGTGCCCTTCGCCTATCTCCAGCACTGTGTGCTTCTATTACAGGGTGGTTACCTAGCAACCCCCTGTAGTGTCTGTGTAAACGGGGTGACACTGGCCACCAATGTAACTGCTGGGCATTAGAAAGGAGACACCCCCAATTCTGGGGTGTCACATCTGCTCCCTCCCATTTTGAATGTATGCTCTCACGAGCAGGGTCCTCTTCCCTCTTTTTCCTTCTTTTACCTAAACCATCTCCATAATTTTTTCAATTGCATCTAATCCCTCAGTTTTATGCCACCCTAATTCTTATTTCAGTATCGTCTGCTGAAGCAGATATGTTTATATACCCTGTACTTGTCCTATACTGTCTTGATCTGTAAGTCACCATTTACTTGTTTATGACCTCTGTAATTGAGCGCTGCGGATCCCTTGTGGCGCCATATAAATAAATGATGATTAATAATAATAATAATAATAATAATAATGAATAGATGGATTTTCTCACATAGGGGAAGATATATTAAGCCCCGAAGAGAATAAAGTGGAGAGAGATAAAACACCAACCAATCAACTCATTTAACTTTTACATATGGTATGCAACATGGCAGCAGCTGACTGGCTGGTGCTTTATCTATCTCCAGTTTTTGACTCTCCAAGGAGTAATACATCTGCCCTTAGTGAATTCACAGGCGTCATGCAGACTTGTACAAGAAACCAAAGGCCCAATTCAGACCCGTTTGTTCGGGTTCGGATATGTGAACGGGTGAGAACGGAGTCAGTGTCCAGAGTGAGGCTGGGACAGGCAGGGGCTGTGCAGGGTATTTACTTTCTCCGGAACCCAGGGTTCCGAAGCACTGACTCCGTTCTCACCCATTCACATACCTGAACTTTGGAAAATTTGTGAAATCCACTTTCAAAACTCCTACTGAGCTCAGTTGGATTCTGTGCAGCACAGAGCCTGTACACTTGTGACCCAAGAGATCTTCCATAGACTGATACTTGAAATATGGCTGAGTAGCAGATTAGGGAAACGCATCACGACTTGTGACTCTGGATACCTTTTCCTGCACCTCATTAAACCACCCTTGGATATGGTCCAGCCGCCCATCTAAAATAACTTTTCCACCCACTCCATTGTTCCAACTACCATCTTTGGACTCTCTTTTCTATACCACCCCTATGGAGAACAACTGCTGATATGCATCCCAGAGTGGAATAAATCTCCAGGTGGCTGCATTGTGGTAACTATACTCTTTTCGCACATGCTGGGACTGTTTCATTGAAGTTATATGTGGAAATTCTATACATGATGGTATACCTAGGAACGATCCCATGCCATTTTATATTTTTTGAGGTGTATCAAATATGTTTTTAATGTGTTTATTAAATACCCCAATAATTTAAGTTAATCATTGATTTTTTTAGCACTACTTTTTCATTTTAACTGTATATTATCCCTTTGAATGTCAACAATTTAGAGTAAAATAAAGAATGTTTTGTAAAAAAAAAAGATTATATTTCATATATATATATATATATATATATATATATATATATATATATATATATATATATATATATAGTAAACATTACAGGACATTATATTGACAAATTCACTTGGCACTCCAAGGGTTAAGCATATATAGATGCCATCATTATTAACGCCACCAAATCTTGCCCCAGCCCTATGGCAGATGCAGATTTTGCATCTGAATTTGGCCTCTACTGCGATTGATTTGAGATCTGTGCATGCAAACACTTTAGGGACTCATCCGCAATCCTCCCATATCACACCCATAAAAAGCAGTGTCTCTGTTCTTCTGTTCAGCCTCCTCCCAGTAACTGTCCAGGAATGCCCAGACATTTCTCTTGTCGTGTGTTTCAATCGCTAGTGCTCCTTTGGTAACACATACACTGTATAGGTTTTAGAGACTTTTGAGCACAAGCAGTTGAAATGCATCATTCAGATTCATGAACATCGGCATTGTACATGGTTATGAATCAGGCACCAATGTCTTTCTTGTTTTTAATAGGTTGGTTCAAATGATCATTCCATAGCCAGCCAAAGGACCCTCACTCTCTTTCAGATGTGGTTGAATAGATCTAATATGGTAATGCTTGCCTGCATTGAAGATCCACACTGTATAATAAGACAAAGTATCAGATCATTTCTAACAGCATTGGCTGACAAATGGGGTTGCGCAAGCCAGTCTCCACATTTACTACACAGAGGCCAGGATATCTCCATACTCTAAAGGTGCATACACACTGTACAATTTTCCTGACCAATTTGGTTGAAAGACATTTCCATTGAACCCAGTGTACAAAGACAAAGGATGTTGACAAAAGATATTGTCAACAAACAAACGACGAATGATGATGCACATACCCGCCAGTTGTTCATCAAGATTGTTTGTCAACTGTGCATGCAGCCCGATTTGAATATCTTTCAAAAAGAGCCTATAATCTGTAGCTAGATCTTTCATCTTTCGTCAACATCTTTCGTCAACATCGTTTGTCCAGGACACTGGGTTCTATGGAATTGTCTTTCAACTAAATTGGTCAAAAAATTGTACAGTGTGTATGCACCTTTATGGAGATCCTTTACTCTTCCCTCCCCAGCAATACCAGTAACACCCGCCCTGCCTACAAATAGCATCCGACTGTCAATCACTAACAGTCTGATGCTATCCTGTGCAGACGCAGTACGGGTCCAGTGCACGTAAGAGAACCAAACACCGGTACTTTGCAGCATACTGTATGCTCTAGATCCTTCGGGATCTGAATGAGAGCCCCTGACAATAAGCCATTTTCATTTGCACTAAAACCTTTAAAAATGTAAATCTCACCTGAGCATTAATGTTTTCCTCAGGTGAGCCTGAGGGTTTATCATACAAAAAATGATTTGGTCACTTATAAAATTCACTTAAAAAAATAGTAATTGCACACAACAAACGGTTCATGCCTATTGAAGTGATGTATTTGTATGTAAACCCACACATGTTATAGATGGTAAACCAGGATGATCCATGAATTATACATCAGCAAGCTCACAAAATGCTCCTTTTATTATGGTAATTTAACATGTATCAAGTGCAGTATTTGAATCTTTTTAACTTCCTAGTCTGAGGCTTCATATTTTACTTTCTAGAGGACTATTATGTCTTTGCTGCTGACTTCTGATGGATGTCAGGATGAGTTTAGCTATGCATGGAGATATAGTACTCAGCAGGAGGCTGTACTGAATGTGGTTTTACTTTTGTGTTGTATCGCTGTGCACTTCACTGTGCTGCAGGGAAAATTATTTATCCTGCAAGATCCTCCTAAGACCATTGTTTAGATATTTAAAAAAAATATTGCATCCTCATCAGATGACAGAACAAACATACCGCGCATACATTTCCTCTTGAAAAATCCCCAAAACAAAGCTTACGTTCTGTTTAAAGGAAAATACATATGATGAATATTAGCAAAACTACTGTATAATAAAATAAATGAGAACTATAAGTATAATAATTGGAAATATATATATATATATATATATATACTGTTCTCTGTATTATGTCAGTCATTGTAATGCTCTCAGTATTATAAGGCAATTAGTGCGATAGCCACACCTACTGCACAGGACACACCCCTGTATAGGTCACACCCACACTATATTGGCCAATTCTTCACAGCAGTAGCCACAAAACTGCAACAAGAGAACCAGAGACAGGAGCTACCATTAGTGCAGCAGGTGCAGTGTACCAAGGTCCCAGAGAACTAAGGGGCCCTCTGTTGCCATAGGGTTATGTACAGCTCCACTTTACGCTAATGCGTTTATGCACTTTTTTTGATACAACTATTAGTGATAATATTTATCATAATTGTCGATATAGATGCTGTATTGTTATACTGGATGGGACAAAAATTAACTCTTGTCACAAAGTCACACTGTGACGAAACGCGTTGGTAGTGGCTTCCAAACAGCAACGCATTGTATGCGCATCCTGGTATATAGAATCTATGGCGGTTTTGCAATACTGGTCCTGGTCCCTACCGCCGATCTGATAGCGTGGACGCCGATTACATTGCTGGCAAGCTGATATCTTTTAACCTTTATGTATGTGAGCTTATGTTACATTACACATACATACATGCATTGATTTACACATACACACACACACATATATATATATATATATATAGAGAGATAGATAAAAAAAAAAAAAAATATATATATATATATATATATATATATATATATATATAAAAAATTACTTTCAATAAGCTTTGAAGGGATTTTTATGGTTAGTTAAACAATAAAGCTGTGGATTCCTTACATCTTTTTCTAATGTTCACGGCTCTCTCCCCACACTTTCCAGTGCAGATTTATCAAAGCCTTGAATAATATAGAGTAGAGATACTGTAAAAAAAGAGCCAACCAATCAGGATTAACTGTGACTTTACAGGCTGTGCTAGGAAAGTGAGAGAACTGGTTTATTCTGTCCATCAAGCCAGTTTTGCCTTTATCTTTTTACATGAAGTAGCTTTTAACTAAATATTAACTACTCATTTGGTGAAACAACATAAATAATACACACCCCACCTATTATCAACAACACCTTATTTATTTAAGTTAAATAGATATACTGTATATGTGAAACCATGACTCAAAACTAACAACTCCCAATGATAAACATTAAATATAGGAATTACAATAGTCAGTGATATTAATAGAATTCATCAGTAAAACCACCAAACGTATGGCTAGTTTCTAATTGATATCATAATGTTTATTAAAATTGTAGTGCCTAATTCAGTGCTGATCACAATGGACCTTTTTTCTCAAATGGACAAAACATGATGCACTGCAGGTGGGGCAGATGTTTGATGTGCAGGGACAGTTAGATTTGGGTGGGGTGTGTTCAAACTGAAATGTAAATGAAGCAGGCTGTATTTACTATGCACAAAAACAAAATAACTCACCCAACGCTAACTCTCTCTGCGCATGTTACATCTGCCCCTCCTGCAGTCCATCATGGTTTTGTCCATTTCAGAAAAAAAGGTGTTTTGCCATAATGTCTGAATTAGGCCCTTAGTCCTGTGAAAAAATAATTTCACTGGTAAATTCTTACATCCATACGTCCTTAATGATCATTTACAGTATATTTAAGTGGTTTAAAGACTAAGAAATTCCAAATGTACCCCAATCCAAACTGAGTCCCGGTATAATCTTCCCACAGATGAATTAGAGCCATGTCTGCGCACATCTCTATCAGTTATATGGTTATAACAAATATAATATCTACTATGCAAGGTATAGTAAATGTTCAAAAATTATTATATTTTATGCAAATTTGGCATGTATTCTCAATTAATGGCATAGGAAAAATATAATAACTAGGGACAGGATTATATGCAACAAAAAAAGCTTGAAATATGCATGCAAATATGCATGAAAAATACTTAAAATATGCATGAAAAGTGTTAAAATATGCTACATTAAATAATAAAAAAAGTAATTTTTTACTTATTTATTTAAAAATCAGCATACAATTAGTTGCAAATAAACCTCAAAAATAGGCCCACAGCATCTGCAGATGTCAGTATGCTGGCTTCTACAGCATACTGCAGCGCCCAAAGCTCTTCTTGCATCAACTGCACGGACCCTCATCTCCAGCGCCGATGGATCAAATGTCAGCATAGCGTGTAAGGGCGGCACAGTGGAAGGCTTCCTCCCTGCGCCGCACACTCACTGTGACACGGCATTTCCTCCACGCCACGTGATGTCACAACCCTTCTGCCCGCCTCCTCTGCTGCAGAAGTCTTTCTCTTGGTGTAAAGTCCCAGGCCAGGGTCAGGCAAAGGTTCAGGAGCTTCGTAATGGCATCCGCCCGACTGACTTTTATCAACATGGATTGGCAGCCTAGAGCAGTGTCAGACATAGCGTACATCCAAGGTTCCCCACTCTGCGCACACTCTTGCCCCAGCCTGCACACTCTACCACTACCTGGCCAGCAGCAGCAGGGAAAGGCAGTGCTGTGACTCGTGGGTGGGAAGAGGGCAGGGCTTAAAATATGAACCATCACTAGATTTTAGGTAAAATATGCAATAACCAGTGAGAATGGGCAACATATGCAAATGCATATGCAAATATGCAAATGCATATAAACCTGTCTCTAATAATAACATATCTTTATTAAAAAAAACCTTCATACAAAGCTTTTTTTGGATGAAACCAAGACGTATCTCTTATGCTGGTTTACTAATAATTAATCTTGTTATTTTTTGTCAATTATTCATGTTTTTGAGTAGAACAATTTTCTGTTTTTAGTAGTACTGTTACTCTTTATCTCCACTCATCTGTAGAAAAAGATAAGTGAGAAATTATAGATTTCAGCATACATTGGGCAAGATGCAACTATGAGCCCTCGTAAATGAAGTCATGGATGGACTAACATCACACCAGTTTTCAATACATGAGAACATTTACTATGAGTATAAAAGTCACTTGCTCTTACTCATGACTGAATTTGTCATGCACCGTGCACACATACAACTGATAACATGTCCACAAAACACCCATGGAACATATCTCTTTTGTGTGACTTCTCTGTTTCTGCCCAGTGGTAACAGAATTATACCCATTCAGCTATCCCTGAGGAACAACTGAGATGAATATGACTCTGAGTTTCTCATATACTGTAGGTCTTAAATGCAGCTTTGCAACACATGAACATTTCCTAACAATTGATAGAACCAGCTGTTTTCAAACTTGTATACAACTCAAATGGGGAGATTCTCTAGGTAAAAATGCTCTAAGCATCCCCCCGCTGGGTTACAGCTGCGGGGAGCATCGCCAGAAAAATCTGGTGATGCCCCATAGAAGCCAATGGGCTTCTAACGCGAACCCACTGCCGCCCCGCACGGACCCCCGCCGCCCCGCATCGCCCCCTCACCTGTGTCCGGGCAGCACAGAGCTGTGCTGCCCGGACCTGTGTCCTCCTCCCTGCACTGATCCTCTTCCGGGTGCAGGGAGGAGGAGAGCCCGGCGCAGCAGCAGCAGCGCCGGGTGTGGGAGGGAGGGGGGAGCCGCCGGGACCCGGCGACTCTCACCGCAAAGGACAGCTCTTAACACAAGAGCTGTCCTTTGCTATAGTTATCGCATCTGTTAGAACATATGCGATAATTATGATTGCGTGGGCGGCGAAGGGGGGCGGAGAGTTTTAGAGAATCTCCCCCAAAGTGAGATTCTACGCCCTCTATATTATCCAATAGCTATCTTCCCAGGATGTTTACAAAGTTCTGATTAATGGGCTTTATTCAGATCTGAGCTCAGTACAAATTTGTTTGGAAAATGGGCAAAACCATGTGCCCTACAGGAGGAGCAGATGTAACCTGTGCAGAGAGAGTTACATTTGGGTGGCGTGTGTTGACACTGAAATCTAAATTGCAGTGTAAAAGTAATGCAGCCAGTATTTTCACTGCACAGAAACAAAATAACTCACACAAATCTAACTCTCTGTATACATGATACATCTGCCCCACCTGCAGTGCACATTGTTTTGCCCATTTCCCAAACAAATTTGTACTGAGCTCAGATCTGAATAACGCCCAATGTGTGTGCAGAGGTTGTGGTTTGCAGAGATATAAAGGCATAAATCAGATAACTCAAACTATAAACAGCCCTGTTACTTAACCAGTGATATGAAGGCTTATTTCCAATTATTAAAACTGGATGTAGTTGTTACTTTTAAAGGTTGCACAGCCAGTTAATTTGCTTAAGAGGGAAAATAATTTGTAGGTGTGTTAACTTATTTACTTCAATAAAATAAAATTAGAAATTAAAACTGTGTTTTGTGTTTATGCACGTAGCCTTTGTCTTATATTCAATTTGCTTTTAAGATCTGAAACAAGTAGAAATTTGGAAGGGGGGCACAAACATTTTCACACCACTGTATAAAGAAGTGGATCATTCAAGTAATTCTGGAGAAGGGGATGAGGTTTTTGACATAACAACCATCTGCTATTAGCTGAAAAGGGGCGTGACCTTGTTGCATGACGCGTCCTCCAGCCGCGCCCCCGTTTTTCGCCGCTCTGCAGCGCTGAATAGATGCTGTACTGTATAGGTACCTTTCCCCTGCCCACCACTACCACTAACCCACCATCCCCTTAGTCTAACCATAACCCTCCAACTATCCTAGCCTAACCCTCACCACTAGTACCTAACCATAGCCGTCCTACCCTGCAGCTTAAACACCCCGCCTCAGCCTAATGCTAACCCACCCATTATACTTATGTCCGGGATGCAAGCAGTCACATTTTAGCATTGGCATCTTCTTTGATGTCAGGATCTCAGTGTCGGTCTTATGGATCATAGTCAGGATGGTACATTGGTATTCCTACTTCTGGCATCTCATCCACTGGGATATTAACCCAGTGGCGGAACTTACCTTCTGCACCAGTGGTAGTTCCGCCTCTGTATTAACCTCATCCCAAAAAATACAACACTCTTACAACACACACAAGTATTTATTTTTTTATTTTGATCAATGTTAACATACAGTAATAGAATAGAATAGAATAGAATCAACTTTATTGGCCATGTGTGCTTGCGCACACTAGGATTTTTTTTGCGGATTTACAGTGCATCATCAAGCAGGGATGGGGGGGGGGGGGGGGTGGAGAGGACATTGCATACATTACATTGAGGACATTACATGTAGGGAACACATACCCGCCGAGCTGCACAGCGCCTAGGCAGCCATCAGCGGCGCCACTGGTCGTTGCAGCAGTAGGTAGGTGACAATATGAGCAGGGACAGTACAATTTATCACACAGGGAACACATACCCGCCGAGCAGCACATCGCCTAGGCAGCCATCAGCGGCGCCACTGGTCGTTGCAGCAGTCGGTAGGTGACAATATAAGCATGGACAGAACAGTTTGTCACACAGGGAACACATGGAAAACCTACCCGCCGAGCAGCACAGCGCCTAGGCAGCCATCTGCGGCGCCACTGGTCGCTGCACCAGCCAGGCAGGTAACATTGGAGCAAGGACACGGAGGTTACATAGCTGAGTGCACAGTTCCTTGGCAGCCATTTGCGGCGCCATCTTCCTGTAGGAGAAGCCAGCGTGGGGGATGGAGTGGTGTGGGGGAGTTGGGGGGGAGGGGGCAGAGAGAGTCACTGGGCCTGGGGAGAGACAGTGAGGCCTGGGGCTGGAGTTGGGCCCTCCCTGAGCTGAGTTCCACGCCGCTGCCACCGATGGACTGATCCTACCTTCTCCTTCCTTGTAACATAGGGGGGTACCGCAGCATTGGGTGGGTGACACCGCCCGGTGCCGATGGGGGGGGGGGAGCGAGCTGTGCACCTGCGGCCGGGTCCTATGCCACATTCTGGGCACTGGGGGCTGAGCTGACACGTGCAGCCGTCCAGAGCCGGGCCGGGTCCCCCTCCTCCTCGCCGCTTCCGTCTCCTCAGTGCGGGGGCCGTGGCGGTGTCCTTGTGGCCGACTGTGCGCCGGGGGCTGGGCTGACTCCTGCGGCCGATCCTGAGCCACATCCAGAGCCGGGTCTCCCTCCTCCACGTCCCTCCCGTCTCATCTGCGTCTCTGCGGTGCGGGTGCTGTGGCGGTGCCCTCTCCCGGTCGGGGGGGCTTCTTCTCTGCCCTCTCCCCGTCATCCTCCCCCCGTCCACGGGGCGCCCTTTCTCTGGGGGCCGAGGATGGAAGCTCCGGTGGACAGGAGCTCGCATGCTTGCGACCATCCCCGGCCCCCACCGGAAGTAGTAATAACACCCCCTAGCTACAACCCTGCTACCATGAATCCCAAGAAATATACAAGGAAATATAAATGTGCATGCTACTGCCCTACATTTAAAACTATATGTTGCTTTTACAAGTCTAGATTGTTTTAGTTCTACGTTTTTTTTTCCAGAACAAAGTGCTATGGAAAAAAAAGGAATAAATGGTCCCTTTGGCTTTGTTAGTATTTCTTACAGGTAGAGAGTGTTGATGAAGGTTGTGTGCTGTTCTTTGTAGTCAAATTGTTGCTGGAACTCATGAGCAATAGAGGTATTCAGAACACAATTATTATTCCCTTTTCTATTCTATGTTAGCTATTGCACATAACTCATATGTTTTACTTCAATAGTTTTATTTAATTGGTTTTAATCCTTAGTTATTTATACCGTAACAGTATTTTTAATTTGAATCCGATCATTTGACCTTGCACTGTGATTATGCATGAGATAGAGTTGTTATCTTTAAGTTTTCTGCTATGGTTTTATAAATGCCACTGTGTGTGGAGAGACTTCTGACCTTCTTGTCATTGGAAATGTAAAATTCTACCCAAAAGTTCAATTGAAACTTTGATTTAGAAAAATTGATTTCAATTTAATGCATTCTAATACTTTTGAATAAAACATTCAGCGCTGATGCTTGTGTAAAAATATAAGGTTTGTGTGCTACTGCCATAATGAATATGACTGGAGCATTTCATTATTAAATATGACTCGGGATTCTGTTGATTCTTTTCTTTTGTGGATTTACTCCCCTCCAGATGCCTGCGGACTCCTCATGTTGCCCATTTAAACCATTAGTAAAATAGTATAACTATTCCAAATTCATACAGTAGTGGATACATTTCACAGTAGAAATTGAAGTTATGGGCCAAATGTAATAGGGTGTGAGAATCAGAAAGTGAGAGATTTTGGGAGAGTTTTCCTAATTTTTTAAAGCGGCAATCATTTACACTGGAAAAAACCAGGTTGATTTTTCCATGTAAATGATTGCCACTTTCAAAAAAAAATGAGAAAAAAACTCCTCTCAAAATCTCTCACTTTCTGATTCTCACACCCTATTACATTTGGCTCTTTGTGTGAAATTACCTCTAATGGCTTACACTGTTATTAAATGTCTGCCAACTTACAGCATACAGTAATTATGGCGGAGGTGGCGGCCACTCTATCGGTCTGCCATTATGTGAGGAGCATTTTTCATTGGCAGAAGGAGGAGTGCTGGGACCGCAGATAAGTAGATCTTCAATTCCCGGCTACAGACCGACAAACCGAGGGGTAAGGTGGAGTTGGGGGGAGACGGCTTAAACTTCTTGATTTTTTAGTTATGGCACTGCTCACTTGTACATCTCAAGCTGTGTGGTGTATTGAGGCTAGATTCATTTGGACACATCTGTAAGTAGGCACTTTTTCTGGAATCTATGGATTAACGCATGTTTTGCCAAGATTTGCCAAGCAATGAAAGGCTTGCAGCTCAAGGCTGCAAACCCTTTTTCTTGAGCATAAATATGAAGCCTAATTGATTTGGCATTACAGTGAGATAATTATATCCAGTTGCATTTTTTTATCTATGGGCTGCAGCCCCCCAGGTAAAATCTGCCACTGTTCTCTGACTAAGTGAAGCCAGATTCAGTCTGTGAGACTGCTCTGGCTTCACTGTGACTGGCAGTGACTTCCTCTTGGAAGTCCGACCTGCCAGTCACCCATGGCAGGCCTATTGGCACTCAGCAGCCCATATAGAGGTGTCCCTGCGGGACACCTCTATATGGGCTGCTGAGTGGCAGCCCATAAAAACCGGGTTCCATGCATGCCCAGTATGAGGACAATACTGCGTATGCGCCGGACCCAGAACCCTGAATATGCCTCTGGGGGCTGCTGCAAAAGCAGCCCATAGAGGCTGGGTGCCAGCGCATGCGCAGTACCGAAGAAGCTACTGTGCATGCGCCGACCCCCCAACAGGGACCAGTGGCTGGGGCCTAGGTTATGCAGTGGCAGCTGGAATGGGCCATGAGCGCGGCAGCGGAGGGGGTGGGCCCGCAATGCTGCAGCCCCCCCTCCTCCGCAGAGGTAAGAGCCACCTCTGATTATATCATACTTACCAACTTCACTACCCCTTGTTGGTCAGTCTATTGGAGGTGTGGCTGACAGGAAGGTGTTTGGATTGGAGTATGGCCACATGGGCACATCATAGTGGTTCTGCCCCCTCTATACAGCACTATTAAAACAGGCAGCACTATTAAAACAACAGCACTATTAAAATTATAGCAGGGGGTGGGGCTACAATGATGCAATTCAGCGTGAATCATGTCATCAATTCTCCCTTGGTATGCCCACTTGTAAGAGGGCAACTGAGGGGGGTGAAAGAAGTCAGGGGTTATGCAAGGGAATTCCCACCTTTTCGCTTGGCTTGGAGGGCCATCCAATTTTAGACATCACCATGTTCTGTGACTATAGAAAAGCAAAAACTTGAAGGCTAAGTGCTTTTGTACTTGTCACAGAACTTGTACTTAAAGGCAACTTTTATAGATATATTTACAAGAGTCTATGGGAGTATCCAATCCTGTTAGGATGCTCTAAGGCTGCATGGAGTCTAAGACTGCATGCAGGGCAAGGCTGGACATTGTTTGTCTACACCTGGACCGACTACCACCCCTTGCCCTCCAACAAAATTTGAGGTAAGCGATACCTCCAGTGGCTACGGATCATATTCCATCTAATCCGGGCCACCCACTAGAGAGGACTCCTTCCCTCACCAGGAGTCATCCTCCCTGTCACGGACCCACCGGTCGCCTGCTCCGATACGTCAATCTGAGCAGCTCCGGCCGTGACTGGGGTTCACTTAGGACACTCGGGTCCTTTCCTTGAGGTACACTGCCACCAGCCAAAACCTGATTTTAGCGCTTGAAACTGCGCAAGGGGCGGCTTGGCTCGCACCTGACCGCACAATACAATATACAAATGGTAACACGCTGGAGCGTTCTCTTCTGAGGCTAATGAGTCTTAAGAACACAGAACCAGGACTGAGAATATGTATTATTTATTCCTAGAAATACTACAGAGCTTTAGAAAATAGTTACAAGCTTTTACAATGATTTTAAAAGTACACACGAGTTTTAAATGCAATTTCAGAAATAAAATAAAAAGGGAAAAATGACAGAACCGTAGCTTACACTTAAGTACCAATCCTGACGTGGGGGGGTTCTCCACAAGAAATCTCTCGTCGCTTACAGCCTGTTTGCTAGACCCCCAGGTATTGACACTGACTATAGGGAGAAGGGTCTTAGATATACCTTGCAGACTCCCTCATCCCTCCCACCCTTGGGATTTTTAACCATTCCCTTGCTGAGCCTAGTGAAGGTCCCTAGATATAGGATCTTTCCCATAAAGAATTTCTCCCTGCTTTGAAGTAGATTTTATACATTCCTCAAGTGATAAGAGGTAATTTAGTGGGTGCCAGAGCACCTTTGACCGGTTGGCTGGACACTATTGCTCTCCCCCTCAATCTGGTTTATGAGGGGTCTCAGATCTTATCTTACATCCTAACTCCAGAGGAATCCACAGATGGCTACACTCCCTGGGTCACCAATAGTCCACACACATAATACATGACATGTTCTGATCTCCCACATAATAATCACAGGCGGCATGATTTTACCAAACATACCAGACATACATTGATTGCACAGATAATCATAACAGGAGGCAGACGTTAATTTGATCGATCACCTGATCTGATCGTTACACCTCCCCCTTTTAAAATGGCGCACAGAGGCGGTGACCCACGTCACCGTCTCATCAGTGCGCTATTAACTAAATCACCTGGATGGGTAGCAGTGGTCTCTGTGCTGAGACAGACTGCCACTGATTCTGCTGAATTTGTACAAACACTTTCTTATACTTGACTTCTGTCATGGGACCACCGGACGCCATAACCGTGGCTAGGGTGGGCAATGGGCATAGTCCCTGTCCCTCTCGCAGGAGATGGCAAACTAAAAGCACACAGGTGTCCTCAAACCCATAGTCTGTGAGCACACTGATATAGTGGGAGCTGTGTCCATCCCGGCTGGTATTGACACAGCCCACCACAGCTGTGCGTCGGACTCCTGGACACGGATTCTCCCCTGCAGCTGGCAGTTTGGCCTTACTCACTGAGATCAGTACCAGACCATTCCGCCACACCCCAGATGACCATCCCCCTGGGACTCGTAACTCAGCACGTCTAACTATACCACAGGTGTGGGGCATTCTCCCAGCACTATATACAGACTTGAAAATGTCTTCCCAGCACCTCTCCTGAGCTGACTGACCCCCCCTCCCCTTCATTGGGGGGAAGGTCTACTCACTCAACACCTCACACCTCATCCTTTTGTGAGGAGATTCGCCCTCTGTGTCTGTGTGTGTGAATTGTGAAGGGGGGCACGTTTCTGCAAGGGGGAATACCAGCAGGTCATTGTCCCCTGTCTTGGGAACATCCCAGCTCAGCCATTCCGAGGTTAATGGAGCTGAGTTTACCTGTGCTTCACTGGCCCTCCCACCCTTCTGGTTACACACAGCAGCTTCCCTACTAGCCACTGGCTCTATTCCTGACACAACCCTCTCACTGTACCCAGGGGTATCTTTCCCACTTCCCAGGTATGGGGCAGCCTGTGCAGGGTTGATTCTCAGTTCTGCGTGGAAAGCCAAGCTTTCCATGGCAGTCCAGGACACCTTCCTGAGCCTGACCTTCCCTCCCAGACCCGCAGGTTCTGTGGCTGGGGTGGTGCCACTGAGGTTCTCAGGAGAGGCATCCGTTATCCAGTGATGCTGGAAAAATGCACTCTCTGGAGGGTTCTCAGTGTCTGGAGGTAACCCCTGCTGTGTTCCTGTATCTGTGTTTGTGTGGCTACAGTAAGGAGGGGGGTTTGGGGGGAAAGCTGCAGTAAGGGACACTCTCTCCCTATCTGACAGGTCTACAGTGCACACAGGACCCACCGGGTCACTTATTATACCTGGTACCACATTTCCCACAGTAGCGCAAGACATCACATTATCAACAGTAACATCAATATCATAACCTGGGGAGACATACTGCAATACCTGCAAATTAGCCTGTGCATCTTCCACAACACATGGGGCCCATCCTGCTGGCTTACAATTGCACCGTGGCAAAAACGCTATATCTGGATCCCATTGTCTCTGAGCAGGAATGGGGTTATCTGAGCATGTTGTCACCAGTAACTTATTGGCAGGTACATGAGCTGCCTGCAACCAACTCAGATCTGTCCCATTTGTGCAGTTAGCGTCCCCTGGCACCATGTCACAACCAGACATCACTGGAGGAACAGGGTTAACGTCTAGCACAGCAACCTTAATGACATCACCAGCAGCACTCCTACCACTGATGAGTGAGGGTGTCTCATTCCCAACTAGATTAGGGCATTCATTTAACCCCACAAACTGGCAAGGATTACCCACTATACCTGTCTCTAACTCACCCTCCACCTCCACCGAAGGTACGGCACTATCACAGATCATCCCAGGGGCTTCACACAAAATAACAACATTGCAATGTTCAGCATGGTTACATACTACCTGAGATGCATCATATGGTTCAGAAGGGTTAGCGACATTGACAGATACAGTATGTGTGGAGTTAATAAAAGTCCCACATCAGTAGTCCCACACATACTTGTGTGCATACCGTCAGAAAGTCCCATTCCTAGTTCCGACATAATCTCTTCCCTGCATACTTTCACTATGCAGTCAGCCTCTTCCTGCAACAAATCTGAAGCAACGGGTGGGAACATGCTGCTCGCATCTTCCAGCAGTTTAAACTGGGCCTTGTGATGTGAGGTCTCTGGAACAGGTTCCACACCGATTGTAGCAGGCCGGGGTACCATGTCCATGAGGGAAACCCCGGTAGGCTGTGTCGTTGGTTCCATAGCTGGTGATAGAAGCTGTTCCAGGCGATTCCTTTCAGCATCTGCCCAGCGGCACTGCTCTTTCCACCATGGAGTATCGAGCTTTTTACAATCATAAGCATATTGCTGCGCTATTTCAAAACAGTCCGTCAGGTCTCTCAGCAGCAACCAAGGAGTCGCATCGGGACCCCAGGTTAGAAACTCGCCGCGATACATGCCGAAAACATTGCGCTCATCATTTCGTGCATGGGTGAGCCGCTTGATCATCTCCCAGCGGGAATTGTTGGGGCAGGAGATACCTTGCAGCTGACATTCTGTAGTGAGTTCCTCTGGGCTCATAAGCCTAAACGGATAATCATCACCATATGGGCCAGAATACTCACTGGGCTCTTCTGGTGCTGTAGGGGATTTGTACTCTGCAGTCTCCCTGACTGCCACACATCCTACAGTCTCCCTGGTGCTAGCAGAGATGTCAGCTCTCTGAGCATCGGTGGTAGTGTCCAGGGCCAGCTCATTACTCACAACCAAGCTGACACTCACTTGGCTTCCTCTGTCTGCTTCCAAGACAGGGAACTGTGCATGACGCGGTCCGATGAAATTCGCGTCAGCGGTGATTTGGGACCTCTGTCCCTTGTTAGGCTCCCCATGATTGATAACAGAGTCCACATCATGATCCAACACATTATTTACTTCCGCAGACAGTAAAAGTTCAGTACGAAGCCCATCTCCTGCTAACTCAGTAGCCACGGCAGATAAAGTCTCACGTAAAGGTTCGCCATCATGATGCCCTGTATCATCCTCCACTGGTTCACCAACAGCGATCAGCCCCCTGAGCCTCACCAGTTCCAACTGGTACTTACGCTCGGCCTGACGCTCTGCAGCCTCTCTGTCGACAATGGCTTTGCGCTCCGCAGCCTCTCTGTCGACAATGCCTTGGCAGAACTGCACCAGCTGCAAAGCGAATACGGGGTTCACATTCTTCAATTGCCTGCTAGCAGCTAGAAGGTCGCTCTGCAGTGTAGACTTGCTGGGTCCAGCAGAAGTGTTTGACCCTGGCGCGGAATCGTTTGTAAGGTCCAGTGCTGACTGAGCCCCTGGGGTAGGATTGTCCATGGACTGGTTTCCTCCAGCAGCTAGAGTCCGATCGGCATCCACTAGTGCCTGAATCATACGTTTTCTACTCTGGCCAGACCAAGGGATATTCCTCTGCACACACACGACTGCCAGGTCATCTCTCCTCATCTGCTGGTAATCAGCCATCCGGAGTCTCACACTTGTCAAATAAAATGATAGGAAAGAAAAACAAGAGAAGGGAGGGAACAGAAATTGCATCCACTGTGTGACTTTTAAAACTATAGTAAAGCTCTGAGTTCTGATTCTGGTGATGTGGGTATTTCTCACAAAATTCTACCCACACTCACTTAAGTTCTTAAAGAGAAAAATGAATTCTCCACCCCACCGCTTGCCGCCAAATGTCACGGACCCACCGGTCGCCTGCTCCGATACGTCAATCTGAGCAGCTCCGGCCGTGACTGGGGTTCACTTAGGACACTCGGGTCCTTTCCTTGAGGTACACTGCCACCAGCCAAAACCTGATTTTAGCGCTTGAAACTGCGCAAGGGGCGGCTTGGCTCGCACCTGACCGCACAATACAATATACAAATGGTAACACGCTGGAGCGTTCTCTTCTGAGGCTAATGAGTCTTAAGAACACAGAACCAGGACTGAGAATATGTATTATTTATTCCTAGAAATACTACAGAGCTTTAGAAAATAGTTACAAGATTTTACAATGATTTTAAAAGTACACACGAGTTTTAAATGCAATTTCAGAAATAAAATAAAAAGGGAAAAATGACAGAACCGTAGCTTACACTTAAGTACCAATCCTGACGTGGGGGGGTTCTCCACAAGAAATCTCTCGTCGCTTACAGCCTGTTTGCTAGACCCCCAGGTAGTGACACTGACTATAGGGAGAAGGGTCTTAGTTATACCTTGCAGACTCCCTCATCCCTCCCACCCTTGGGATTTTTAACCATTCCCTTGCTGAGCCTAGTGAAGGTCCCTAGATATAGGATCTTTCCCATAAAGAATTTCTCCCTGCTTTGAAGTAGATTTTATACATTCCTCAAGTGTCAAGAGGTAATTTAGTGGGTGCCAGAGCACCTTTGACCGGTTGGCTGGACACTATTGCTCTCCCCCTCAATCTGGTTTATGAGGGGTCTCAGATCTTATCTTACATCCTAACTCCAGAGGAATCCACAGATGGCTACACTCCCTGGGTCACCAATAGTCCACACACATAATACATGACATGTTCTGATCTCCCACATAATAATCACAGGCGGCATGATTTTACCAAACATACCAGACATACATTGATTGCACAGATAATCATAACAGGAGGCAGACGTTAATTTGATCGATCACCTGATCTGATCGTTACAGCACTATTAAAACAACAGCACTATTAAAATTATAGCAGGGGGTGGGGCTACAATGATGCAATTCAGCGTGAATCATGTCATCAATTCTCCCTTGGTATGCCCACTTGTAAGAGGGCAACTGAGGGGGGTGAAAGAAGTCAGGGGTTATGCAAGGGAATTCCCACCTTTTCGCTTGGCTTGGAGGGCCATCCAATTTTAGACATCACCATGTTCTGTGACTATAGAAAAGCAAAAACTTGAAGGCTAAGTGCTTTTGTACTTGTCACAGAACTTGTACTTAAAGGCAACTTTTATAGATATATTTACAAGAGTCTATGGGAGTATCCAATCCTGTTAGGATGCTCTAAGGCTGCATGGAGTCTAAGACTGCATGCAGGGCAAGGCTGGACATTGTTTGTCTACACCTGGACCGACTACCACCCCTTGCCCTCCAACAAAATTTGAGGTAAGCAATACCTCCAGTGGCTACGGATCATATTCCATCTAATCCGGGCCACCCACTAGAGAGGACTCCTTCCCTCACCAGGAGTCATCCTCCCCATCACATTGGGGCTCATCATAGACTCCCTTCAACATCTGGGAGAACTGCCTGCCCTACACCACTGGACAGACCATTGCTATATCAACCATGTCCATCAGGGGACAGCACCCCTAGTGACCACGGAACATTCCATCCATTTCCGAGTCACCTACTAGAGAGGACCCACCCATCCAAATGTTTGGTGCCCAAGAATCCACAACCCCTCACCCATTGGGGCTCATCATTGCTCTCTTGATTCTTTCGGAGAACTTTGGGACACTGTCCAGTCCAATTTGAGTGTTGGCAGGAGGACTGCCATCTATACATGGAGTGGTAATTGTACAATAAGCACATTGCTCAATTGTGATCCAACTACACATGATACAAAAAAGGCCAGGCATGCAGAGTGTTTTAATATTTTTTATTCATTGATAATGTACTGTATGTCAAACTCATGTAAACCCCCCCCCCCCTTTTATTTACACAGTTTACAGTCTGTTTTATTAATAAACAATTTGTAAAGATCATCCAATCTTTCTAATTGAAAATATTTTTTACTGCTCAAGGGCTGCTACGGAGACTTGTGCTCCCTCCCATTTTTCCATCATTTTCCAGCATGCCGGTACTTGGGGAATAACAATTACCATCATGTCCGGATAAAAAAAGATCTGCTGGTTCCTGTAGTCCTGTAAAGAATCATGCGGCCTCCCCTCTGAAAGCATAACCTGCACTGCCGCAGCTATCCTGCACCCCCATCCCCACTAACACCACACATGGAGCTCCCTTCAGGCTCTATCTGTATGTTACTACAGGCCATCCTGCACCTCCATCCCCACATACACTACCGCCACTACCATGCACATGCTCCCTGCACGCACTAACTACTGCTGCTACCATGACCTCTTCTGCCTTAATATAAGAGCACAGCTGTGCACTTGTAATACACTAGTGCAGTATTTCTCAAACTGTGGGTCCTGACCCCACAGTGGGTCCCGACCTTCTCAGCATGGGGTCGCGACTCCATTTTGCTGACCATCAGGCTGATGACTTTTCTAATCTCAGTCTAATTCAAGGAAATCTGTTGCATTGTCTGTTATTTTAGACTCCTCACATTATTTTGTGCCCCCACAATGCTGCCATGTATCTGCTGTCTGCTGATTACACATTCGATGACCTTCTGCAGTAACTGGGTCCTGTGATTATTTTTATTGTCTGATGGGGTCCCAGAGCAAAATAGTTTGAGGACCCCTGCACTAGTGTAAAGATGCAGTATATGACCACTTCAGTGTGTCTGCTCCTTGTTCCCCCACCTTGTCCCACCCCACCCACTCTGCTTCTCCACTCTATCCTACCCCTGGCTCGCTCATGCCCACGCACTCCCATTCTTACCTCCCAGTGGGTCCTCCTGCTCTCCTGCCAGGGTTTGTTCTGTTGTCCTAGCAGTGGGAGCCATTGGAGGGGTGGCATGCCAAAGTGTCATGGCATGTTGGTACAGATCTTAGAGAATTATTATAATGATTATGTTTAAAAAAGAAAAAGCAAAATTGATTCATTAAGATCATTCAGAAATCTGCGCGATTAAGTCTGATGGTGATCAATGCACAGAGCACATTGTGGTGTGATATAAACAAACTAAATGTGCTGGGAAAATACTAATAAAATCAGACATCCATTGGGTTTGCATTTTATTAAATTATAGTTGGTTTTGTATTGATTCTGCTTGTTCTTGGTCTGTTGACCTGACTGAGTACATTGCTTGGCCAAGATTAGCATTCCTTTTTTTTGCTGACGTTTTAAATGGAAGCCTTTGTAATTTTGTAAGCCCTCACCACAAACATGCAATTTCCTTCCCCATTTTCACCTATGATTGACAATAAGCATCATAAGTATAGCATTCTCGGTTTTCCTACACAGCACAAAGAAAATTGATTTTGAATAAAAATTTTAGCTAATCCAATGATACATTTTTTCAGATACTTAAGGATGAAGATGTTCCATTTTACATTTCCTGTATGACTCTGAAGAAGGGGAATTTCATGCATTTGTGAATCCCTGTTAAATATTTTAAAATACTGTATAACCTCCATAAATCTCCAAACACTCTAGAGATTTTGTTATATGATACACAGATGTACATATAGTATATAATTTAAGAATATTTGTTTTTAATTGAATATACCGAATAGGGCCTGATTAAGAGTTGACCGCTGATCAGATAATTCACAAATTGAGCAATTATTGAATGATTGCTCGTGCCTACCGCACGCATCGCACCCACGCAAGTCAAAATAGCAACAAAAAATGCATATAGATCATAAAAGCAGTCTTTAAAAAAAAATCTAATTCAGCAGCGCTCCCGCCCTGCAACCCGGCAAATAGCGCTAAAAGCTCCCAGCCACTTCTTCCCAGATCCCAAATGCCTGGACGCCGCTGCCTGGACCAGCTACCTGGATGCCGCTGCCTGGATCCCCACTCCCTGGACGCCGCTGCCCGGACCCAGCTGCCTGGATCCCCACTGCCAGGACATCGCTGCCTGGATCCTCACTGCCTGGACGCCGCTGCCCGGACCCAGCTGCCTGGATCCCCACTGCCTGGACCCGCTGCCCGAACCCAGCTGCCTGGATCCCCACTGCCTGGACGCCGCTGCCCGGACCCAGCTGCCTGGATCCCCACTGCCTGGATGCTGCTGCCCGGACCCAGCTGCCTGGATCCCCACTGTCTGGACGCTGCTGCCCAGACCCAGCTGCCTGGATCCCCACTGGCTGGACGCTGCTGCCTGGACGCTGCTGCCCGGACCGAGCTGTCTGGATCCCCACTCCCTGGATGCCGCTGCCTGGACCCAGCTGCCTGGATCCCCACTGCCTGGACCCAGCTGCCTGGATCCCCACTCCCTGGACGCCGCTGCCCAGACCCAGCTGCCTGGATCCCCACTGCCCGGATGCCGCTGCCTGGATCCTCACTGCCTGGAGGCCGCTGCCCGGACCCAGCTGCCTGGATCCCCACTGCCTGGACGCCGCTGCCCGGACCCAGCTGCCGGGATCCCCACTGCCTGGACGCCGCTGCCCGGACCCAGCTGCCTGGATCCCCACTGCCTGGACACCGCTGCCCGGACCCAGCTGCCTGGATCCCCACTGTCTGGACGCTGCTGCCCAGACCCAGCTGCCTGGATCCCCACTGGCTGGACGCTGCTGCACATAGGTGGGGGGCCCAGTGAATTATTTTTCCCTGGGGCCCACACTAATGTTAAGATGGCCCTGGCTGTGGATTACACATACATATGTTCACATTTGCTAAGTAGAATTAAAATACAACTCTAGATTAGTGATGTCCAGCATTCTTGCACCATTACAATGTACTGTAACTACAACATTCTGGCCTGTGAGTTCATGCAGCTGCCATCATTACACTTCTCTCCTCATTTCCAATGGGACACTAAAATATCCTTTAATACAAAATGAAATGATAAAGGCGTCATAAATCAGCCATCTCTGGGGAAGCCTGGGACTCCTCAGCTATAGCCCGCTTTCAGTTGCTGTAACAGAATCCTTTCTATCAGTGTACAGTCAATTAGAAGTTCATTGAGAATCAATTTCCAAGTCTCACTTGAGATATAACTATAGATTAGGGCCCAGCCAAACTGATTACCATTGTAATGGAATAGTAGATAGATTATTTATGAATATTAAAAACTTTTTGAAATGAGTGTAAAGGGGTTGCTTCCAGGTGCAAGTGTGCAAGTTCATAATAAATGTTAAAAAGAGACTTAAAAATAATGTCATATAAGATAGCTTTAACCTCTTCTGTTCACTCTTTACTCCATAGGTGGGATTAGTAGGATTTACTTACAACTGAAATACCAAAAATTACTTACATCTGACAATGTTATAATGGCAGGGTGTAAATACCTATGGTCAATTTCCCAACACATACATACAGCACCGTAACTAGGTGTTTTCAAGCAGTGCCTTGCCCACAGCACATCTGCACTATGGGTGCACCATCTGACAGCACCACTCACATGGCTGGAACTTACCCGCAGCTTGCAATTGTCTGTCGGACCGCAAACTCTGATTGGCTGACAATCCGGCACCATATTTCAAAAGGCTGCTGCATTGGACTCACTGCAAGGGGAGCAGGAGCATGCTCTGCACTGCGCTCTCCTCCATTGTCTGCTCCCTGCCGCCAATCAGCTCCCGTCAGCTGCCCTCCGCTCCCATCAGCTACCCTTTGTTCCCCTCACATGCAAACTTTTAAAATCCCGGTCACCAGCCTATCAGAGCTCGTGGACCAGAAGCTGCAGCTAGCAATTGTCTGCCAGACCATGAGCTCTAATTGGCTGACGATCTGGCACCATACTGTATTTCAAAAGGGTGCTGCGCTGGACTCATTATAGCATTGCAGGAGCATGTTCTCTCCCCCCCCCCCCCCTCTCTCCTCTTCCTAGCAGCTGCTCTGCTCTTCTCCTCTCCCTGCACAGTAGCAGTGAGAGCAAAATGTAAGTGCTACTTTTGGGAGCATGGTGTAAGCGGGGATCCCAGGATTTGGCCAATCTTGGGATTTCGTGATTAGACTGCGCATGTGCAGTCTAATGCCAGGCAGCGTTTGAGCGGGTGCTCAGCAGCTGCTCGGCTTCTCCCGTCCCGGGCAGCACGGCTCCACGCAGCGTGACAACGTCAGAGGTCACGCTGCGCAGGCTGCACAGGCTGCTGGGCACCAACAGACCAGACCGCCCACCCGCCCTGCAGCGGACAAGGCACACGACGGACCAGGCTGACCACGGACCAGCCTGCTCACCTGCCCACCAGGCAACCCGCCCGGGCTGCATCAATCCAGCTCGTCCCTCCCACCCTGGCTTATCTCCCCGTCTCGACCACCCGCACCACGCATCTGTAAGTAAATATGCAGGGTGGCCGAGGCTGGGTTTTTTTTTATCCCGGGATTGGACATTTTTCAATTCCGAATTCCGGGATTGAAAAAATGCCCCGGGATTGGCATCCCTAATTGGGGGCATTATATGTGGCATAATGTGATATGGGCCTTATGGTGTGTGATATAGGGCCAGATGCACTAAGCTTCAAAAGTGATAAAATGGAGAGTGATAAATAGCCAGACATCCAAATCCTGTCTGACATTTTTCAAACACATCCTGTGACATGGCAGGTACAGTAGGAGCTGATTGGCTGGCTATCACTCTCTATTTTATCACTTTTAAAGCTTAGTGCATCTGGTCCATAATGCGATATTGGTATAGTTACTGTGCATGGCATATTATGTAATGGGCATTACGGTGGTATTGGCAATATTATGTGGCCACACCCCTTCCCCATGAAGCCACACCCCTAAAAAAGTTGCGTGCACTGTTCCTATTTGAAATGGAGGGATGGGGGGGGGGGGGGGCACCAATTCCCTTTTCGGAACAGGGTACCAAAATGGCAAGTTACAGCACTGCATACATAATACTGATTGTTGAAATGCCTATAGTCCATATATCAACATGATCATAATGCCAAACAAGTTAAGATACAAACACAGTTACAGTATAATGTCGACATGGACACCGTATTAGTGTACCGCATTATTATGTTCTCCCTCTAACCCACTGGGTATGAACAATTCGGTTTTTGAAAAACTGCATCCGGTATTATTTGTGTCATTAATTTGTCTGTCTGCATTGTGGTTGTGTCAGTGTTTTCTTACTGATGCGTTTTACTGTACTTGTAGGTATTTTGGTGTTGTTGGTGTTTCGATTGTCGGTGGTGTGTATATGTGCATCGGCATTTGGTTGGGGGGATTCTGTCACTAAGTATTCTGTCCGTCGGCAATTTAACTACATACCATTTTCGCACTATAAATCACCTGCTCCAGCAACAAAACCTAGACAAGATGGCTGTAAAATATATATTTAACATATAGTACTGATAATACTACTACTACTACTACTACTACTACTACTACTACTACTACTACTAATAATAATAATAATAATAATAATAATGTTTTATATACAAATGTGTCCTCTTGAATTGCACCAGCCATCCATTTAGTCTAGTGGGAGTCAGCTAGCGGTGCATACAGTATGCAACGGTAAGTCAAATCTCATGTGCACTGTGGTCCTGCTACGGAACACTGCTATATGCAGCAACAATATAGTGGAGCACATCTGTAGCAGTTTCCTCACAATAGAACCCAAAGTAGGGTTATCCTATTAATTTGTCATCCCCAGAAAGCAAGCTTTTATCGCAATCAGGATATCTGACATAAATGTGGGTGAAAATCTAGGATCCAGTGACCATCAAGCAGTATGGTTCAAAATAAAGACAGAGATTGACTCATCGCACACAAAAACAAAGGTGTTAGATTTTAGGAAGGCTGATTTTGTAGAGATGGGAAACTCTGTAAGGGATTCTTCGGCAGAGTGGAAGAACTTGGAAGGAGTGCAGGATAAGTGGGAAAAATTAAAAAGTGCAATTCTAAAAGCAACAGAACTTTGTGTCAAAAGAGTTAGGAAAAACACAAGAAAAAGAAAGCCATTGTGGTTTGCAAAAGAAGTAGCAAGTATTGTGAAAGCAAAAAAGTTAGCCTTTAAGAAATTTAAGCAGACACAGAAGAATGAGGACAAAGAGGTGTATCTTGTTAGACAGAAGGAGGCTAAGAAGGTAATCAGATGTGCAAAAGCACAGGCTGAAGAGAAAATGGCCCAGTCAGTGGGTAAAGGGGGGAACACTTTTTTTTAGGTATATAAGTGAAAGTAGAAAAACAAAAAGTGGAATAATTAGACTGAAGACAGAGAGAGGAAGTTTTCTTGAGGGGGACAATGTAATAGCAGATAATATCAATAATTATTTCTGCTCAGTATTCACTGCTGAAAGAGAGGGGAAGGGGCCACAGTTAAGTTGCAAGTATAGTCAGAAAACTGAGGGAGAGACAAGTACATTAACAGAGGAGAAACTCCTCACAGAACTTTCAAAACTGAAAGTGGATAAATCAATGGGGCCAGATGGGATACATCCAAGGATACTAAAAGAGCTTAAAGGGGAGCTGGTAAAACCAATAACAGAATTATTCAACCAGTCACTAGCTACTCGAGTAATCCCAGAGGACTGGAAAACAGTGAATGTAGTCCCACTGCACAAAAGTGGAAGCAAGGAAGAGGTAAGCAACCATCGACCAGTGAACCTTACATCAGTAGTAGGGAAATTGATGGAAACACTCTTAAAACAAAGAGTTGTAGAATATCTCAAAACCAGCAATTTACAGGATCCAAAACAGCATGGGTTTACTGGGGGAAGATCATGTCAAACAAATCTTATTGACTTTTTTGACTGGGTGACTAAAGTAATAGATCAAGGTGGGGCTGTAGATGTACTGTAGCTTATCTAGACTTTAGTAAAGCTTTTGACACTGTCCCACATCGCAGACTGTTAAATAAACTTGAAAGCTTGGGATTGGATTCTAAGATAGTTGAATGGATAAGAGCGTGGTTGCAGGACAGAAAACAGAGAGTTGTAGTAAACGGAGTACAGTCAAAGGAGGGAAAGGTTACAAGTGGAGTACCCCAGGGATCTGTACTTGGACCGGTGCTTTTTAATATCTTTATTGGTGATATTGCAAATGGAATTGAGGGTAAAATGTGCCTTTTTGCTGATGACACAAAGGTATGCAACAGGGTAGACACACCAGGAGGGGTAAAACAAATGATTGAGGATCTAGGTAGATTAGAGAAATGGTCAAGAGAATGGCAACTACAGTTTAATGCCAAAATATGCAAAATCATGCACTTGGGTCTCAGAAATCCAAAGACTCAATAAAGTATAAATGGCACTATAATAGAAACTACTGAGGGAGAGAGGGATCTAGGTGTCACTATTTCAGGGGACTTAAAAGCAGGTAGGCAATGTAACAAAGCAATGAAGAAGGCAAGTCAGATGCTTGGTTGCATAGGGAGAGGTATCAGCAGTAGAAAGAAAGAAGTAATAATGCCACTGTATAGGTCATTGGTACGGCCTCACCTAGAGTATTGTGTTCAGTTCTGGAGGCCATATCTCCAGAAGGATATAAATACATTAGAGACTGTACAAAGAAGAGCAACTAAAATGGTGCATGGCCTACATCACAAAATGTACCAGGAAAGACTAAAATATCTTAATATGTATACTTTAGAGCAGAGAAGGGAAAGGGGGGACATGATAGAAACTTTCAAATATATCAAGGGTTTTAACAAGGTACAGGTGGGAGACATTCTTCACAGGAAGAGGAGCAACAGAACACGAGGACATGCACTGAAATTAGAGGGAGGAAGATTCAGGGGAAATGTGAGGAAGAATTTTTTCACAGAAAGAGTAGTAGATAAGTGGAATAGCCTACCATCAGAGGTGGTAGACGCAAATACAGTAGTACAATTTAAACATGCTTGGGATAAGCATATTGATATCCTTACAAAAAAATAAGGATCAAATATTGTTTGAGGTAACATGTTTAAAAAAAGGGGCAGACTAGATGGGCCAAGTGGTTCTTATCTGCCATCAAATTCTATGTTTCTATGTTTCTTTGGAATCACTTGTCCTATAAGAGACCTGGAGAAGGGCTAGAATAGATTAGTGGGGTATATACAGTATATTAAGCTATGTTATGGGGAAAAGTGGTAGCGTAAGTTATGTGCGCTGATACTACTTCTCCGCCATGTATGATAGGGCTGATGTGCGGTAAATGTGCCCATCTCTATATCGGTCCTGCTATCGCAAAAGATAGCATGCTGATTGTGCAGAGCAACGTAGGAACTGACCATTCTGACATCTGCAGCTATCGATTTTGACAACAGCAGGTGGAAGTGCCCTATGCTCCACAACAGAGAAAACGCTGTACCTAGCTGTGGTGGGTGCCACCTCCAGGCATACTTACCTACTTTCTGGCTGCCCTTTCCCGGGAGAGGGCAGCCAGCTCAGGGGGGATGGGGCTGTGGGGAGTGAAAAAGGGTGGGACGGGGCGGAACCACATGTGTGGCTACTTGTTTGTGGGCGTGGCCAGAGCGGACATGTCGTTTTCGCCACGCCCACCGCCGTGCAATGCCATTTTAACTATTTGCGTAATTTGACCCACGGACCCCCTCCCCCGCCGAGGGGGGGGGGTCACGTGTGCCAGCATGGGGGGTCGCGGGAGCCGGGCAGCTTTGCGGGAGGGTTGCCCTTCTTTCCGGGGGGCCAGGAGGGGGACCCGATTTCCAGGACCCTCTGCGCAAATCTTGTGTTACAGTAATAGTGAGATTTCACACATTCCCAGTGGAGCTGGCTAGGTATGGAGATACAGTGCGTCAGCTTAAGAGGGGAATTTTTGGGGGGATACAAGATTTTCATACATCTTGTTGGTGTTACATCTTGCTGTGCCTCGGTAATGGTGCAAAGCAGGAAGTACTATAGTGGCACAATATGTGTTGCTGGTATACATCTACATCAGTTTTACTACAATGGGAAAGATCAGATACACAAACAAATAAATTAATTGAACTACTCATATCATCACAATTAATATTTTCAGTTGCCAGGTCAAAGCACATTTATAATTAAGTATCATCTGCATAACACTGGAATACCTGGGATGAGATTTAATAGGATGAGAGATTCAGAAAGTGAGAGATTTGGGAAGAAATCTCAAGGTTTTTTTAAAGCGGCAATCATTTACACTGCAAAACCAGTTTGATTTTGCAGTGTAAATGATTGCCGCATTAAAAAAACTGGAGGTTTCTTTCCAAATCTCTCACTTTCTGATTCTCTCATCCTATTAAATCTCACCCCTGGTCTTTACATTTGATCACATCATTCTTCGATAGCACGTAAGCTAAAAATAACATGGGAAATACTATTAGGAATTTAAAATTACACACATCATTTTCTGTCAAAGTAACAGTTGTTAATCCACCACAGGGTTTAAAATGATACACTGCCTAAGTCCAGGGGTATGTAACCTTTGACATTTCAGTTGCAATTAAAACTTGCACCCCAGTTTAACCTGACACAATTTTTCTGTTAGGGCATGCTACAACAGTAGCCATATTCTGGTTCACTCGCAAAGGCAAACTCCTTCTCAAATGGACAAAACCATGTGCACTGCAGGGGGGGGGGGCATATGTAACATGTGCAGAGAGATTTAGATTTTGGTGAGTTATTTTGTTTCTGTGCAGGGAAAATGCTGGCTGCTTTTTTTTTACACTGCAATATAGATCTCACTTTGAATTAAAACCCCACCTAATTCTCTCTGCACAAGTAACATCTGCCCCACCTGCAGTGCACATAGGGCCTTATTCTGGTTCACTCGGTCGGATGTGCGTTCGGACGTATCGGACTGAACGCACCGCACAACCACACGGTGAGTGAAGACACGCCTACAACGCCACCGCATCCGTTCGGATGGACTACCACATAAGAGGGAGTGGCGTGGTTCTGCATGAACACCACTGTGTGCGAACTGAACTTACAAAGTTCGTACAGTCTTTCAGCGTCCAAGCGGCCGGACAGCCAACCAAACGCCCTCTGTTGGAGATTTACACAACATAGCACAAATGACCAGTACTGTACTAACCACACTTATGTTTGAAGGGTGTACATGTAGTAATGGTGCAAGAGAACGCACATGGCATCAATAATAGATACTAATTTCTTTCATGACACTTCTCAAACAAATGCTTGGCTTCCGTGTGCGAGCTGCAATGACTTAATGGGTTGATGCATGAAATCTCACCAGAGGAATGGGGTAATTAAAGTAAATTGACCAGAGGACTGGGTTAGTATTGTGTGCAGCTGGGAGTATTTTAGCTGCGGGGCGTACTAATTGTCAGTCCGAATACGGTGCACATAAACTAGTGCCCTAAGAGACATGAAAGCTACTTGTTTGCACCAAAGTTTTTGGGTGTGTAGGGTCGCGGCCGCTCGGTGAGTGGTCCGAGGGCACGTCTACCACTTATCGACCACACCCATGTTGACGCCCCGATTTATGCCCAGTTTTTCCCACTTCCAAACCGCGCCCACAGATACGCCCATATTGTCTGAGAGTGTTCGGTAGAATTTTTTATGTGAAGCGATCCGACCGAGTTTGGAGTGCTGCCGTTGCACATGCGCAATGCTTATGCCAGGCATGCGCACTCTGCAGGAATACGCAATCCGAACAAATGTTTAGCTGTCCAACTCCGTCAGAATAAGGGCCATCGTTTTGTCCATTTGAGAAGGAATTTTCCTTTGCGAAAAAATATTCGCTAAATGTTCAAATAAAAAATGTGTTAGAAAAAAAAAAGTATATTTCCTGTATAAGGTAAACATTACATGTCATTATGGTGAATTATGATTTTTTTTAGCAATTTCCACAATTATGTACAAATTCACTTGGAACTGAAATGGTTAAGAACCACACAACAGATCAGTCATTTCCAGCAGGCTCTCAAAACACAATTTATGATAAAACTCAGTTTGAGTAAGTTACTGCTGGATGTTTCCATTATAGAAACATTCATTAGAAGAAATGCTTTACAGTAGCAATGCAAATAACAATTGAGTTCGGTCAATTTGCCATATTGGTTATCCATTGTATTATGTAGGCACTGCAAAACATACAATATAATTTGCATCATTGCTTTTATTGTCCTCAGTGCAATTTGCTCAATTATACATGTGGCTTAAATGCTAGCTGATTTGTTCAATCAACGGTCAAATGAATGAAGAGGAGAAACAATTTGGTGTAGGATAAAAAAAAAAAAAAGCTGATGTTGGACATGTTTCAGATTACTAAATTTGGTTTGAACCTTTAACATGATCTTTTATTAGTAATAAAATTGACTAGTTATTTTTCTTAAGGTGCGTACACACAGGGGCGATTTTGTGCAAAATCGTGGGAAATATGGTCGCTGAGCGACCATATTGCCCGCAATGGGAGTGTGCACCAGCGATATATCGCTGGGTGCGCGCTCCCGTTTTTGCCCCTGTGGTGATCGCTGGTCGCAGGAACATGCTCCTGCGACCAGCTGATTACCACTGCCGGGGGCTTCCCCCGGCAGTTTCTTTTTCATCAGCGACCATCTCTGGTCGCTGATGTAAAGTAGAAACTGAGCAATATATTGCTCAGCCATATTTTGCTCAGCAATATATGGCTGAGCAATATATCTCCCCAGTGTGTACACAGCATTAATATAGGCTGAGACCCTGCCTATTTATCTGTTTTTTGTTTTTAAATAGATATGTCTCTGTTCCTCCAGTATTACTGAAGGAATATTGACTAATCACAAAAAAATATTGTAATCAATATACTGTACATTGTATTACATTATTGAAATAAATAATAACCTTAATCACTGAAAATCTCGTTCATCTAGTTTTTGGCAAATCCAATTCAAGCACTTTCAACTATAAGTGTAATAAATATGGAAGGTGAACGCTATCATACAAATAGACCAAAGGGCGCAGCTTCCTACAAAACAATTTTTTAGCACATTATTTCCATATGAGGTAGTTTACTTTATACAACTTCTTGTCATATGTTTCTACTGAGACAATTAAGTTGTGATTGTAAAATTATCCCAGGAACTGACTTATGTCAGGGGCAAGTATCCAAGTCCAAATAAGGACAAACTTTAAAAAGTTGCATGATGGATTTATAAATGCATCTCGTTCATGACGTACCCATTTTTCTAACCTTAATCCATTTTCCAGACAAGAATGTACACGTCACCATGCAGCAACAAACATTCTTATTGGCTTCTATAAATAGAAAACATATGTAACACTTTAAAGGTGGCCATACATCTACAGATCGATTGTCAGATTGGGCTGGTTGGAACAAAATCCTGGTAATGGCTGAGTGACAGTTTTTGGCAGTTTTCCAGCATTTCAAAGCAAATGGTCAACTGTCATTTACTCTCATCCATTACCAGGACTTTGTTCCAACCAGCCAGATCTGACAATGGATCTGTAGATGTATGGCCAGCTTAAGGGTGTCATTCAGATTCATTTGTTCCCCCTCGCTTTTGCATTATGATTTATGTGCAGGGTCCCTGGGCGAACGGATTCAGCGACTTGCATAGTCGCCAAGCCCTTTGCCCGAAGCGATGTGGGCCGAGGGCGTGGAGTGGCAGAGTTGGGTGTCGCCCATGGGAATGTCCAGCGTTTCATGGGCGTCCTCATGCGAACTCATACACATCCGCATGCGGACAAACGGGAAAGTAATCCTTTAATGGTCGCCCACTATGGAATGATTTTTCTCCCCTTCGTTAATAAAAGTCAGTCTAGACTGAATTTTATTCTGGCCGCTATCCGCTGCAGTCATAGTGGGAACTGACATCATGTGATGTCAGCTACCCGACCAGAGCAGGCATCAACATGCCTGCATTCGCGGGGGTACGCCCAGCACTTTCAGTTTTGGCTTACATAGTCCAAATTGTTAGAAACTTTGCCAAAATTGCACAGTGTTTGTTCTGCTTGCGATACTGATGTGCGTCCCTGCCCTACCACTGCAGTGGTATGCCCAGCTCTCCTGCCGCTGCCCCTGCCACCATTAGCACTGCATTAGGTCGCAGGCCCCGCTCAGGGAGGTTCAGGGTGGCTCGGGGGGGACTTGGGAGCGTGGCCTGCCACCTGATCACTAATGCAGTGCGAATAACGGTGGGGAGCTCCAGCATCAGATCTGAGGAGGGCGGATGTCAGGAACAGGGGGGGTGAGCGACAGGAAGAGGGAGTCTGGACTGGCTGCAATTGAGTGGTGAGCATTGCTGGGGCAGGACAAACCTGCCCTGGTAGGTTTGTCCTGCCCCAGAAAATCGCACCACCCAAGAATTTAAAAAACCCCACTATTGAAATTCCACAAGAATACCCCAAGGCCATGTGATCTTCAGTCTAAAGGCCCCCATACACTATACGATTTTGGGACGATTTCATCCGATTTCGGCACTTTGGGCCAATAACCGGATGAAATCGCCCCAAAATCGCAGGTGTGTGATGTATGATCCGATCCGATGCGCAGTCCCGTGCGCATCGGACCGGATCAGGGAGGTCGGACGGTCAGCACATAAGATCATCCGACCTCCCTGTATGCTATGCATATGCCTGCCCACCTGTCAGGCATATGCATGCAGACACCGGGGGGCGGGGGAGCATGGCGGGCAGACACACTGACCTGGCTGGGCAGCTGTGATCACAAATAGCAGCGCTGTCGCTGCGGGACGGGACGGGACGCACAGTGGCGGCTATTAGATTTTTAAAATCCCTGTCAAATGACCGGCCGTTCTGTGATTGGCTGAGAGCTCTCTCAGCCAATCACAGAACGGCCGGTCATTTGACAGGAATTTTGAAAATCTAATAGCCGCCACTGTGCGTCCCGTCCCATCCCGCAGCGCTGCTATTTGTGATCACAGCTGCCCGGCCAGGTCAGCATCACTCGCAGCCGCCCGCCCCCACTACTGCCGCCGCCCGCCCCCACTACTGCCGCTGCCCGCCCCCACTACTGCCGCCGCCCGCCCCCACTACTGCCGCCGCCCGCCCCCACTACTGCCGCCCCCCGCCCCCACTGCTCCTCACCGCCCTGCAGCTCCCCATTTGTTTTACATGTGATAAATCGCAAGCGATTTATCACATGTAAAAACTGGCTCATCAAGTGCCAAATTGTATTTGAGCCTCCCGGGGAGCTGCCGGGCGGCTCACAGGAGAATTGGGTCCGACTTGTCCTAAGGACAAGTCGGCCTAATGTATGGGGGCCTTTACACTGCCAAGAGATAGTAAAGAGCAGAAGGTTCAATTAGGAAATGAAATGTGAATGTCCTATGATGTGAACACGCATTGTGTTCCTAAATAGGTGGCTGGAACAAAGAGGGTGATTCAGTTTCATTCGCAAAGCACATTTGGATTGCTAATGGACAAAACCATGTGCACTGCAGGTGGGGCAGATGTAACATGTGCAGAGAGAGTTATATTTGGGTGAGTTATTTTGTTTCTGTGCATTGTATATACTGACTGCTTTATTTTTACACTGCAATATAGATAGCAGTTTGAAGTACAGGTTGAGTATCCCCTATCCGAAATGCTCGGGACCTCGGGAATTTTTCGATTTTTAGAATTTTTTTTTTTAGGCTTACTTACCTGTCCCCCGATGGTGTCCGGTGGTCCCTCGGCGTCCACGCAGTACCCGAGCGTCCACAACAGACCTCCGGCATCTTCTCCAGGGCCTCCAGCGGTCCCAGGAATGCATTGCGCGGGTGTGCGAGCGCACCGGTGACGTCACCGGCGCGCGCGCACACTCGCGCAATGCATTCCTGGGACCGCTGGAGACCCTGGAGAAGATGCCGGAGGCCTGCTGTGGACGCCCTGGGACTTGGTAAGTATGAAAAGAGGGTTAGGGGGTAAAAAAATTTGAATGATTCCAAAAACCACGGTTTTTGGAATAATTCGGATAATGGATGCATGGATACAGGATACTCAACCTGTACTAACCCCACCCAAATCTAACTCTCTCTGCACATGTTACATCTGCCCCACCTGCAGTGCACATGGTTTTGTCCATTAGCACAAAAAAAAAAAAGAGGTACTGTAGATGTATGAAGCAGTGGTAATGGAGGAGAAGTGATTCAGGGGCAGATTTATTAAGCTTGGAGAAGAGATAAACTGGAGATAAACTGGAGATAAGACAAAAGGAGATAAAGTGCCAGCCAATGAACTGTGTTTGAAAATGACAGTTGGGAGTTGATTGGCTGCTGCATTATCTCCTTTTACCTTATCTCCGGTTTATCTCCAGTTTATCTCTACTTCAGGCTTAATAAATCTGCCCCTAAGTGCCTGGTACTTTATCACTGGCCAATCAGCTCCTGACTGTTAAGTTACAGACTGTGTTTAAAAGGGACAGTTAGAAGCTGATTGGCTGGCCAGGCACTTTATCACTTCTCCTTCCTTATCACTGCTTTATACAGCTACCCCCAAATGTGCTTTGCAAGTGAACCAGAATCACCCCCTACATGTAATAGATACAAGGCTGAAGGGTATAATTAATAAGATGGGAGTTCTATTTCAGATGCCCATAGCAACCAATCAGAATCTACTTATTTATTTAGCACCTTCTAAAAGATAATAGAATCTGATTGGTTGCCCATAGCAACAGCCCATCTAAAATAGGATATAAAAAAAAAAACTATGTATCCATATGCTAATATGCTTTCATTAAGTAGATTCCATGGTTTGTCTTTTTTTGGAAATTGCCATCTTGAATCATGCTTTTCCCATAAGCACTAAATAGTTATCCATGTCAAGGGCACGATCAATTTCTTACTCATCTCACTTGAAAAAAAAAAAATCATAGAAACCTCACATTTACTAAGTGTTATTTTTTCTAACTGTGCAGTTTGACATTACATTCAAGGTCAGGTTGTGTGGAAGAGACAGACATGCTATGATCTTTGCTGCCTCGCTCACTCTTCCCCCAAAGAGCCATAAAAAGGAGAGAAGGAATAACAGAAGATTACCAAAGGGATTTTTAAAATATTGATTTTAAACTTTTACTGTCTGCTTGTTTTATTATTTGGATTATTGAAATGCATTTTGGCCATTTGCTGAAAATACCTCATCTGCATTTATATAGAGGCACCAAGTCAAGGATTGATGCATATAGGAATTCAATGTCCAGAGTGGCAGTTAGTATATAATTGTACGTAGTAGTTTTATTGGTAGTGTAAATGAAACCAAATGACAAAAGTTTCTTACTGTATATTTTCTATCTGGAAAGGTGCTTAAGGTTGGACTGTGTCTTTCCCCTCAGGCAACCACTGACCTCAGCTTCTGAAAGACATCCAGGCTTTCCTCTGGTAGACGTGTGTGTATGTGTGTTTTAAGTTTGGCTCAAAGATCCTTTATAATCTTAGCCAAGAAGTCTGTAAAGGGGTCCGAGTTAGCGGAGAACAGAATGTGTATCAATCAGCAATCTCAGGGGCACAAGCTTTAGTTCTCTCACCGACCTGACCCTGCGTACACATGCACAGATATTAGACTATATATAGACTACTTTTATATCAAACTGACATTCTAAATGTGCTCTATAAATCCAATAACTATATAAAAGACAGTGGATATATCTGGACCAGAGCCATACCACATGTGACAAAGTATTTAAAAAACATAGTTATAAGCACAATTACAAAAACATTCTGTTAAACAAAAAAAATACAGATTTCTGTGCTGTTAATAAAGACCCACCAAAATACTTTTTTGTGTGACACCCCTCATATACTGCATTTACTGGATAAATTACATTATTATATATGATAAAAAATAAATCTGCTCAGCAATTGTTTTGTCTATTTACCCATTTTGCCATGAAAATTTGGCAATTATTACAGATAGAATTTGGCCAGTCGGTACTTGTGTATTATCAGGGCGCCCGATTTAATGTAAATCGCATACGATACCGATTTGCGGCCGATTCGATCTACTATGCGATTTAGCGTCCAATTTGCGTCCGATTTTTGGCCATTTCCTGCGGTACTTGTTTCCTAGCACGGCCACAATCGCGGGCATCGGGTGTAATTTTTAGTGGTCTGCGACGCGACCGACGCGATGCCCCCGATTTTCCCATTGAAATGCATTGAAAAAAGTCAAAATCGCGTCGGTCCGTATGCGGCTAAAAAAGGCTTAAATGGTCCAGACGCGATGCCCCCGATTTCCCATAGGGAACAATGTTAAATGCCTCAATTTACCCGCGATGCCCCCGATTTCCCATAGGAAACAATGTTAAATGCCTCAATTTCACCAAATCATCATAGGGAACAATGGTATATGGGCCCGAAACCCCCCCAAAACACCCCTGAACAGTGAAATGTCCCCCCAAAAGTAGTTTACGCCACCCCACGATCAACGCAAACCCGAAGCGTGGCGAGCGCAGCGAGCCCGCGAGGGGCGGCGGTACGCGTCCTCCGACCTTTTCATACCCCCACTATCCATGTCGGCGTGGAGTTGAGAATAGAATAGTGTGGCGAGTGCAGCGAGCCACCGAGCCCGAAGCGTGGCGAGCGCAGCGAGCCCCGCCAGGGGACGCGGATACCTCCACAGGTAAATGCGTCCCTTCGCGGGCTTCACAGGTATCCGCGTCCCCTCGCCACACTTCGGGCTCGGTGGCTCGCTGCGCTCGCCACACTATTCTATTCTCAACTCCACGCCGACGTGGATCGTGGGGGTATGAAAAGGTTGGAGGACGCGTACCGCCGCCACTCGCGGGCTCGCTGCGCTCGCCACGGTTCGGGTTCGCGTTGATCTTGGGGTGGCGTAAACTACTTTTGGGGGGACATTTCACTGTTCAGGGGTGTTTTTGGGGGTTTCTGGCCCATTTACCATTGTTCCCTATGATGATTTGGGTAAATTGAGCCTTTTAACATTGTTTCCTATGGGAAATCGGGGGCATCGCGGGTAAATTGAGGCATTTAACATTGTTCCCTATGGGAAATCGCGGGCATCGCGTCGGTACCATCGCACCCGATTTTTTAGTGCATGCGATGGCTGCGATGCCCCCGATTTTTCCTCACGATGCCCACGATCATGATCGTTGTGGCCGTGCTAGGAAACAAGTACCTTTCCTGCCGATTGCTATTCCATCCTTGCACACCCCCAGATACTATGTGATGGTATGCGATGCGATGTGATTTTCGGGAAAATGCCCCTGATTGTACAATTAAATATCGCATAGCATTGCATGCCAGCAACCCGAAGGGTGGCGAGTGCAGCGAGCCCACGAGGGACGGCGGTACGCGTCCTCCGACCTTTTCATCCCCCCACTATCCACGTCGGCGTGGAGTCGACTTAAGATAGTGTGGCGAGCACAGCCCCTATGTTGTGAAGCTCTGGGCAGTAAGCATGTCTACAGCGGCTGGCTTGTATCATAATTTATATGCAGGAAGCTGTGTCACTAGTCGATAATAAGGACCCAGTCCCTCTCCGGTAATCTCCCACTGCCCCCAGGTCACCTGTCTGGATCCCTGCAGTGTACGTAAATTATGTCACGTGATGCACCAAAATTTACACAACTCTGCGCCTACCTACCCACCCTTGCCTGTTCTGTCTCTGCATTGAGTCTAGGTTTCTCTACCAAAGAGGAGCAGGACTGTGACTGCTGGAGAAACAGCCCATGCAGCGTGGCAGAACCTGGAGGATAGCATTAGTGTGTTGGTAAATGACAGTCAGAGTGTGGAAGCATCTCCTTATCAAAGGTCATTATACAAAAAAAATAGTATTTACTATATAATGTGTGGACCTACTGTAGGTTCAGGGGGATGGGGGGGGGGGGGATATTATTGAACCGGGCCACAAGATATTGTTTCCAGCCCTGTTCCTATCCTGTTAAAACCACACAGCAAAACTGATTGACTATCATCATCCCAGCTCTAGTAATAACCTATAAAATGGGCCAATTGCTAGTTAAATAAATTTGCAAGGAATTAGAGACAATTATTGCTCATGTCTATTTGAAATGATATCACTGATTAGATATACTGTAACATATTACCCATAATTATATCACTGACTACTGACATCAAGTGGAGCATGCTGTACAATTGACCCAGATTAGAGTATGTGGTTAAAAACTTGCAGATCTCATTGTACAAAGTTGAGGTTCGCATTATACAGTAAATTGTTGTTTATTGTTTTTGAAATGCAATTAAAACACTCTGTTGATTAAAGGTTTACTATTGGATAGGCCCTGCTTATTAGCTGATTGAATAAACTCGAAACGTTGATGTAAACAGGCTCTATTTTACTTCTTCCAAGACGCCAGAGTGCCGCCCACCTACCTACCTGTGTATTGGGGACCCTGCAAGGTTAATCTGGGGAAGGCACCTGGTGCCAGTTTATACTACATAGAGCCGTGGAGTGGTCCCAGCTAACAGGGGGCTTCCAAAGGTGCTGCTATTCGCTACTAGTGCGCGGTTTCTGGTATCTTTTGCATATATATATATATATATATATATATATATATATATATATATATATATATATATATATATATAGCGGGTGGAGTGTTCCTAAATCAGGAACCAGGCGGCACTTAACGGACTTCATAAACGGTGCAAATTGGTGCTTATTTCAACATCAACGTTTCAAAGCCAATGTGGCTTTTTCATCAGGATATTCATCAGGACATCCATTGTCCTGATGAAAAAGCCACATTGGCTTTGAAACGTTGATGTTGAAATAAGCACCAATTTGCACCATATATGAAGTCCGTTGAGTGCCGCCTGGTTCCTGATTTAGGAACACTCCACCCGCTATCTTAGTCTTTGGGAAGTCACCTCGGCATCTCCATCACCCCTATGTAAGGGGGCTGCAGAAATTTGAGTGCCGGTCTACATGATATATATATATATATATAATCCTCTCAAATGTCTGCATTGGTGCAGTCAGAGTCCTGCCCCATCATTACATCACAGCTCTCATTGGGTGGCAGAATTCCAGAAAGAACCTCTCTTCCTCAATCAGATTCGTGTGGAAAAGACTATTCCAGCCTGTCAGCAGCTGGACACAGCTAGAAGCAATAGATAAGAAATGGAGAGAATGGAGAAAAGAAGGGAAGAAACAGAAAGAAAAGAGGTTATATAGAAAAACACAAGAGGGCAGAGTTAGCAAAATAAAGGCAAAAATTGAGGAAGGCAGAGAGATGGTCGAAAAAGAAAGAGCTACTGTATAAAGAGACACACAGGGAAAGAGGCTAAAAAACGTGATTCAGTGAGTGATGGTTTCAAAAATCGTCTGCCAATCAGCCTGACAGGTTAAGTGGTCAAAGCAATAAAGCAATGTTTTGACACTCACTCCCCCCAATTGAAATAGCTGTGGGTGCACTCCTTGAAATACAAACAGTTGTCTGAGGTGCGGGCGGCACTCACGGAAATAAAACACAGGACAGCCAGCAACACTTGATGTTTCAATTCAATAGAGAACTTTCATCAGAAGCAAATAAACAGACACAAAACATACCTAATATACATCACCTGCACCCGATGTGTGCAGATGCTCGTTCCACACTTCCGCTTATGCCGACATCCACCTGGACGCTCCAGCGCATCCCATGTGGTGTCATTGGTTGGCAGGAGACAGGCCGGTGTGAGATACATTAGTTATACTATAGAGAATTCATGGCAGCAAAAACATAAATGAACAAGGGCACATAATTTCATAGAACAAGAACCTAAGGAAAGTTAAAGATACGTAAAAAAATCTAAAGGTACCAGTTTAAATTAAGTTGTTCATTAAGTCCATGTGGACTCACAGTGTTTAAAAGATAAATCCACCATGCCTCTTTCAGTAACAAAATCTTTGCACGATCACCACCCCGTGCTGTAACAGGTACACCATCAATGATTTTGTATGGGATGGTGGATGGCCCATATTTCATTTGATGAAAGTGCCTGGCTACAGGTTGCTCAGTGTCCTTTCCTTCAATCTCCAATCGAATGGCGCTTCTGGGTAGCTCCATCCATTATTTAAATTTACAGATGGTCTTGCCTACATAGGCAAAATCACAAGGGCACTTGATCAAATAAACAACAAAGGTACTGTATAAATTTGATTGATTTTGTAAATTTTGCCGGAAATACGGGTGCGAGAATGTGCCAACTACTTCGAAAAAGTTGCAGGTTGCACATTCCAAGCACTGGTAGTTACCCTTTTTTTGGTCAAAAAATGAGTGAGAAGTTCTTTCTTTGATTTTACAGGGTTAGTCCTTACAGTCCCAGTCCCGTATAATTCATCCTATCTTGAAGAATGGTACCAGTGATGAATTAATCTTTTAGAAGTAGCAGCTCCGAATCTTAATTAATGATCGGCCAGAGTCTTTAATAATATAATAAAATAATAACTCCCCTGAGTTTTAGAAAGTGGGTACCTCATATTGTTTAATTCGCATAATCGCTTATACCTTTAGAAACCTTGCTACCTTCTGATCACCCTTGTTTGATATTGGAAGAGTCACCTCCCCCACCTGATGAGTGAGTGAGTTAAGCTGCATTCAGATTGATCCACTTGATTTATATACACCTTTAAGGTGCGTACACACGGGGGCGATTTTGTCCAAAATCGCGGGAAATATGGTCGCTGAGCGACCATATTGCCCACAATGGGAGTGTGCACCGGCGATATATCGCCGGGTGCGCGCTCCCGTTTTTGCCCCTGTGGTGATCGCTTGTCGCAGGAACATGCTCCTGCGACCAGCTGATTTCCACTTCCGGGCTCCCCCAGGCAATTTTATTTTTCATCAGCGACCATCTCTGGTCGCTGATGTAAAGTAGAAACTGAGCAATATATTGCTCAGCCATATATTGCTCAGCCATATATGGCTGAGCAATATATCTCCCCCGTGTGTACACAGCATTAGTCAGAACATATATACATTGGTACACTTTCACTTTCTTACATCAAGAGCAACCAACAAAAAGACCTACCCTGTACATCAAGGAAAACTTTAAGGAACCCTATAATTTCTACAAAATTGTCTGGCATAATACTGTAGGACAGGTATTGATGCTAAAGTGCTTGCAAAAGGCAACTGCAGCCTGTAGACGTGCCCCGAATTTCCCAGAATTCTAGTTGTTATCATTAGAATGAACTTTTGCAGTCAGTTAATGTTTTTCTTTCGGGACCTATAAAGGACTATGCTTAAACTGGTGTGCATCATCACTGCATGCTTATGTGTGAATGGTCGTGCAACTGTCAGCACTAAAGCTGTGTACACACGGGGGCGATAGGGGCTGAAATCGCTGGAAATATGGTCACAGGCGACCATATTGCCAGTGTTGGGAGTGTGCCCCGGCGGTAAATCGCCGGGTGCGCTCTCCCGTTTTTAGCCCCATTCTAATCGACCAGCTGATTACCTTTGCGGCACCGCCCGGCAGAGGTTCCCTTTCATCAGCGACCATCTCTGGTCGCTGATGAAAAGGAGAAACTGAGCAATATATTGCTCAGCCATATATTGCTAGCAATATATGGCTGAGCAATATATCTCCCCCGTGTGTATGGGGCTTTAGATCTACTAATTGTGAGCTCTGTGCAAAGGGGACAGAGCTGTGCGTGTGCATTGGAGCAAGTACCAGTACTGTACCTCCAAAACTGAATATGAGCAAAATACTGTGTGACTGCAGCTACAAGTAATCTGGCAGATAGCAGTGCTAAGGAGCTCACAGTACTGTACCGAGGCTATGTCAGCAGTTTTTATAAAACAGATCCCAACATCTCCGAAGGATGGGATTCGGTCACTAGGTCTACAAGCATTAGGTCGACACCACTAGACATGACATGCATGAAGGTCAACATGGGTTAGGTCAACAGGGTCATTAGGTCGACATGCATTAGGTTGACATGGGGAAGGTCGACAGTCAATAGGTCTACATGGGCTTTTTTTTTGAGCCGACATGTGCCGACAGTATTTCATGCCCTACCATCTACTAGGGTGTGGTGGGAGAATAAAATATTGTGCCGAGCGTATCAAGGTGTTACGTTTCAGTGTCCATGTCGACTGTGTTGACATTCGGGACAAAAAGTAAGTGAATAATCCCATATCAACCTTTTGACTGTTGACATTCCCCATGTCGACCTTATGCATGTCGACCTAATGACCATGTCCACCTAACCCATGTTGACCTTCCGTCATGTTGACCTTTCTGCATGTCGACCTTCAGTCATGTTAACATTCATGCATGTCGACCTAGTGGTGTAGACCTAATGCTTGTCGACCTAGTTGCTGTGTGTCAAATGATCCATACCCCTAAGGATTTCCTTATAATGTTCCAGTTGTTTGTACTGTGGGGTCCGACAGCTCTCAAGAACAGCGATATCGGACAACATCTACACGTTTATTTATGCCAGCAGCGCCACCTCTTTGTCAAGACACTTTGGTATGGGACTGGATGCTGGCATAGCCTAGACATGACTGGGCCTAGGAAAAGGAAGGCAATTTAATTTACTGTAGATCATAAAGGGGACTTCATTCCCTATCAGATCTCCTTTGTACATCAGCAAAATGCATAGGAGACAAATAGGTCACCCTCATGCTCATAAATGTACAAGCCATAATTTCATACTGCAATGGCCTGTCAGAAATGACCTCAATGTCGTATCATCCCTGGTCTAATATAGCAGAGACACATGCTATTTAAATCAATACCATTCATACTGGGAGGCAACTAACACAGGTTGCTGAAACCGAACATGGATCTGATCTCAGCAGTTGGAGTTGCTGGCAGAAGACACAAATACATTACAGTACTGTACATACTATATTGTTACCATTTCTTTTTACATTGCCACATAAATGATCTGCGTGGAGGCTCCCTGAAAGAGAAGCATAGCTTTTTATTTCCTATCTTCAAAGAAAACAAAAAGGCACTTTTTCTAGTTATTTTTAGAAAAGCTTCTATTTGAAATACTAATAACAATTTTTTGCTTTTAACTACTCCATCCCCGTATACGTGTGCATTTTCTCCCAGGACGCAGTGGTGTGGCAGGGATCAAGGGTGATCATGTCATATTAACTGCATTAATTCCATCTACTGCTATGATCCAAGTGGCAGAATTGTTCCATAACAAGATAATCCCCCAACACAATCTATGGAGCTTAAAAACGCATGCAGACATCAGACAAAAAATTCACTTTGTTGCTTCAAAAACTGAAACCATCGGGAATTGTGTCGAGATTACTAACTTGTTATGTGTTCTTTTTTTTTTCTTTCTCTCCCTTTATTAGGTATTAAAAACATTGTTACTGTTTCAAAATGGCACTGCAGCCTTAGAGAGCCAGTTCTAGAGGAACATTATTATTAAGAGTCTCTGGAAACTGTGTGAGGCCGGTGATTATTGTGCGGAAGGAAGCACGGAGCTGTTGCATCAAATCTGAAATTAATAAGATAAAACCCCCGCAGAAAAAGAGAGGGACACATTTAGAGAACGTTAAATGTTAAACATGTCCTAGCTCTGTCATTTTGGCTATAAAAGAAAACTTTAGTATTAATGTTGAACATTGTCGAAGCATAAAAAGAGGCTTTTATCATACAGCCCAGTCATGTCCCAGTGTGAGACGTGAAGTCTGGAGGATGCCATTATAATAACTGCATTACATATTCAGGGGATTTTTTTAAATCCAGTTTTTATGTAATTGTAAGATGTCAAAAGGCGCCGTTTAGTAACTATAGCAGTCCTTTCATAGAGGCAAACGAATAACCTAATTATGGTAATTTAACTGCCCGCTATTAGTTACCTCCTGTCCACCACCTATTCACTGCCAAAATGACTGACAGCCCCAAAAGCTTTCACCATTTGTTCTTCATAATGTGACATCTGAAATAACAAACCACTAGCAATATGTTAGCTAGCAGTAACACTCATTTGAACACATTAAACCTCAATCCTTGTGTACATGTATGTTTATTAGTTTAGGACATTTTATCTGAAATTAGTCTGGGACCATGGCCCTTATTTTGGTTCACTCGCAAGGCAAATTCCTTCTCAAGTGGACAAAACCATGTGCACTGCAGGGGGGCCGATGTAACTTGTGCAGAGATAAATAGATTTGGGTGAGTTATTTTGTTTCTGTGCAGGGGAAATACTGACTGCTTTAGTTTACACTGCAATATAGATCTCACTTTGAAGTAAAACCCCACCCAAATGTAACTCTCTCTGCATACGTTACATCTGCTCCCTTCCCCTGCAGTGCACATGGTTTTGTCCATTTGAGAAGTAATTTGCCTTTGGCAATGAACCAGAATAAGGGCCCGTATGCTTATTTCTCTCTCTTTTCTCCATCTCTCTCTTTCAGGGCTATCTTAACATATGGGCTTACTGGGCAACTTCCCTAGGGCCCCACAATTCTAGGGTCCTTCGAGCAGCGGTTTGCTTGTGCCTCTGGAGTTTCTTGTGAGGCTAGTAGAGATTGCTGCCCGGCTGCTGGGAAACATTCTCTAATGACCTGCAGCCAAACAGTTGCTGGCTATAAGCATGCTAATTGCTGGGTGGCTGATATCAGGTGGTTTGATTTTTTTAAACTAAATTAGGAGCCCCAGTGCATTGCTTTCCCTATGGCCCACAGAGCCGTTAAGGTGGCCCTGCTCTCTCTCTCTCTCTCTCTCTCTCTCTCTCTCTCTCTCTCTCTCTCTCTTTCTCTTTAACATAGTTGTTTTGCTGATGCTACCCCATAAATATTTACAATATATTATCTACAGTATGCAACCTGGTACACTTCAGGGCTGCATTGGAGGCATAGATGTATCTATAATGGGTGCAACGTACAGGGGCGGATCCAGGATAAAATGACAGGTGGGGCACCATGATAAAACAGGTTTTAGGTGGGGGAGGGGCAGTGTTAGTGGTGCCAGTGTACACGCTAAGAGAGCGGCAGAGAGAGGGTGGGAATGGGATTAAAAATAGGCCCTGGCATTTAAAGTATGCAGGCCCACCATGGCAACAAAAGTGAAGGATGTAGTTGTGTGCGCGCCGAAGGCGTGCTCTGGAAAAGAGGGTGTGGCCACTCAACAGGGGGCGTGGGTACTTATGTATTATCTGGACTCCCATGTTAAATGCACCCCATTTTTTCATACCCCTACTATCCAACTACGCATGGAGTTGATTTTATATAGTGTGGCGAGCGCAGTGAGCCACCGTGCCCGAAGCGTGGTGAGTGCAGCGAGCCCCGCGAGGGGACGCGGTCTCATAAGAAAAACGGGAGTCCAGATATTACATAAGTACCGGGGCGTGTCCTTGAGTGTAGTGTACAACACCATATACATCTTCTACACATTATGCAACAAAATACTAGACCCCATTATACTTTCCCCTTACACATGATGCCAAATGGAATGAGCCAAAATTCACAAAATGCCACACGGATTGAGCCAAAATTTACATAATAACACACGGATTGAGCCAAAATTCACATAATGCCAAATGGATTGAGCCAAAATTCACATAATACCACATGGATTGTGTCAAAATTCACATAATGCCACATGGATTGAGCCAAATTCATAAAATGCCATACGGATTGAGCCAAAATTCACATAATGCCACATGGATTGAGCCAAAATTCCCATAATGCCACACGGATTGATCCAAAATTCACATAATGCCACACGGATTGAGACAAAATTCACATAATGCCACACGGATTGAGACAAAATTCACATAATGCCACACGGATTGAGCCAGAATTCACAATACGCTTCATAAACAGGGACATTGTCCGCCAAAGGCGCGCATTAAACATTTACACCATAATGTCCATTACATGTTAAGTTACACGCCATTATGTCCATTATGTATTATGCCAAACACCATAATGCCTATTAAAGATTATGCTACATAAGTGCTGCTTATCTACATTGCCAAGGGTTCCATGCTCATTGCCAGAGGTTCCATGCTCGTTGCCATGTGGGATTACATGCTCATTGCCAAGGGGAATACATGCTCGTGGTAAATGGGGGACAGCCGCTGCCAGGCAGAAGTGATAGCCACTGACAGTGGCAGAGCCTGGCTGTATTCAGAGCACTGCAGGTCCCAGCTATTTGAAATAATAAGCCTTTCACACCAGAAAATGCATTCCCAGGTTGGCCCCTTTTACACCATCCTAGTCCCTGCACTTAACGGGCTATATATATTCGGAACCAACTGACCCATTTACATGAGACAAGTATCATATTGAAGAACTTTTGTGTGGGCTTCGAATGATTTTGGTCCAGTGAAACTGAAACGTTTGCCTCCAGAGTAATCTGCCCTCAAAGAACATGAACAGCCATGAAATTACATTTCAAAAATAAAAAAAAAGGTTTACATGCAATATCTCTGGAACCGATTGACTGATATGGACCCGCCTGGTATATTGAAGGCCCAACGATTTGGAATTGAATGAGATCAACAAGCTTCTGTGATGCCCCTTGGGGAACTGGCAGCCGTCGGAATGGGGTGGGGGTCGGAATTGACGGGTACCATATTATCCTATGGGGAAAAAATGTTACAGCTTTGCCAGGTGATATCTCCGGTTCCCGAGGGGCGAGAGACACGGGGGTGGGCTCGTTGGAAAGCCCTGGTCCTCAGCTACAAAAATGACAGGGGGGGGCACGTGCCCGGGTGCCCACCCCTGAATCCGCCACTGGCAACGTATGAAGTGCACACATGCCCTTGGGTACAGGGAGCCCCACACCACTCACTATACAATCATATAATTATATTTATCTCTTCAGAGTCCCGTGGCGGCAGCTGTCCGCCAAGGCCATTTCCCAGTGATTATGGGTGGCAGTTGCTGGGGGAGGCACACCAAGTTGATGAATTTGGGTGATTCTTTTTTTTGTCATTTATGAATCATTTTGTTATCATATTATTTTGAAACTGGTGGGAGGGTTACAAGAACGAGACCTGGCTGCCTAGATAGACCATGGTGCGGGGCGATGTCTGATGACGTCACAGGATGGGGCCGGAGGTCAGCATGACAAGAGATTTCCCCAATGGTGTCTTGTACAGCGGGACACCGGAGGACAGCAGGAGCAGGGGCCGGTGATGGATGGCGCAGGTAAGAGGGGCAGGGAGCTCATGTGATTAGGGGGCGGGTTTTCTCTGCTGGAGAGTATTTAGATGTGACATGTTTGTATTATTATTGATCGCTTAGATCCCCACTGTCCAAGAACTATACCTAGCCAGGGTCAATAAGCATGCAGGAAAGATCTTGGCGGACAAGCTACACCCTGGCCACAACCTGTTTGAACCCCTTCCGTCAGGCAGACATTTTAGGTCCATCCCAGCAAAGACGACAAGAACTACAAAAGGCTTCTTCCCAATAGCTGTCCACCAACTAAACCATATTGAACGTACCAAATACTAAATACTAACTCGAACTGTTCTAGATATATGTGAAATGTATGTGATGTATGTTTATGCCTCTCTTCCCACCCCCTTTGTGTTCCCTGATTGATGCTGCACTGTTACCACAAAAAATTCCAAGCATACGCAAGTATACCTGGCCAATAAAGATGATTCTGATTCTGATTCTGAGGACGGGCCACATTGCCTGAAACATGTCGGATAAATAAAAGTTTTTTTGCACCTTTCTAAATCCGAGAGTGCCGTCTGACTTCTGTACTTCCTTGCTGCATACTAGGACCATTTGGCCCATCTGGAAGGCACCGGGTCAGGAAACAAAGCATACTGTATCAACCTGAGAATACCGGCTTACACATCGCATCGCATATATATATATATATATATATATATATATATACAGTTCCAGGGGGGATGGCGGCACTCGCATGAAAGAAAACACCACTCTCGGGTTTTAGAACAACGTTTCTGGGTCTCAGCGACCCCTTTATCAAGGTGCAGGAAGAACAGTATATATATATACTGTATATACACACACACATACAGTACAGGTGAAATCCAAAAATGTTCATTATAATGCAAAAGTTCATTTATTTCAGTAATTCAACTTAAAAAAGTGAAACCAATGTATATATATATATATATATATATATATATATATATATATATATGTATATACTGTGTACTCATTACTTGCAAAGTGAGATATTTAAAGCCTTTATTTGTTATAATTTTAATGATTACAGTGTACAGCTTATGAAAACTCCACATCCAAAATCTCAAAAACAATTGAATATTGTAGGCTCAAAGTGCTACATTAAAAGCACTTCTTGCTGACTTCATTTTGTAGCAGGACTTAGCACCGTGCCCCACTGACAAAAGTTCCAAATCTTGGTTCAATGACCATGGATTACTGTGCTGGATTGGCCAGCAAACTTGACTGACCAGAACCTCATAGAGAATGTATGGGGCATTACCAAAAGAAAGATGAGAGACATGAGACCGAACAATGCAGAATAGCTGAAGGCCGCTATTGTCCCATAACAACTCAGCAGTGCCACAGGCTGATAGCATCCATGCCACACTGTATTCAGGCAGTAATTCATGCAATAGGGACCCAAACCAAGTACTGAGTACATATGCATGATTACACTTTTCTGAGTGCCGACACTTTTGTTTTCATGTAGTATTTTAACTTTCTGAGATTTTGGATTTGGAGTTTATATAATCCGTAAACATCAAAACTATATCAAATAAAGGCTTGAAATTCTCACCTTGCATTTATTGGGTCTATGTAATATATTAGCGTCACATTTTGAGTTGAATTAGGATATTGTAGTTTTTTGAGGTTCACATCTGTGTGTGAGTGTGTGTGTGTGTGTATATATATATATATATATATATATATATACACACAATGTGTAACATTGCTTATGTACATGCATGGACGGCTTGCTAAATTATTTCTATGGTTGAGAGATGTTTCATGAAATGTTATCTACAGCATGTAGTAAAAGATAAGAGCATAGACTGCATCATGTTAATATTATTGTCTATTAACAGAGTATTAAACTCACAGATGCTTAAATATTGCATGGAAATTCCAAGCATAATAAGTCTCTTGGGAAGAAAGCTTATTGCCCCACAAGCTGTAATCAGGAGTAACCTCAGGACCACATTTTCCATATCCAATGTATAACATTGATGGGAATCCTTAAATTGTTTACTCTTTAGCAAATGTATTCCATAATGTGTAAAATATGAGAGATGACTTTCATTCGCCCAATCAATTTAAAGAATATTATTGCAGGGTGGAATTTTCTACTAATATTTACATTTAAAGTAGTGAGTGACACCACCTAAGTGCCTTACTGTACATCTTTTACCCTCATTCTATGAACTGGTTTGTTGTAATTTCTAACACACACAAACACACACATACATATATATATATATATATATATAATTTATTATATATATATATATATATATATATATATATATATATATATATATATATATATATATATATATATATATATATAGTGTGTTAGAATAGCCGGCACTCCTCTGCTTGCAATGTGTGATGAGCGCCCGGTGCCTTCCCAAGCTCTAGCCCGGCAGGGTTGGCAAAATATAAACTGGTAAACTGGCGGCACTCAGATGACTTGAAATAACAGGAGACCACACAGGTTCAAGATCCTGATGACGAGATTAAATCTCGAAAGATCTTGAACCTGTGTGGTCTCCTGTTATTTCAAGTCGTCTGAGTGCCGCCAGTTTACCAGTATATATATATATATATATATATATATATATATAGACACAATGGGTTAACCTTCGTAGTGCGCTAATCCTAAAGAGACAGCAGCTCCTCCTATATGGTTCTCCTGTTAGTGAGAACCAGGGGTGTACAGAGATACAGAAGGGAGTTATCGGAGTGCGCTATAATGGGTACCTCCTAGCTAGTTCACAATTAGTCCATTTCACTGGTATTCTTATCAGAATTTAAAAAGTTCTTTCATCCGTTTTCCAAATAAGAAGGAGACTCCTATTAGGATAAGTGATCCTTTATTCATAAAACCCAACGCGTTTCGTCGCACAGGACTTCGTCAGGGGTAAAGCAAAAAGGTTTATAAAAAATCATTACAAGATTGGTATAAGAAGAGTGTCTTCCCACTGTATAAAATCTCAGGTTTTTAGATTCCGGGATAAACAGTTATCCCTTCAGGGGAGTTCCTTTAGTGATAGCCGGTTTTATTTAGAATTAAAAGATTAGGGTAGACATGACTTTGAAGGTCTGTACATAAGCTCCACCCACTTGGTGGCAAATGGGATACAATAATCAGATCCACCTTGAACTTCGCCTCAATGAATGGCGAACCCATATATATATAACATATATAACATATAGTTTGCAAATATTACATACACTGAAGTTACAAAATAAATACAATACAATTATTAAGAATAAATGCTAAAATACATTGTACTGTTTATTGGAATCTTCCTAAGGATTTTGTTTGATGTCCAGAAGAGCCCTATGGAGTTTATCTGTGCCAGAATATAACAATCCAAAGGTTTTTAAACTTCCATCCAAGTTTCTTCACATATTTGTTGATAGAAATGTAATAAGTCTAGGTGACCCTGAATAGTATATAAAAGTCAATATCAACAAAGGCATATTTTCAGGTCAAAGTAAAGGTACACAACAAGTACACAAAGTATATAAAAGAAGAAATCAGCAATGAGAAAACTGTTGAAATTCTCCCTGAACTAGAAACTTGAGAGGCATTGAGGTACTGACTAAATTCATACAGTGAGTCTCTCAAATGCAGACTTTTATCCTCAATATGGGACTGGATTTCATTCACCCATCCAAGTCCTTATTCAATTTATTGCGGATTCATCAATTCTCAAACCTTAAAATGCTATTTATAAATTATTTGACTTCTTGTATAATGGATGTGTCCTGTATGTAATATATATATATATATATATACACGTGTAGCAGGGCCGGGCACAACCTCCGGGTGTAGTTACTCAGTCGGGTGCCTTCGTCAAGGTAGATACAAACTTTTGTAGGGATGGACGCGGCACTCCAGGCTTTCGTGAACAGTAAAATATCTTTATTTGAGTGAACAGGTAACGTTTCAATGCAACAGCATTATCATCAGACTCAAAGCACACTACATACTGTATCTAATCATTTAAATACCCCCAGGTGTGTGTTACGCTGGAGGAATACTCAATCAGACCACCCCCCACGTAACAGCGTGTTAACGCACGCCCATTCTTGTGTTGATCTGTGTTACCAGAGCAACCTAAGGTGAGCATGTTTTAACCCTTAAAACGTGCTGCAAAAGTGCAACCTCTAAATATAGTATGACACAACAATTGTATCCACAGTACAAAAAACAGTGTATCAAAATTGTATCAAAGACATATGAAAAACATATAAAGAGCATAGAAAATACCTATAAAGAAATATAAAAAAATACATAAAAAAATTTATAAAAAAATCTTTCTATATATGAAAAATATACATTTAAAATAATATGCAACCATCACATATTGAGGCCCCCACTGTAAAGCTGGCAAATGCCAGAATGGCAGTGTGGTGGCACATGCGATGTATGCATATATAGGTGGTATAAACAGTGATCGTGCGCTACTAAGTGGTCCAATAAATCACCTAATTGTGGCTTGCTCGATCATCTCATGATCCAGTCATAAGCCACAATGTGTACCATACATGTGAACTATCTATACATATCATATTGCAGGATTGGAGCCCTCCCTCGGAGTCCCATGGGCTGAGATATCAGCGGTTCAGCAGAAGTATGTCATAAGTTTAAACAAGAACATTAATACCAGAGTGCTCATTAAGACCACGGGGTGCTATAGTGTCTAGTTTTGCTATCCAACGAGCCTCACATTTCAGTAATTGTAGATTTCTATTCCCCCCTCTGATCGAGGCCGGAATGTGATCTATCATGCGGTATTTCAATGTGGACAGGCTGTGTGGAGTTTGCGCAAAATGACGCGACACAGGTTGGTCGCTGGTCCCCTTCAAAAGGGCTTTGCGGATGGATGACCTATGCGCTGTCATCCTTTCCTTGAAAGGTCGTTCCGTTTTCCCGATATACGACAGCCCACATGGGCAAATTATCTGGTATATCGTATATGGGGTGTTACAGGTCAATAGAAACCTAATCGGGATCAATCTCCCCGTGTGTGGGTGATTAAACGAGGCACCAGGAATTAAAAAGCTGCATGTAGTGCACACACATCTTATGCAGCCAACTCTATTGGATGGTCTGCTCACACTGTGTGGTGATGCATCAGATTTGACAAGCATGTCCCTAATGCTCTTAGATCGCTTGTAGCTAGGTAGAAGGGTGGTATGTGCCAATCCCAGATGGGGATCTGATTGTATCAGGGGCCAATGTTGCCGTATTATACTGGTGGTGACTGGACTCTGATGGTTATATGTCGACACCCACGGCAGTCGATCCCCCAATTCTCTCCTGTTGGTGTGGTTGTTGAGCAATTGTTGGCGATCTATTGCCAATACTTTTTGTTTAGTGGCTTCCAATAATTCTTCTGGATAACCCCGTTGGAGGAATTTAAGAATCATTTCTTCCATTTGGGATGCCGCTATCACTGGGTCGGATACTATTCTCCGCACCCTCAACAGTTGTGAGTATGGGAGACTCCTGACCATTGGTCTTGGGTGACAACTGTGGTATTCCAGGAGATTATTTGGTACTTATGTAGTAACTGGGCTGCCGATTTTGAAATCGGGTCCATCGCATCGCATCGCACCCGACCAAATCGCATGCGATGCGATGCGATGCGATGCGATGGACCCGATTTTTCCATAGGATTCAATGTTAAAATGGACTGAGTCCATTTCAACATGGAATTCAATGGGAAAAGGGGTCCTTTTCATACCCCTACTATCCAAGTGGGCATGGAGTTGGATATAAACCTGTGGCGAGCGTAGCGAGCCACCGAGCCCGAAGCGTGGCGAGCGTAGCGAGCCCCGCGAGGGGACACAGAATACCGTCCCCTCGCGGGGCTCGCTTCGCTCGCCACGCTTCGGGCTCGGTGGCTCGCTACGCTCGCCACAGGTTTATATCCAACTCCATGCCCACTTGGATAGTAGGGGTATGAAAAGGACCCCTTTTTCCCATTGAATTCCATGTTAAAATGGACTCAGTCCATTTTAACATTGAATCCTATGGAAAAATCGGGTCATCGCATCGCATCGCATCGTATCGCATCGTATGCGATCCGATGCGATATCGCATCGCATCTGATTGTATGCCTTAACTTAAGGCATACAATCAAAAAATCGGCAGCCCAGATACTACATAAGTACCGATTATTTTTATCCGATGGTTTAGAATATAAACAAGTTGATAATTGGCCGCCACTTAATCTTATAAGTACATCAAGGTAATGAATTTCCTGAGTGCTGTGACTATAAGTGTATTTTATGGGGTGGTCACTCTGATTTTGTTGCTCAATAAGAGCTATCAGGTCCTCTGGGGGTCCCTGCCACAGTATCAGTAAATCGTCGATGTAACGATTGTAATGGATAATTCTATCTGCAATTGATGGTGTGGAAAAAAAAGTCGTTTGTTCGATTTCGAACATAAATATATTAGCGTATGAGGGGGCTACCGCCGCCCCCATAGCCACGCCCATCAATTGCAGATAGAACTGATTACCGTATACAAAAAAGTTTCTGGTCAAAATTATTTGCATCAATTCCAATATAAAGCCGACATTGGGTCCCTGATAATCAGGGTGTTGATTCAGAAATCTGTGCATGGCCTCCATTCCCATGGCATGCGGGATGGAGGTATATAATGCGCTAACATCGATAGTAAAGAGATGTATCTCTGCATTAGGTAATACCAAGTTCTGAAGTTGTCTTAATAAATCGGTGGTATCCGATAGGTATCTGGGATGGGATTTTATGCAAGGTTGTAGTATGCTATCTATATAAATCGATAGTGGTTGCATCAATGAGCCCCTAGCCGCCACAATGGGGCGACCCGGGGGGTCCACCATCGACTTATGTATCTTAGGGACACAGTAAAATTGCGGAACCAGGGGGAATTGGGGAAGCAAGGCATTTTTTAATTTATCAGAAATAATTCCCATGTCGACAGCTTTTGATAGGATTTCACTGAGCTCCCTGGTAAAAGTTACCGTGGGGTCAGTGTTCAGTGTCCTATAAACTTTAACATCATCGAGGTGTATCATAATTTGTTTATGGTAATGGCTAAGATCCATGATCACCAGTGCCCCGCCTTTGTCAGCCGGACGGAACACTAGTGATCTGTCTGCCGACAGTGATTTAAGAGCCTGGCGTTCATTTTTACTGATGTTACTACGTACAGGTAATACAGATTTAACAGCCATGTTAGCCTCAAAGTCCGTGACTCTAGAAAAAGTCTTAATGGAGTCATTATATGACACTGGGTCAAAAGCAGATTTTGGCATTACTTTACGTAAAGGCTGGGGGATCCCCGCAAGGGTCAAACCCGGTTTTGGCATTACTTTACGTAATGCCAAAACAGAGCCGACAGAGACTGTGAGTACCCCGGGTTTGACCCTTGCGGGGATCCCCCAGCCTTTACGTAAAGTAATGCCAAAATCTGCTTTTGACCCAGTGTCATATAATGACTCCATTAAGACTTTTTCTAGAGTCACGGACTTTGAGGCTAACATGGCTGTTAAATCTGTATTACCTGTACGTAGTAACATCAGTAAAAATGAACGCCAGGCTCTTAAATCACTGTCGGCAGACAGATCACTAGTGTTCCGTCCGGCTGACAAAGGCGGGGCACTGGTGATCATGGATCTTAGCCATTACCATAAACAAATTATGATACACCTCGATGATGTTAAAGTTTATAGGACACTGAACACTGACCCCACAGTAACTTTTACCAGGGAGCTCAGTGAAATCCTATCAAAAGCTGTCGACATGGGAATTATTTCTGATAAATTAAAAAATGCCTTGCTTCCCCAATTCCCCCTGGTTCCGCAATTTTACTGTGTCCCTAAGATACATAAGTCGATGGTGGACCCCCCGGGTCGCCCCATTGTGGCGGCTAGGGGCTCATTGATGCAACCACTATCGATTTATGTAGATAGCATACTACAACCTTGCATAAAATCCCATCCCAGATACCTATCGGATACCACCGATTTATTAAGACAACTTCAGAACTTGGTATTACCTAATGCAGAGATACATCTCTTTACTATCGATGTTAGCGCATTATATACCTCCATCCCGCATGCCATGGGAATGGAGGCCATGCACAGATTTCTGAATCAACACCCTGATTATCAGGGACCCAATGTCGGCTTTATATTGGAATTGATGCAAATAATTTTGACCAGAAACTTTTTTGTATACGGTAATCAGTTCTATCTGCAATTGATGGGCGTGGCTATGGGGGCGGCGGTAGCCCCCTCATACGCTAATATATTTATGTTCGAAATCGAACAAACGACTTTTTTTTCCACACCATCAATTGCAGATAGAATTATCCATTACAATCGTTACATCGACGATTTACTGATACTGTGGCAGGGACCCCCAGAGGACCTGATAGCTCTTATTGAGCAACAAAATCAGAGTGACCACCCCATAAAATACACTTATAGTCACAGCACTCAGGAAATTCATTACCTTGATGTACTTATAAGATTAAGTGGCGGCCAATTATCAACTTGTTTATATTCTAAACCATCGGATAAAAATAATCTCCTGGAATACCACAGTTGTCACCCAAGACCAATGGTCAGGAGTCTCCCATACTCACAACTGTTGAGGGTGCGGAGAATAGTATCCGACCCAGTGATAGCGGCATCCCAAATGGAAGAAATGATTCTTAAATTCCTCCAACGGGGTTATCCAGAAGAATTATTGGAAGCCACTAAACAAAAAGTATTGGCAATAGATCGCCAACAATTGCTCAACAACCACACCAACAGGAGAGAATTGGGGGATCGACTGCCGTGGGTGTCGACATATAACCATCAGAGTCCAGTCACCACCAGTATAATACGGCAACATTGGCCCCTGATACAATCAGATCCCCATCTGGGATTGGCACATACCACCCTTCTACCTAGCTACAAGCGATCTAAGAGCATTAGGGACATGCTTGTCAAATCTGATGCATCACCACACAGTGTGAGCAGACCATCCAATAGAGTTGGCTGCATAAGATGTGTGTGCACTACATGCAGCTTTTTAATTCCTGGTGCCTCGTTTAATCACCCACACACGGGGAGATCGATCCCGATTAGGTTTCTATTGACCTGTAACACCCCATATACGATATACCAGATAATTTGCCCATGTGGGCTGTCGTATATCGGGAAAACGGAACGACTTTTCAAGGAAAGGATGACAGCGCATAGGTCATCCATCCGCAAAGCCCTTTTGAAGGGGACCAGCGACCAACCTGTGTCGCGTCATTTTGCGCAAACTCCACACAGCCTGTCCACATTGAAATACCGCATGATAGATCACATTCCGGCCTCGATCAGAGGGGGGAATAGAAATCTACAATTACTGAAATGTGAGGCTCGTTGGATAGCAAAACTAGACACTATAGCACCCCGTGGTCTTAATGAGCACTCTGGTATTAATGTTCTTGTTTAAACTTATGACATACTTCTGCTGAACCGCTGATATCTCAGCCCATGGGACTCCGAGGGAGGGCTCCAATCCTGCAATATGATATGTATAGATAGTTCACATGTATGGTACACATTGTGGCTTATGACTGGATCATGAGATGATCGAGCAAGCCACAATTAGGTGATTTATTGGACCACTTAGTAGCGCACGATCACTGTTTATACCACCTATATATGCATACATCGCATGTGCCACCACACTGCCATTCTGGCATTTGCCAGCTTTACAGTGGGGGCCTCAATATGTGATGGTTGCATATTATTTTAAATGTATATTTTTCATATATAGAAAGATTTTTTTATAAATTTTTTTATGTATTTTTTTATATTTCTTTATAGGTATTTTCTATGCTCTTTATATGTTTTTCATATGTCTTTGATACAATTTTGATACACTGTTTTTTGTACTGTGGATACAATTGTTGTGTCATACTATATTTAGAGGTTGCACTTTTGCAGCACGTTTTAAGGGTTAAAACATGCTCACCTTAGGTTGCTCTGGTAACACAGATCAACACAAGAATGGGCGTGCGTTAACACGCTGTTACGTGGGGGGTGGTCTGATTGAGTATTCCTCCAGCGTAACACACACCTGGGGGTATTTAAATGATTAGATATGTAGTGTGCTTTGAGTCTGATGATAATGCTGTTGCATTGAAACGTTACCTGTTCACTCAAATAAAGATATTTTGCTGTTCACGAAAGCCTGGAGTGCCGCGTCCATCCCTACAAAAGTTTATATATATATATATATATATATATATATATATATATAAATAAATCATACCTGATACTACTAATGATTATTTGATAGTGTTTCAGAATTGTGTTCTCTCCGAGATAAATAATTGCCTTCATATTTTCGTCTAAAGAAAGTAGCAACAATGTTACCATTTAAAAAGAAATGCCCTTAAAAAGCGATTAAACAGTCGTCTAAAGTTATGAATTACACAAATCTAGAGTAGTCCCATAACATTAAGGTAAGTAGGCAATTAAGATAGTTTCAATACATTCAGTACATTTGGAATATTTAAAAAAAAAAAATTACAGTCAATTGATTAAGTGACCTCCAATATCTTATCTCTTGTCGAAAAGCAAATATTTTTTAGCATAACAATTTTTCTCTGAGTTGCAATAAGTGGGTATTTTCTTTGAAAAGGTTTGGTTCCAGAGAGCACTTACATGGAATGTATGAAATCATAAATAGAGTACATTTTACTCTACCTTGAATTGTAGACTTTGACATGTCATTTGTGATATTTGCTGTTAAGTTGTTGCTTAAACTGTAACCTAATAGAAACTATTGTATATTCAAATTGCACTGATTCTAATAATCTTCTCCAACATTCCACTCTCCATTGTACAGCCAGCAGTCAACTACTGTATGTGAATAGAAACTGTAAAAAATTATTCCAAATATTTTTTTAAAGTGATTATCCTACAGATAAGCTTTTAACCAAAGCTGACGAAGCCCTGAAAAAGCAAATATATCAAACTCAGTGGCCTTAAAAGCTAAAAGAATGGCACATATGACTAACTTATTTATGATCCCCTACAACATAAAGGGGGAATTAATTTAGCTGCAGTAAATTACCACAGGCCTATTCAAATAGCAGTAAAGTCAGGCCACCGGCTGCACTTATCTGGGATTATTTTTGAGACCTAAGCATTGAATGGAATATTTTTGCAAGCCACTACATTGTTAATACATAGGTGCGAGAATTTATACAACTTACCTGCTTTGGGACACCTAAATTGGCCACATCCAATGCCAAATTGTCAACCCTGAAGTTTAAAGAGCAACACTTCCGAAACCCATCTAAGTTACTAGTTGAAGACAACAAAAACTGTTAGACGCTCTGCTTTCTTTTTGTACCCATCTAAATAAATCTAAAAGCAATAGTTATTGCCGAGTCGACCCTGGTCAAGGTGAAATGTGAAAGTGCCAAAGTCAAATAACCTGGGTCGAGCAACCAGGCATTTCAACCCGGGATTAAAGCAGGGTTAAACACGGGGCAGACATACTTTGATGTGCAATGTGAAAGGGTCTAACCCAGTATATTCAATCCATCAATCAGAAAAAGGTACTGACTGGCTGCTCCTGTGTCTCCTTTGATGATGCCCGCATGCTGGGGCTTGTGATTCTCACAGTTCATGTATGCGGGGAGGCTTGCTGGGAATTGCTGTTCCTATGTTAGTTTTTTTATATTTTGTTTCTATTTTTGACACCAAATATCAGCCTGGCACCCACCATCAAGGGAGTGCCGGGGACAGCCCCGGGCTTCAGCCCTTGCATGGGTGAATGTGGGGGGACCCATTTATTTTGGGGGTCCCCACTCCCTAATGAGCCAGGGTAGGGGTCCTTATATGAAAAGTGTCCCCTGGCTGTAGCATTACACAGTTAGCTGTTGGAGTCCGGTGCGGTATCCTATTATGTTTATGCACCCATATTTTTGGAACCAGTTCTGTTTTTTTAAATACAGGGGTCCCCAGTTATGTTATTTGGGAAATCAAGAATGTCTGAAAGAGCCCGGTGCTGGTTATAATTAGGGGGGGGCCCATGCCATTTTTCTTTTTAACTGTATCAAAAAAGCGCACAATCACGTTACACAAAATTGCACCTTTACCAACAAATCACACATTCCTGTTACTAAAAGGCGTACCCTTGACCACTGGTACACCACCCTTAAATCTGCCTTCCAGTCGATCCCCCGTGCTGCACTCGGACTATATGACCACTGCCTTGTCCACCTACTCCCTACCTATACGCAGTAGTTGAGAGCAGCTAAGCCTGTCATCAAGACAGTTAAGAACAAGACAAAGTCTAAGCTGAAACTCCAGTCCTGCCTTGACTGCACGGACTGGGGGGTCTTTGAAGCCCCGGCAACTGACCTGAATGACCTGACTGACACCGTCACATCCTACATAAGCTAATGTGAGGACATGTGTATACCCACCAAGACCTACCGCATCTTCCACAACAACAAGCCCTGGTTCAATGCCCAGGTCAGACAACTCCACCAAGGCAAAGAGGAGGCCTACAACAGCAGTGACAGAGCACAATACAACTCCCTAGCAAAAGAAATCAGGCTAGCAAAAAAAGCAGTTCTCTGACAAGCTGACAAATGACCTGTCCTCCAATGACCCTGTATCTGTGTGGAAAGGAATACGATCTATAACCAGCTACAAGAAAACACCCAAACCCACCGCCATGTACCAAGACCTAGCTGATGAGCTGAACAACTTCTATTGCAGGTTTGAAAAAGTAGTCCACTGTGAACCAAACCATACCCTCTGTACTGCCCCAAATGTCGACAGCCAACTCCAGTCACTCCAGGTCACCCAAGTAGAGGTGGAGGACATGTTCAAGAGGGGCAAACCAAGGAAAGCACCAGGTCCTGATGGGTGTCACCAGCTGCCCTGAGAGTATGCGTGGGTCAACTTGCCCCCATATTCACCAGGATCTTCAACAAATCACTGGAGCTATGCAAGGTTCCCTCCTGCCTCAAAAGCTCCACTATTGTTCTGGTCCCCAAGAAATCAACTATTACAAGTCTGAATGACTACCGGCCAATAGCTCTGACGTCTGTGATCATGAAAACATTTGAGTGCCTGGTACTGAACCACCTGAAAGTTGTGACTGGCCACCAGCTAGACCCCCTCCAGTTTGCCTACCGATCTAATCAATGCATTGAGGATGCAGTCAACCTGCGCCCGCACTACATTCTGCAGCACCTGGATATGCCTGGTACCTATGCAAGGGTCCTGTTTGTCGACTTCAGCTCAGATTTCAACACAATCATCCCCAACATCCTCCACCTCAAACTACTGCACCTAGGAGTCCCTGAAGCTATGTATTCTTGGATTGTGGACTTTCTGACTGATAGAAAACAAGTTGTGAAAGTGGGGGAATTCACCTCCGAAGTGCAGTCCATCAGCACAGGAGCCCCAGAGGGCTGTGTACTCTCACCCCTGCTCTTCTCCCTGTGCACCAAGGACTGCACCTCAGAGGCACAATCAGTAAAGATAATCAAATTCGTCGATGACACTACCATCATTGGCCTTATCAAGGACGGGGACGAATCGGCCTACAGACAAGAAGTGGACCGATTGTCCTAGGGGTGCAGCAGCAACCATCTAGAGCTAAACCCACTCTAAACTATTGAGGTGGTAGTGGACTTTTGGAAGAAGACTGTTGGTATTCCTTCACTAACAATTGCTGACAGTGTGGTGTCGCTAGTGGAATCCTTCAAGTTCCTAGGAACCACAATCTCCCGGGACCTTAAATGGGGGCCCAACACTGATATTATTGTTGGAAAAGTGCAGCAGAGGCTATTCTTCCTTAGGCAACTGAGTTCAACATCCCATGGAACCTTCTCCTCCTCTTCTACTCCACTATTGTGGAGTCTGTACTGTGCTCCTCAATACTGATCTGGTATGGCTCCGCCAGCGAGAGAGACAAATGCAGACCCCAAAAGGTAGTCAGAACTGCGGAGAGGATAATTGGGACAGACCTTCCCTCTGTTCAGGACCTGTACCTGTCCAGAGCAAAAAAGCAGGCAAAAAAGATAGTCAAGGACCAACTACATCCTGGCCATGGCTTGTTTAACCTGCTGCCATCAGGCAGATGCTACAGGGCTATTCCCACCAGGTCCACCAGAAGCCTAAAAAGTTTCTTTCCTCAAGCGGTTCACCTGTTGACACATGAACTCATGAACACCTCACTGTCTAGTTGCGCCATAACCCTTTGCACATAATCTAACATGATGTCCCCTCAGAATAACTTTCTATATGACTGTACCTGTTCCCACACCTGTTTATATTGTTTATTGTTTGTATTGTATGCTGTTTACTTGTTACCCACCTGTCTGCTACACAGCAAACCAAAAACAAATTCCTAGTATACGCAAGTATACCTGTCCAATAAAGTTGATTCTGATTCTAAAATAATTTTCCAGAATTTGCAAATGTGATTTCTGGCTTGTTCTAAAAAAATGCACCCTATTATATGTGTGATTTGGTGTGATTTTTTAGCTGTCTAAAAATCATTGCACCCTATTACATCTTTTGTAAATTTTATATTACATCCATAGTGTTTATGTAGGTTCAGTGTAAAAAGAGCCAACCTGGGAATAATCCGGTTTGAAAGTGCATTGTGAAAGGGTCTAACCTGTGTTCAAAGTCCTGAGTTTGGACCCAGGTTTGCACTGTGAAAGCGGTAAAAGAGATAAAAAAAACCCTTTCAGATTGTATACTTTCATCCACTAATCTCTATTAAAATTCAAAGTCTTTATAATAGTCAGATCAGAGGTGGAACTACCATTGGTGCAACAGGTTCAGTGCCTGTAAACTAAGGGGCCAACTACTGCCCCTGTCACCCTCTACCTGTAGGCCACTGTTGTTCGCTGTCATACTCTGCCTTCCCCTGCATCTTCATGTCACCCTCTGTCTCTCCTTTTCACCCATTGCTGGGCTTCATATTGTGAATTTGGGTTGGAGTGGAGGTGAGCGGCCCAAATATGTTTGCACCTGGGCACACCACACAAGTTCCGCCACTGAGTGAAACACAGAACGAGAAAGGGTTAACAAACGAATCCCTTCCCTTGAATGTTTTGTTTAAGGTAAAACACAATGTATGGGTAGACAAGCACAAGTAAGAAATATTACATGTTATCTGGTTGAAAGCAACCCAAGAAAGCAGATTTTTTAAACCATATGGATACATCCATCACAGTTGCAGTTGTCATTCTTTGGCAACTATGAGTTAACATTAGTTTAAAAAAGATATGACAGCAATGGCCATATTACAGTTGTGCATCCTCTACCTAATCTGGCACCACATGTATAGTACAAAATACAAAATGGCATTACAGCAATGCAAATCTGCTATTGACCCAACCCGTACCTCAAATTACATTAAGATTTAGGTTGATGTAAATGGGGTAGCAAAGCATATTGACTAGTTCTCACATGAGTTTTAGTTTGCAACAGGTAGAGGGAAGGACTTGGGCATAGTGATGGAGTTCCACTATTAACTTAGCCACCTAATTAATATCTAAAATGTAAGCCATCTACTCCCTACTTGTTTCCACCCGCCTATTTACCCTGTGTACTAGGGATGGCCATCGACCATCGATGATTCAAAATCATCGATGGTTCATGGCCGATGTCAAATACATTTGCCATCGATGGGGGAGAACCAGAAGGTTTCTCTCCATTCATGGAACAGCAAGTGCCGGGACACGGAGTATAGCTCCACCCCCGACACCCGCGAAGCCCTGCCCCCTGTGTTTTGAATGGCCCACAGGCCAATCAATCAAACACAATGGATTACCATCGATATGTAAAAATATTGATGGTCATCCATTGCATAGTTTAGCACTATCGATGGGCAGTTGCAGAATTGCCATCGATGGCAATGGCAACGATGGCCATCCCTACAGTTTACCCATTTCACTACTATTAATACTGAAGACATCAAAAATATGAAAGAACACATATTGAATTATATTGTAAACCAATAAGTTTGAAACAAGTCAAAATATTTTTTTATATTTTAGATTCCTCAAAGACCTAAAACCAATTGAAATGGTTTGGGGTGAGTTGGACCGCAGAGTGAAGGAAAAACAGTCAACAAGTGCCCAGCACCTCTTGGGACTCCTTTAAGCGTTTAAACCATTCCAGGAGACTACATCATGAAACTGGTGAGAGAATGCTAAGAGTGTGCAAAGCTGTCATCAAAGCAAAAGGGCGCAACTTTGAGGAATCTAAAATATAAAAAATATTTTGATTTGTTTTAAACTTTTTGGTTTACAATATAATTCCATATGTGTTTTTTTTATAGTTTTGATGTCTTTAGTATTAATCTACTGTACAATGTAGAAAATAATTTAAAAAACAAAAACCCTAGAATGAAAACGTGTGTCCAAACTTTTAACGGGTACTGTACATATGAGTGTGAATAGGTCCTACATGGGTAAGCCATTTGTCAACCTGACTGCAAGCTAGCAAAATGAAAGGCAATCTTGGTGCATGCTGGAATTAATGAATATTTCAGGATGGATTACAATGAGCAATAAAGTAAGAATTTAAATCATGGAGGATTATGGTAACCTGAGACTCCTTTGTTTCCAAAGTAATACATATATTAAACACAGGATATTTCCCAGGGTTATACATGTTTAACTATACATGATATACTAATCCCTAGACAAATTTACTCTACACCATGTTCTTTTAAAAAGAGAAGCAGATGTATCATCAGATCAATACTTGCAGGTTAGAATCTACAGTGATGACTGTTAATATATATAACATGGTGTCATATACTGTAGATGGTTGATACATGTTTCATTTCGAGAAATGGTAGGCACCCTGTGGCTTTCTGGCCAGGAAAAATAACTCATACCAATTCATAAATAACCTATTGTATAACAGGGCTGAAGCTTTGAAGTAAATATCCTATTTAGGCTTACCTATTGCTGTATAGTGTTTTCATGTACATGCAGAGAATATGCTATCTCAGAAAGTTTTCAATGACTGGGAAATTTTGAAGCATGCATTAGCTTTATGTCATAATGATTGTATGTGTCATTTAATTGGACTTGTCATATGTAAATATCGTAGGCTTAACTGATTTAGCCAATTCATTCACTAAGAATTAGTATTTTATAGGTTCAACCCAATTAAATGCAATTTGCCATTTCTGCAAGGTTTCACACCCATTGCGGCCAAATGTTTGCCCGAATACGCTCAAAAGTTCAGGTCATGTTCGGCTGCCTTTAAAGTGCGTCTGTTACCGCGCTAAACCGCTGGTGGAAAAACCTGCTACTAATTGGATTGACCACTATGAATGTAGCCAAACCACATGCGTATTTTTCAGGCAGCTCGGCAAATATGTCACTGTTTTGCACATACATTGAGAAGCTATATATTGACTACAACCTTGGAGCCTAAGTTTATAATAGTATCCATTAATAGGCGAGCATTATATAAAAATTACTTTTTTATAGGCAAATAATTGGGGAAATAGAAATAAAAATAGAAATACAGTAAATGAAAGATTTTTTTTGTTATATATAATGTTCCACTTTGCTTAGGATGTAAGCTCTCACAGGCAAGGTCCTTCTTCCTCTTATTTCCACCATAGACCCCCTCCCCCTCCATTGTTTTCCTAGTTCTTTTGTCTCTTTCTTGCTACAATACATTTGATAGCCTTGAAAGACTTTTGTATGTCTATTTGTATTGTTTCCATTTTTGTGAATTATATCTATCCTGTTTGTACGGGATGCGGTCGTTAAGTCGACACCGGAAGGTCGACAGGCAGAAGGTATACAGGTACTTAAGTCGACCAGCGGAGGTTCGACAATGCAGAAGGTTGACATGGGTTTTTTTTATCCCCCCCCCCCCCCCCCAGTGTGGTTCCAGAACAGGAGGTAGTTCATGCTCTATCATCCACTAGGGCATGGAAGGAGAATAGAATAGTGTGCCGAGCGTATCGAGCCACCGTGCTCGAAGCATTGTGAGCGCAGCGAGCGTTGTGAGGGGCTGCCGTACACTTAGACAGTGTCCAGAACTAGACGTCTAGATCTAGACGCCTAAAAAAATAAAAAAAATACGTGGAATGTTATGGTTCCCTATAAATAATTGCTAATAATAAGAAGCATTGCATTGCTATAGTCAATGACATACTACTGATCAAGTTATTTGAAGTCTATAAGGGGTCACTTACAAAGTGCATGAAATGCCTATCACATGTCCCCTGGATGGATTAATAAGTATAAATCCTACAGAGTCCTCCATAACCAACACAATGAGCCCCAATGAGCAGACTTGGACTTTACTAGCAATGCCGCCACTCCACCCATCTTTCCCTTCACTTTCTGGGAAACATTCTGCCACTGTTTTGTTCAGCAATCTAAATGCATTCAAATATAGGCTCTTAAGCAACTTGTAGAGTGTAGCACCACTAAAGTCTACTTTGTAGTTGTCATTCTGCCCTCAATGAGGCCCTATATGTGCGCATTGTTCAACACCAAATAAATGCCACCTAACAGCACAACATGACAGAGTGAGAACCTCCCTCTCCTCTGAGGTTTGCACTCTACTGTATTTATAAACCGCCCCAAAATGTACTAAAATGCACCTTAAAAGGTACGGCTGTCATAGATGTGTCAGCTCTGATTTCTAACATTTTAGTAATTGGTAAAAATCTCCGAGCTTAGAAATCCAGTCATTATGAAGGTCAGCAATAATAAGCATTGTGCTCTGGGATACTCCACAAGAGTTAGAATAGCCAGTTAATCATATGGGAATCTGTACATTACCCTGTGGTTTGACATATTATTGTTACGGCTGCTTGAACAGGTCATTTCTGTTTCTGCTTCCATTAAAGTGGATTACTTCAGAACACTAATGCTATTTATATACACCATAGTAGCAGGCTAGGACGGAGAGTATTATAGCTCCGAAATAAGTATAAAGGAAGATGATAATTCACCTTAAATAATGTAGGTAAAAAGAAACACACAGACCTTTTTTTTCTATTAAAAGGATCAGGGTCAGTGAGTGAAAAGGTTGTGAAGCTGTTAATGTCCATGTCTTAAAATGACTGTTATCTCTTGAATTAGTGACCACCTGAACTGACCAATTCCCAGGGCTTATATATTCAGAAAGCAGGAAAGTAGAATCCTCCTGTGTGATCATCCCTGAGAGTTGGATCAAGTAGAACACTGGATATGTGGTAAACATAGGAAACAACAGGAAAAGTGGAGACTAGTCTAGGAACTGGATGGGATTTGCGGCAGGAAGGAGGGGGCGTCTCACGGGACTTGTCTACTGCTGGTCTGCAGACCACCCTGCTATTGTCTGAATTTCTCATCATGCTCTTTGGCTTCCCTAGCACATTGTAATTGTAATATTGTCTTTTATAAGAGAACTAATAAAGCAATATAAAAATATAATGATACTCATTTAGAACAGGCACCATGAGCTCACAATGTGCCGTTAGAGTCTTTTTCAGGAAAGTGTATTTGTATAATCTTCAGTGTAATTAATATTATTTATAAATGTTATAGCCATGTTATCTACCCTTCATTATTGGGCATTGTCCCTGCTTTCTTCCTAAATATGATGCCTGAAGATGAGTTTTATAAACTGTGTTAGTGCATAAAACATGTTTATGCACCAACACAGGTTATATAGTGGTATGTAAATGTAATTATTATTATTAAGGTAGTGCATAAGTCTCTCCTATCTCATTTAAGGGGATGCAGTCAAGATTGATGTCGTAGTGATTAAAAATAAAATTAGATGATCGATACCTAGCACAATATCGGGAGTGAGGGCACCAGGATAGTAGCAGAGTAGCCGGCTTCAGCAAATGCGTACACACTTGCCAACGCTGGGGGGGGGGGGAGCACACATTGTCTAACAGGTAGAGTTAGACTGGAAGAAGGGACAGTTAGGGTTAGCCTGCGGGGGGGTTGGAGGGGGTTACACTAGGGGTGGGATTAGAATAATTACAGGATCCATTTGGATTCTGCACACCGGGATGGCACTATCCGCCTTCTGACTATCGGGATCCTGATTCCGATACCATCCCAATGGTAAAGTAACTGTAAGCAGATATATCTTTAGAAATACAGAATGATAAACTATAGTTGTTTCTAGTTACATCTTTGCAACCTACTCTATAGAAGCTTATTGTAGCGTGATTTCAGTGAGAGTGTTGCATACGTTCGCATTGCAGCCATAGACTTCAATGGGTGTCAGGTACCTGTGCACTTCAGCTCCTATTGAAGTGAGTGCATAGCGGGAATGTGCGCATAGTGTCCACCCCAAAATGTTGCGACCAGTGTGATGCGATGCGTATGCATCATAGCAACACTGAAAATGCAAACATCTGTATGCAGGATGCAGACAAGAGCGGAGGGGTGCAAAACTTACTGCATCTTGACAGTCAACTGGAGGTAAGTCACTGAAAAGAGTGCCCTCAGAGAGGGGCAGTGGTGTAGATAGGTGCCACAGCGCCCGTAGCAATTGCATGTTTCACCCCCCCCCCCTCATGAAAAGGGAGGGGGGGTGTGATGGGGTAGCCTGTGGTAAGGTGGGTTGCAGCTGTGATAGAGAAGACAGGAGAGGGTAGCCTGTGTGTGGGAGGGGGGGGGGGGTTGCTGGTGCCGCAAATGGGGGGTTGGAGTTTTGATGGGAGAAAGAGCATGTGGGGGTAGCCTGTGGGGGAGGGGGGAGGTGGGTCGAGGGTGCCCCTAATGGGGGTAAGGGGGGGTTGGAGCTGTAAGGGAAGATAAGACAATAGAGGGTAGCCTGTGTGGGGGAGGGGGGTCACGGGTGCCATGAATGGGGGGAGGGGGGTTCTGAGGGGAGAGAGGGCATGAGGGGGGGTAGCCTGTGTGGGGGAGGGGGGTCATGGGTGCCGTGAATGGGGGAAGGGGGGGGGGTTGGGGTTGTGAGGGGAGAGAGAGCATGAGGGATAGCCTGTGTGTTGAGGGGGCAGCCTGTGTGGGGGAGGGGGGGTCGCGGGTGCCGCGAATGGGGGGAGGGGGGGTTTGGAGGAGAGAAGAGAGAAGGACACTGAGGTGGTGACTGGAGAAGCTCAGCCTCTGACAGTCCAAGCAGCTCTGCTCCTGAGTGGGACACGGCACTCCCCACTGGTGCCACTGCCAATCCTCCTCAGAGACTACAGGACAGCAGCTCTGCTTGTGATTGTGGTGGAAGGACGGAGTGAGCAGGGAGCTTCATTTTGTCCCTCCACTCCTAATGGTAGTGCCGGCCCTGCTGAGGGGGAGTGGGCAGCGCTGCTGCTGCGCATTCCTAGGAGAGGGGGGGGGCGGGCTGCGCTGTGCCTTCACTGAGTGGGGTCGGGCAGTGCAGGGAGCGGGCGGGGGGAGGGAGCGGAGAGCGGGCTGCACGGCTCCAGCGCCCTTTGATGTCCCGACGCCCGGAGCACGTGCTCTGCCGGCTCCGTCCTCCCTACACCTCTGGAAGGGATGCGGTCATTTGGTCTACTGCATTATGGTCGACAGTCATTAGGTCGAATCCATTAGGTCGACATGCTAAAAGGTCGACATGACTCTAGGTCGACATGGGAAAAGGTCGACATGATTCTAGTTCGAAAGGTCATTAGTTCGACAGGTCATTAGTTCGACAAGGTCATTAGTTCGACATTGTCTATGTCGACATTCACAAGGTCGACATGGAGTTTTTCACTGTTTTTTGAGCCAACATGTGCCGACAGGCGGTATTTCATGCCCTACCATCCACTAGGGCGTGGTGGGAGAATAAAATAGTGTGCCGAGCGTAGCGAGGCACCGTGCCCGACGCATAGCGAGCGCAGCGAGCGATGCGAGGGGATGCAGTGCACTTTAAACTGTGTCCATGTGGACTGTGTGGACATTCAGGTAAAAAAACAGTGAAAAACCCCATGTCGACCTTGTGAATGTCGACATAGACAATGTCGAACTAATGACCTTGTCGAACTAATGACCTGTCGAACTAATGACCTTTCGACCTAGAATCATGTCGACCTTTTCCCATGTCGACCTAGAGTCATGTCGACCTTTTAGCATGTCGACCTAATGGATTCGACCTAATGACTTTCGACCATAATGCAATAGACCAAATGATCCCAACCCCTCTGGAAAGGGTGCCCAGGTCTAATGTAATGGCCCAGTGGGGCTCCTGATACCTTGCAGTAGCAGCTGCAGCAGCTCTTCTCAACCCAGCACATGCTGCACTGGGCTGCAGTGTGGCCAGCCAAGTGCTTAAAGGGCTCTTGGCCACGCCACCCATGATTTGACCATGCTCCATGAAAAGTACCTGGGTCCATTCACCATTCTTGTGTTCCTCTTGCATTCATCTCCAGCTTGGAAAAATGCCCAGTGGAAACCCATGCAAGCATGGGAAAAATATACAAACTCCACACTCCACTATGGCAATATATACCTCAGTGCTGTAAGCTGGTAATACTAATCTATAACTTGGGCATTTCCATTTCTATACTAAAATCTTTCTCAATTTAGGTTCATTTTGGGTTTAAAATAAATGCATTCGCACCATCCTTATTTGGTATATCATGTATGTGTATGTGCATGTACAGTATACATTCAACTGTGTGTGCATACATACACGTAAAGCTATAAAATACATTACTACAGTATGTTTCTTTAAATGAATTTTTATCCAAAATGAAATATGGTTATACAGAATTCAGCCAATATATAGTTTGTGGAGCTTTCTGCTTCTTAAATGGCTCCCATGCAGCCGAAACTGGAAGTATTTTGTAACTACCCAGAAATCTTCCATGGCAGTTATGTGCCACCTTTAGTTTATATTATATATTCCGCACTTATTAAGATATAGATTTTCTTCATGATTCTTTTTCACTGTCATTTCATTTGCCACTCATAAGCTTTACTCAATATTGTTACGAAGCCTTGGTAGACCATTTTACATTATGAATGATGGCAGCAGGGAACGCTATGCAGAAAGGGCTAATAATTGTGCTGCGGATAATGGCTGCCTGTGCCATGAATTGAGTTACATCTTTCAGTTCTCGTACATGCTGCATGTTCCCTTCTTCCTCTGAAAATGATGTCATTTACGATCTGGGAATATAAGCACATGGTGTCATGTGGGAAACTGGTAGAGGGAGAGAAGATATATAGGCACAGTGATCAAATACGAATGTAAGGACTAATGGGGCTTGTTTGCTATAAACTTAGCTGACAGGATACATCACGCATGCCATAGCATGAAATTAAACCTTCAGAAGGACATCATTTTTACACCATGCTGCTTATACCTTATAGTGCTGGGGACTCGGAGAGCTGAATTGACTTGTATATACTGATTATTAATCTAGCGCATGTAGGTTTTTCTTTATACTAAAACATAATAATTTTAGACAGTGGGCATGCATTTTAGCATTATCAGTGTGGAAAAATAATGGGTACTGTTTACCTAGAACGGCGCCCATCGCGGGCATCGCATGTACATCGCATGCCATTATAATGGCATGCGATGCGACCGATGCGATGCCCGCGATTTTACATAGAAATGCATGTTAAAATGTAAATTGTGTCGGTCGCATCGCATGCGGCCAAAAAATCGCATGCGATTTTACATAGGGAACAAGGTTAAATGGCCCACAGACCTCAAATAGCCACCCTAAAGTGTGAAATGGCCCCTCCAATTGTTAACGCCACCCCACGATCAACGTCAACCCGAAGCGTGGCGAGCGCAGCGAGCCCGCGAGGTGCGGCGGTATGCGTCCTCCGACCTTTTCATACCCCCACTATCCACGTCGGCGTGGAGTTGAGAATAGAAAGTGTGGCGAGCACAGCGAGCCACCGAGCCCGAAGCGTGGCGTGGATAGTGGGGGTATGAAAAGGTCGGAGGACACGTACCACCGCCCCAGCGGACTCGCTGTGCTCGCCACACTTTGGTTTGACGTTGATCGTGGGGTGGCGTTAAAAATTGGAGGGGCCACTTCAGGGTGGCTATTTGGGGTCTGTGGGCCATTTAACATTGTTCCCTATGTAAAATCGGGTCAATTGGGCCATTTAACATTGTTCCCTATGTAAAATCACGGTAATCGGGTCGGTCGCATCGCATGCAATTTTTTACCTTGCGATGCCTAAGATCCAAATCGTGGGCGCCCTTCTAGGTAAACAGTAACAAATAATGTTATATAATAGCATCCCCGCCAAAGTGTATAAAAAACACTATTTTGTCTTGCTCCAATCTGTAAAATGTTAACACATACATATATATATATATATATATATATATATATTTTTTTTTTTTTTTTTGCTGGGGACTATGGCCCCCAATGGATTAAATGAGTCACTCAAAGGTGAAACCTAAACAGGTTTATTTGCAGTGCGGCAACGTTTCGGGGCTGACCCCCTTTCTCAAGCCAAAAAACAACACATTTTTTTCTTGTGGAGAGGTACCAAACTTCAACTGATTGAAGTCATGCAAGCTATCAATCAGGCTGATGCCTATATTCGTTTTACTTTTAATATTCAGGCTGAAAAAATTCAATTTCTTGATGTAGAAGTCTCTATTGTTCAGAATCAGTTTGTTACTAATCTGTATAGTAAACCTACGGACTGTAACAGTCTACTGTCCTTCTCAAGTCACCACCCAGTGCCCCTTAAGAAGGGACTGCCATATTCTCAATTTCTCCGCGTTCATAGAATATGTAGTAATACTAGTGATGAAAATCAACAAATGGATCTCATGAAGATTACATTTCTGGAAAATGGTTACACTAAAAAGTTATTACAGAATGCCAGACTTAAAGCACTCAGTCAACCTAAAAGTAATGTAGTCAGACAAAGATCAAATGTTGATAATGCCATTATTTGGGTAAATAACTTTTCTACTGAAAGTGCCCCTATAACATCTATGGCTAAACAAATCTGGCCTGTAATTAAAAATGATCCTGACCTGAAAGGTTTCACAGAACGACGGTTGCTCCCCTGCTTTACCAGGGGTCGCAACCTACGTGATATGTTAGTACATACTGACATATCGGATTTTGTGTCGACAGTACCTCGTCATTTTTTGACTAAACGTCCTGGTAATTACAAATGTCTAGGATGTGCCACCTGCAACCATCTGTTAGCACAGGACTATGTTGTACATCCTCATAATGGTAATAGGATTAAAATCAGACAAGTTCTTACCTGTACAAGTAAATATGTGGTGTACTGTATTATTTGTCCTTGCAGCATGGACTATGTTGGGAAGACAATCTGCCAGTTTAGAGAGAGAATGGCCCAACATAGGAGTGCGATCAAAAATGCGTTAGGTGGCAAAACTGTGGATCAACCTGTAGCCAAGCACTTTGTGGCTTGCAAACACAGTTTATCCAGTCTTAAATATTTAATGATTGACCAGGTAGAGGAGAATAGGAGAGGGGGCGACAGAAGTCGACTTCTGCTTCATAAAGAAGTCAGATGGATTCACCGTCTGAGGACGGTGGCGCCCTCTGGGTTAAATGAACAATTGAATTTTAACTGTTTCTTCTGAATTTGTATTATTGTTATATTGTTATGTTGTAATATTTTTGTATTGTAACAATGTCTGACCATATACAATGTTGCTGTAGGAACCATCCACTCTCACCAGCACACATGGAATGATTAATCAGAAAGCCCTGTTTCTGGCTGTAGACAGGTGATTATCCTGGACAGCACACAGCGCTCTTCCGGTTTCTGCACGGTGACGGTGGTGGGGGAGGTTCACAGATCACTTGTATAAAGGTAAGCACTGCACATCTTTCTATATCTGAAGACGGTTAATAAACCGAAACGTTATTATATCTGAGCTCTCTGAGTCAGTTTATTTGGAGATAGACACGAGTGACGTCCATTTACACAACTGTATCTTTGTCACCAAACCGGGGAAGGCACCGTGCAAGCTGTCTACACGTTTATTATTGAAGTGCCGACCATCACCATACTGCTATTATTATCTTGGGCAAGTCCTGAGTCGGGTAAGGCACCCATGAAAATTATCATCTCTTCATTTCAAACCAGTCACAGTTTTTTCACTCTTTTGGTTCACTTATTATCCGGTGGATATTTATCCTAATTATGGAACCGGTGATTGAGGATGTTGTGGGGTTCAGATTTACATCTCTCCCGCCTGGAGAAATTTTCTCCCTATCGGACATTGACGCTGGCCGCATATTGGTGAAAGACCAACTGGCTACCACTAAGCCTGCAGATACAACTGACATCTTATACACACAATGGCTAAGATTAAAAAATCGTGAAACAGACTTTTACTTGCACGGGGTTTGCCTGTCTGATTATTTTCGGGACAGAAAAATACTGAGGGGGTTTCGGATAAGAAACACCCCCACGATTGGGCGCAATAACACCGAGTTTTGCCGCAGATGGGCGGCGGTTTTAAACAAAGCTTCCTTCGACTTGATATTGCTTGTGGTGGAGTAGTCCACTAAGGAGTTAACAGCCACTCGTGAGAAAATATCACAATTTGAGCAGCAATATCTAGATAAACTGATTGCTGATAAATCATGTGATTGGATGGAAAAACTTAAAGCGGAGGTTGAGAAGTATAAAAATTAACTGATTACTTTTAAAACCAAGAAACTTGCCACAGTCTTAAGAGATTACGAGGAACACAGGGTTTACAACTGGGCTAATTTTCCAGCAGGCAAGCCCAGACAACAGCGTCAAAAATATGGCAGACGCAATCAAAGATCTAACCTGGATACTGGCACCTCTAGTGCAACCTCCAATAGTGAATCAGATCTTCCTCAAACGAGCCGGGCACAAGGTCTCCCTTTAGGGGTACTAACCAGGGCACGCAGGGACGGACCCGCCCCAGATTTTCCAGAAGAGGGGGCCAATGCCAGAGGCAGAAGAGGAAAGAATATCAGGAAAAGTGCCCGATAGTGAATCTGTCCACAAGAATTTTGACAAAAGATGAGACTACGGTTTCATCGAAAGGCTCAAGCTTTGTACCAACTAATGTCCATGACAGTCTTCGTAGCAAGATTGATCTGGCTCGTCTTAACCGCCAGCTGCGTTTAAAAGAATTTTTTGACAAGAAATATCCAAATACTGACATAGCACCTCCTTGTCCAGTGAAAGCCAGATCTTCTTTTGACCTAGTCTCGCTGAACCCGGCTATTCGTACTTTTACACGGACAATCACCAATACTATCGACACATGTGACCAGGAACCAACTAAGATCATTCATAATCTTAGTAAAGCAGAACAAGTAGCCCTTAGAGACTTATCCTCATATAAGGACATTACTATCCGCCCTGCGGATAAGGGGGGAGCTATAGTAGTCCAAAACATCCAAGAATACAAAGATGAGTTATACCATCAATTAAATAACCCCCTTGTCTATACTAAACTGAAGGGTGATCCAACTGTTGAATTTGCAGAAGAATTACGGGGTATATTATAGGAGGCGGTGGACAATAATGTTATTTTTGAACATGTGAAATTTGCTTTATATGAATCTTCACCAAGAGTGCCTGTGATTTACAGCTTACCAAAGCTGCACAAAAATAAAGTAAAACCACCTGGCAGACCTATTGTGTCTGCGAGGGATTCTTTATACTATAAAGTCGCAAAGTATTTAGATTTTTATTTGCAGGCACCAGTACAGTTAAAATCTACGTATCTTAAGGATACATCGTCATTTTTGGAGAAATTGCGAAATTATGGGGACATAGCACCTGGTACTTGGCTGGTAACAGCCGATGTCATAAGCCTCTATACAAATATCCCCCATGTTAGGGGGATTTCTGCAGTTCAGGCTTTAATTACTAATAATGACAGCTATACAGGACCCGATATCACATTTACTCCACAAAGTTTTAGAAAGGAATTATTTTATCTTCGACAATTAGTGCTTGGGTGCACTATGGGTGCGGCGGTCGCACCGACGTACGCCAATGCGTTTATGTTTGGAGTCGAAGAAAAATTATTTCTTTGTGGTGAACATGCAGTGAACATCGATATGTTCATTCGATTTATCGATGAAATTTTTTTTTTGTAAAGAGGTACCAAAGTTTAACTGATTGAAGTCATGCAAGCTATCAATCAGGCTGTTGCAAATATATTAGTTTTACTTTTAATATTCAGGCTTAAAAAATTAAATTTCTTGATGTAGAAGTCTCTATTGTTCAGAATCAGTTTGTTACTAATCTGTATAGTAAACCTACGGACTGTAACAGTCTACTGTCCTTCTCAAGTCACCACCCAGTTCCCCTTAAGAAGGGACTGCCATATTCTCAATTTCTCCGCGTTCATAGAATATGTAGTAATACTAGTGATGAAAATCAACAAATGGATCTCATGGAGATTAAATTTCTGGAAAAGGGTTACACTAAAAATTTATTACAGAATGCCAGACTTAAAGCACTCAGTCAACCTAAAAGTAATGTAGTCAGACAAAGATCAAATGTTGATAATGCCATTATTTGGGTAAATAACTTTTCTACTGAAAGTGCCCCTATTACATCTATGGCTAAACAAATCTGGCCTGTAATTAAAAATGATCCTGACCTGAAAGGTTTCACAGAACGACGGTTGCTCCCTGCTTTACCAGGGGTCGCAACCTACGTGATATGTTAGTACATACTGACATATCGGATTTTGTGTCGACAGTACCTCGTCATTTTTGGACTAAACGTCCTGGTAATTACAAATGTCTAGGATGTGCCACCTGCAACCATCTGGTAGCACAGGACAATGTAGTACATCCTCATAATGGTAATAGGATTAAAATTAGACAAGTTCTTACCTGTACAAGTAAATATGTGGTGTACTGTATTATTTGTCCTTGCAGCATGTACTATGTTGGGAAGACAATCTGCCAGTTTAGAGAGAGAATGGCCCAACATAGGAGTGCGATCAAAAATGCGTTAGGTGGCAAAACTGTGGATCAACCTGTAGCCAAGCACTTTGTGGCTTGCAAACACAGTTTATCCAGTCTTAAATATTTAATGATTGACCAGGTAGAGGAGAATAGGAGAGGGGGCGACAGAAGTCGACTTCTGCTTCAAAAAGAAGTCAGAGGGATTCACCGTAAAAATACATTACTAGATGCTGACAGCTTTCATCCCATGACACTCAAGCGTGGTTTACCCCTATCACAACTTTTAAGGGTGAGACGGATCACCTCAGTTGAAAGCGAAATCTCTACGGCATTGTCTGAAATGGGTATTAGGTTTCAAAATAGGGGATACTCTATTGATGAAATCAACAAAGCTATTGTATATTGTACTGAAATGACACAGGATGAAGCATTGGTACTGTATCTAAAAATAAGAATACCTGGGCTAATAGAATGACCTTAATTAGCACTTATTCTATAGCATCCAGTAAAATTAAAGATGTAATGCTGCGCCATTGGCATATCTTACAGGCTGATGAAATCATGGGACAGTTCTGTATTGATAAACCGATGTTCTGCTACAAGAAAAGCAGTAATACTAGAGATGTGATAGCTAAGTCTGATTTAATCCCTGTTAAAACTTCTAAATGGCTTGCCCCTAAAAATGGAAGCTTTAAATGCTCAAAATGTGTAAATTGTCAATTCTTATTAACTGCCTCTGCTTTTGTTGATCCTAGAACCTCTAACATCTACCCAATACGGCATCATTTGACGTGTGACAGCCGATATGTGGTGTATGCTATTATCTGCACTTGCAAACTTGTCTATATTGGGAAAACCATAAGGACTCTAAAGGAGAGAATTGCGATGCATCAATCCTCATTAAAGAAAGCCTTTGTATCCATCGATGCCACCACTCCTCCTGTTGCTAAACATTTTAATCTGCTCAAACACACCATGAAGGACTTCCGGTTTTTGCCTGTTGACCATGTCCCCCCATTGAGAAGAGGGGGTGACCGTGGCAATCTCTTACTCTGTAAGGAATGTCAATGGATCAATCAATTGAACTGCATTTCCCCTAATGGACTGAATGAGGAGCAGTCGTTACACTGCTTTATATAACCATGTCTCTTGCTCGTTGATTTATGTATGTCTTTTTTCTACTAATATTTTTTCCAGTACATTATCATGTTATGTATTTCTTAAGTGTATCTTTTGATCGGTGTATTTAGGCACATCGATGCTATGCTGGCCTGTTCTCTGATCCCCGTTATTCCGCTATCTGCTCCCTTTATATATTTCTAGAAGCTGTCCAGTGGGTTAATTCTCGCTAAGTTTATAGCACCCCCCCTATGACCCTGGTGTGCCCTGGCAGATTGCTGGGATCACCGGTGCTCTATGCGGTGGTTTAGCGCAATATTGTTGTTTCCCTGTTTCCATGGGAACGGACTCTGTGACGGGGTTTCCGCCGCATCCAGAGCCGCCCATGTTCAGAATAGCGTCTCTAGTTGCCGTGGTGACTGACATGGTGGCCGGCTCCTGCCGGATCCTACGTCATGACACATCCGGCTTAGGACGCAGGTTTACACAGCTGATTAGACACGCTGGATTCAGCGTGTGCATGAGAGTTTGATTTGCGGCTATGGGGTAAGAGACTACACAGGCTAGCAGGTGTTGATGATAATCTGTGATTATGTTTGCTTTAAATACCCAGTCTTAGCCAGAGGTCACTTATGCTCCTGAGGACGGTGGGAAAGCACCGAAACGGCCGTCGGGTATCAGTGACCTTCTGGTTGGACCACCATGCTGACACTTTGCCACTTTTTTGGTAACATGTATCAATTGAACTGTATGCTGTATTCACATCATGCTTGGTGTGTCCCTCCTTTGGACTCTATTTTTCATTGAATTCTTTTCTATATAAAATATTTTGCTTCATTTCATTGGATGTGCTGGCTTCCCACAAGTTGATATTTAAGTGTGCAGTTTGCCTTTTCATCATTTTATATATATATATATATATATATATATATATATATATATATATATATATATATATATATATATGTATATAGTGTGAGCGTTTTTAATAGTTAACTTTCTGCCAAAAAGGAGGTGGGTGGAGGGCAGTAAAAGCTGTCATAGGTGGAAAAAACCAACAAGTTTAAATCTAGCCCTCTGTGCTAAACTATAGTGAACATAAACTTTTTGACTAAATAAATATATGTTTACATTAGTTTTACATTTAGTTTGTTGGTGACAGTACAGGCAGAGTGACAACTGGTGGGAGAAATGTACTCGGAAAAGGGAGGCAATATCATTACCAATGCCATTCACAAAGGCCAGAAAGGCTATGTTAGAGGAAAAGATTATACAGTATGTTCAGATGATTGGAATAATGATTCATGTCACAATACTGCTTATCAGTGTGCTTCCTGTAAGTGTTTTAGGCTATTTTAAATGTATAACTTTAATGTGTTTTTGTGTATTGAACAAAATCCAAGAAAGTTTAGCCCTTTTATATTGTAAATTGTGTTGTGTAGTTTAGTGGAATAACAAAGGTCTTTGGTTTGTAAGCCCAGTGTGCATACTTGCCTACTTTTGAAAACTAGTTTCACTGAGATTATATTTAGTAGCAGAATTTTGCAACGCGCCCGATTGATGGGGTGTGTCATGTTCCACCCAAGGGGCGTGTCTAGTTCCATATATATGGAGAGATTGTGAAAAGAGATTGTGAACATGGCACCTAGAAGCGTGGGAGTGTGTTGCTACATCTGAAAGGAATCTTTTTAAATGACTTATATTCAAATGTAGATGATCCCCAAAGCAGTTAGTAAGAGCTGCTATACTTGCTAAAGTGCTAGGAAATGGCGATGATGAAACAATGTAAATTTATCTGTCTCTCATTCATTTTTTCCCCAAAAAATTTAACAGTGTAATGTGGACTAGGTGGAATGAGGAAGATTATTAGACAAATGAGGGAGAGAGGGAGATTGCTGCTATTTCAGGGAGTCTCCTGCAGAATGCCGGAGGGTAGGCAACTATGCCAGTGTGGGCTCCACCTCATGTGAGATTCCTCTGTCTTTGCAAGCTGCACACTTATGTGGCTCCCCATTGAAGCTGAAAAGGCACAGTAATGCAACTTGTCTGGCATGGGGGGGACACTGTCCAATCGGTAAGAGGTGTATGGATTCTAGGGGGAGAGAGAGTTGTGTTCTTGGATTTTTGGCAGTAGAGCGGCAACCATCTTAGGGAGACACACAGCAGCAGCTTGGAGCAGAAAGGGCTGTAGTGTACATAACCTACCCAGAGTAGAGTCCAAATTTGATGGACACCAAGGTGTATGCTCCTTTAGCAATGCTGGGCGTTCTCATGGTAATTCCCTGATGACACGGGTACATGGGGCCGTCATCTGACATCAGCGAATGTCAGATGCCGCCAGCTTCCCATACAGGCACCCGCAAATGTAAGACACCAAAAAGGTGTCTTTCATTTGTGAGCATTAGAAAAATCATTCGATGGTACACGACCATTGAATGATTTTGTGCCCGAACACAAGGCTGCAAATGGGTGAGCATGCAAATCATTCATTTACATGCCTGTGCATGCGGTGGGCAGCAACTGGTGGACTCGCATGCCTGCAAAATACGCAGACTTGCCAGTCAACCAGAAAAATGGCCCATGTCAGAGTCCAGCAGCTGAAAGAGAGAGAGTCTAGTGGAGAAGGTCTCAGTAATTGCTGAATTATTCACTTTATGGTCACAGACTCCCTGCTGACAAGAACCCTGGTCTGTGAGAGAATACTGTTGTATAAATAAATTAGCTGGCATCTATATTACTGGTACATTTAGGAGCCGATAAGAGCAATTAAATTGCAGTATGTACTGCGATGCAGAAGCAGACAGACTGCTAGATCAGTGCAATAGCTTCCTCTGCACACAGAACTTTGGGAGTTATTCTGGTTGATTCACTCAGTTGCGATTTCGCACCCTTGCGAGTCAACCAGAACCCGCCCTGCGAATGGTGGTATGCCAGACCACCATTCGCACGCCAGGTACATTCGCCCGCCATGCAAATGGATGTTTTATTATCCGTTATTTACATTACACCACACAGTAGTGCCACTTATACACATTGCACCAGCTAGCGCTCCTTGGGCATACTGCCCCAAGTAGAGCACCTTTGACACACTATGCCAGGATTACGCATTCCATAATGCCAATAACCAGGACGACGCTCGCTGTTCAATTTTGGCAAACAGTAAGCGTTGAATATGGCAAACACCATGTCGACAAAAGTTAGCCCTGCTCACCGGAAAAAGCAGCAAGCGAAGAGCATTGAATACTTCTACAAGAGTTCAACTAATAAACAATAGAATGTGTAACAGGTGTAAGCCAGGCATTCAAGTGAGTGTACTTATGCCCTACAATAATAAGGAGGTGTAGCTGGATGGTGTTATATGATAACTTAATAACAGATGCTTGGTACAGTATAAGCATCTGTCATTTACTCTGTACCTTATTTGCTGAGATAAATATTGTAGCTCTATGTCTCCTTGTTATGTGATTCTATTAACGGCAACAAGAAAGAGTTGTTCTTTTAAGCAGATAATGTACATTATTGATCAAATAAAGACCTTTGGAATGCAGATTTCTATTTAATTATGACAGCCATGTCACTTTAGACCTGTGTTGACCGCAATTACAAATATTCATAGGCTTTGCTGTTAAATTAGCATCCTCTACAATGAGAGAGTTAATTGGGGGTGGACATAAGTCTGTTCTCTCTTTCCATCTCAGTGAAAGTTCATAATTGATTTTCTGTTCTATATTAAGTTACTCATTTATATATCCTGGGCCACAGTAAGCATCTTGGCTGGTTTTTTCTACACTCAGAACTCATGCGAATGCCGGCTTGAATCTTCTAACCCTGTTAGTGTTTGGTTAGTCAAAGTAATAATTAGATGCATTAACAATTTGGTCCAATATTTGCACTGTCATGGACACTGCAAAATCTGTTGATATCATAAAGTATAGTATTTTGCGGGAGTTTGAAATGGTGACTTCGAGGTAATGAAACTAATGCAGAACACCAAGCAGGCCAGAAAAATATCAATATGGGGATCCAGTCACATGGCCAACAGTAACCATGGTGACATTCATAATGTTGAAACCCCAACTCTCTTTTTGCTCCAACAAAGAAGTAAGGAGGATGGTCCTTTTGAACAATAACCACATTTGAATCACATTACATTTCTTTATTCAAGAACAATCTATTACAGTGGTTCCCAAACTTTTATGAATGACAGAACCCTAGAGTCAGTATTTTTTTCAATAGAATCCCCAGGCTATTATATTTTTTTACAGATAGATTTAGAAAAATAAAATAAATGAAGTAAATTGTGCCTACTTGTCATCTTTAGGTTCAGATATGTGATGGTGAGCAGTTGTGCTGCTGATTGTCCACTTATATCATGACTGAACACCACTAGCTCTGCAGGTATCTTCTGAGGAAACCGATGGAACCATTATAACTGATAAACGTATCAAGATAAATGAATAATGTTCCTTTATGCTGAACACGTCTGTTGCCCTGTCCATAAGATTCCTATTATCTTCAAGTATTGCTACCATTGCGCTCACCCTCACTGATGGCTTTTGTGGGTATAGAAAGTAAGTTATACTGTCCAGTGAACCCCTTCATCCTGCCTGTTGACAGCCACATAACAAAGAACTGCTGATAAGCACCTACCATTTGGCTGTCATAAACTGACCACAAGGTGCCTAGCTGAATTGTTCTGTGGGCTGGGTGGACACAAAGTGCCTGTCTAAATTCATCAGGATTACAGTTCTTACCTTAAATAGGGGAGCCTTACACTCATCTGGCATTTGCCATATTTAAGGTTACAACTGCAATCATGTTGTTTTTCTCTTTCTTATTTTGCACTTGTTCACTTGTCACTATGCATGTACTTTCTAGAAGCCAAACATCCTAATGAAAAGTCCCACAGGCCTTGAAATGTCGACCAATGAATATGGCATGTAATATTTCGATGCACTGAGAAAAAATAATTTGATTTTTTTTTTTTTTGCAAAAGACTGCGGAGTGCAGCCTTATCTTTTCCCTGTCGTTTTGGGATTTAAAGAACTGTTGGTTATGAAATTTTAGGAAGACTATGTGCATGCGCAGTTCCCCAACCATCAGAATTTTCCCCCGTTCTGAAGTAATTAGAATCAGCCCCATAGTTTATTGTTTTTTGCAAATTATATTATATACATTATCTATTTTATTTGGTCCTGAACCACCAACCTGAGGCATTCCTGCAGGAGCCTTGTGGCACCCCAGGGTGCATAGGCACACAGGTAGGGAACCATTGGTCTAGTCTTCAAGGGAAACAAAGTATGTAATCAACATAAATGTTTTATCAAAACACAATCGTATTTAAAAAAAACTGTTAACATCTACACAACACCCAGAATAAAAGGGAATACAAGGGAAAGGTAACAAAAGTAAAATTTTAGGTACAAATCCAGTAGTCTACTGTAGTTACACAGTTACATAGAGAGCTTTAAAAAAAAAAGTTCATCCATCGAGTTCAACCCATACTAAATAAACATTTAAAATCTCACTTATTCCAGTCGAGTTAACCCTAAGGCTGAATTATGTAGGTATTTTTAGGCTTTAAATCCCAGCAATAATTGTCAATTGTATTTCATACACGTCCTCCTATTATATTTTAGCCAGGGGGTTGCAACCCTGTATGCTTTTGTCCTCAATTAATTTGCCTACCCCTTTCTTAAATGTGTTTAATGAGTCTGCTAGCAGTACCTCTACCAGCAGAGAATTCTATACTTAACTGCTCTATCCGTAAAAAAAAACATTCCTTACAAAACCTCCTCTAATCTCAGTGGATGCCCATATGTCCTATGGGTAGACCTCATCATAAACAGAGCACCTGATAATTTCTAATATTGACCCCGATATACTTGTAGATGTTAATCATGTCCCCTCTAAATAATCTTTTCTACAAATAAAAACATACATAGCCTGGCTAAGCTTTCTTCGTAACTCAGTGTCTCTAAATCCTTAATTAGTTTAATTACTCTTTTCTGAACCTTCTCCAGTTTTACTATATCCTTTTTCAGGTGTGGAGCCATTAACTGCATGCTGTATTCTAGGTGTGGCCTCACTAATGCTTTATAAAGTAGTAACATTACTGTGGCATTCATTGCCTCTATACAGTACCTCTTTTTTATGCATGTTAGTATCCTATTTGCCTTGGCTGCTGCTTCTTGACACTGTGCACTACAGCTGAGATCTTTCTCCAATTGTGATTCCCACAGCTTTACCCCATTTAGTTTATAAGTTGCTTTCTGGTTTTTGTTCCCAAAGTGCATTACCTTACATTTAAATTCGTTGAATCTCATTTTCCATTTATCTGCCCAATCCTCAAATTTGTTCAAATCCCTCTCTATCGAGAAGAGATCCTGATCTAATTTGACTACCTTGCATGATTTAGGGTCATCAGCGAATATTGACAATTTGCTTAGTAGATCATCATCAATATCATTAATTAATATGTTTAAGAGTAGTGGCCCCTACACTGAACCCTGCAGTACAACACTTACTACTGGAACCAAATTTGAAAAAGAACCATTCACCACCAATCTCTTTTCCCTATCTAGCAGCCAGTTTTTGACCCACGTACAGATGTTTTCTCCCACTATATCAAAGGCCTTAGGTAAACCACGTTGACTGCATCACTTTTGACTAAATTTACACAAATTTTCTTCTAGAAACTAATTAAGTAAGTTTGGCAAGACCTATCCCTCACAAATCCATGCTGTTTCCCACTAATGTTCTTGTTTTGCAGTAAATATTCCTGGATACAATCCCTTAGTATTCCATATGAATAATTTCCCTACAACCAATATAAGACTCACTGGGCTAAAATTACCTGGATCCATTCTCTAACCCTTTTTAAGGATTGGTTCTACTTCAGATAACCTCCAGTCACTTAGTACTAAGCCAGATTAAAATTAATTAAGAAAAAATAAATGCAATGGCCTGATTAATTCCGAGCTCAGTCACATCAGAACCCTAGGTGAATCCCATCTGGCCCCGGTGATTTATTTATTTTGATTTTCCAGGCTCGCTTTCGGACATCTTCAACAGTAAATTCCATATTAAGTAATGCGACTTTACCATCTTTAGGGCCAGATGCACTAAGCTTCAAAAGTGATAAAATGGAGAGTGATAAACAGCCAGCCAATCAGCTCCTGCCTGCTATGTCACAGACTGTGTTTGAAAAATGTCAGACAGGAGCTGATTGGCTGGCTGTTTATCACTCTAAATTTTATCACTTTTGGAGCTTAGAGAATCTGGCCCTTAGTGTTTTCATTTGGTTCCCCCATTTGATCCTCCCTAGTAAACACTGGTGAAAAAAAGGTGTTCAGTGCCTCTGCCTTTGCCTTATCAACACAAACCCATTCCCCTTTACCATTATTATGTTATGTTTTTGTAACTTTTTGCTGTTAATGAATTTGGAAAAAAATGCCAGGGTTTGTTTGGCTGTTTAAAGCGGTTTTCATTTCATTTTGCCTTTGAGTTGTTCGAATTCCTTTTTGCAAGCTCTAATATAATCCTTATATATGTGGAATGCCTCCTCGTTCCCATAAGCCTTATACAGTTGAAATGCTCTTTTCTTTCTTTCCATTACTTCCCTTACTTTCTTATTCAACCACATTGGATTAGTCCTGCTACTTTTACCCTTACGACCCTTTGGAATATACTTATTTGTAAATGTTTCTAAAAACTTTTTAAAAGGCACCTCACATTTCTTCTACATTTTTCCATCAAAAATGACATGCCAATCTATATCCTCTAGACTCTGAGATTGCCTCAGCATGTTGAAGTTTGCTTTCCTGAAATTAAGTGTTCCAGTAGGGCTGTTTAATTTTTGCTTCTGAAAGTGAAAACCATATTGTGGTTGTTAAAAGGGTTCTTTTACTTTCATATACGCTATTATTTCTAAATTATTTGTTAATACTAAGTCTAATACAGCCCAGCCCAAGTCGGTTCCTCTACTGTTGTGTATGTGCTATGTAAAGATCTTTCAATTACATGACTCCTTATTCTACTTAAAATCTCCCATAATTAAAACCTGCTCCTGATCAGCAGCTTTTTTTTATTTGTTCTAAGAGTAGCGCATCAGCCCACTCACTAATGTCTGGTGGCTTCACTGCACCATGTCTCTGTAATACCTATCATATCGTGTTGTTCCCTCATAGCCAGTAGTTCAAGTTCACCCAATTGGCCCGATAGTCTTCTTGTGTCAGCAAGGAAGCATTTTAGTTTATTGCCTCCCATCCTAGTGTTTTTATTTACTGATAAGGTTGAATTATTTCCTAATAATAGTGATTCATTTCTGATATTGGTTAAGCTCCAATTCCCCCCTTCTCCACCCCCATGACTCCTATCACCCACTACCTCACTACACTCGACTTATAACCCATAAATTCTTGCTAATAATAATAATAACTGTGCATTGAACAATTGCTCCAAATACTGTGTGCCATTCTTATTCACAATCGCAGGCCCATAAAAGTATGTGGAATTATATAAAATTCAGTCTTACCATTTGCGCACAACACTGTCTGTTGTAAATGACTCAGCTTGTTCCTGAACATCTAATCAGAAACTATTGCAGGATGTGCGCCAAACTCCCTCTCACCGCGAAATAAATCACTGTTTCTGTTGTATTTTTCCTGGATAATATGCTCTCTTTTCTTGTTTTACTTGTTGTCCCCAGAGCCCGATGCTAAGATCATTCTCACAAAAGGTCAAGTACAGCTTTGTAAAAGTAATTTAAGTTGAACATTGTAAATGTTATACAACCTTACCTTAGGTCACATCTTTACTTAAAAACGACCCCTTTTTATACCTAATCAGACATTGATTGGTGGGTTACAAAGCTGTAATGAAGCATTGATCAATTCTCCAACACAAAGCTTCCTGCACATTAATTAAGGTCATGCGAAACAAGACTTTTGAACACCAAGAACTGTAAATGAGATGGGTCAGACTTTATAAAGCAGAATACACTGTAGGCACAAGAGGAGACTTTATGAAAACTGTTCAACTGGTAACTGAAAAAAAGTTGCTGTTACCGTGACTACCAGAGGTTTACTTTTATTTTGAACTGTATGAGAGAAATGACTAACAATATTATTACTAGCAATTTTGTAACATCAATAATTGTTAGGGTTCACCAGGGCGGTCAGCAAATTTTCCCTTCTCCATTACTATAGGGAAATGGACAAGTACTGTACAGTTGATCTACCCTTTCGATGACGCATTGCTGAAAGGGGGTTACTTATTAGAGTCTGGAAGTGACTACCTTACAGGCACACAGACGACAATCAGCAAAAAGGAAAATCATTAGTTGTGCTAAAACCAGCAGTCCTACCCATATAGACCCAGTAGCGTCATCCAATTAAAAAACAAAAATGGAAATCAATAAAAACTGTAGTCATACATGCAATAAATAATACAGATTGAACATTTCCCTTATGGTACAGGAAAGGCTATGTGTATAGTATAGCCTAACAAATGTTCAGAGTGCCAGTGACATCATGCAACTTGAAAAAAGTAACCACAATAGTGTAATATCCTGAGGAAAAAAAAATATTTATCACAGATGAAAAAAAGAGTGTTGTTTTCTAGGAGCGTGTCACCAACACTCTTCTGGGGTTCTCTGCCCCCTATAGATTAAAAACTTACGAGAACAAGGGGTACTAAGGTGGGAGTTCTGTTGATGAGGGGATGTTGCCAATAACAACCAATCAGATTATATCTATTATCTTTGGAAGGTGCTAAATATATAAGAAGTAGAATCTTACTGGTTGTTATGAACAACATCCCATTTTGAATAGAACTCCCATCTTAGTAAATTTACCTCCAAGTATTTGTAGCATATCAAATCTTGAATAAATGGCTAATCTCTGAATAAGGCCACACAATATTGTTATAGGCCAGCGGTTCTCAAACTGTGAGTCCTGACCCCAAAGTGGGCCCCGATCTTCTCAGCATGGGGTCGCGACTCCATGTTGGTGACCATCAGGCTGATGACTTTTCTAATCTCAGTCAGTAATTCAAGGAGTCTGAGAAATCTGTTGAATTGTCTGTTACTTCAGACTCCTCCCATCATGTTGTGCCTCCACAATGCTGCCATGTATGTGCTGTCTGCTGACTACACATGTGATGTGATGACGTTCTGCTGTAACTTGCTGGGGTCCTGTCATAATTTTTATTGTCTGATGGGGTCCCAGAGCAAAATAGTTTGAGGACCCCTGTCTTAAGCCATGTACTTATAAGGACAGAGTAATGGAGCCCTTCAAGGTATGAAACAAAGTACAGCATTACCTGTGTAGTAGATCTTAAGATATGTACTCCTTGTAATGTATTACTTGCTATTGTAATAACGTTTATACTGGTTAATATAAAACAAGATAAAGATGTCTATAAAACTTCCAAAGCAAACCTAGAAAACACTGGATACTAGCAGGCCTACCAGAGATAACATGAAATATGTTATCCAACCAATACATAAAAACACATGAGTTCTTACATGTAAGTTGCTGAGACAGCCGCTCAGTTTACATTGTTATAATTACTTCAATTTGCAGTTTAGATAAATAAATCTTTCGTCTATGTGATTTTTTTAAGCTATGACAAAACATCCTATTAAATTTTCTATCTAAATGAATTTTTCTGTGGTCGGAATAGGACTGACTAGCTCCAGTTTAGAATGAAATGTTTGTCATAGGACAGTCTTTAGAATCTGGGATTTCAATTTCCGGCAGCAGCAAATACAATGAACTGAGATATAATGGTATCTGAATGCTTAGTGTCAGACTGAAAGACAATCTTCCATCTTTCATTCATTGAAGCGTTCCCTCCTTTTCTGTGTCAGTTTCAGTGCTGGAAGTAGCACACAGCTGTTCTGCAGCAGATGAGATGGGGAAGCAGTTACTTTCTGATCTGTATTGTACCCACTGTTTAACAATACTCTTCACCAGAAATAGTCAGCTCCACTGATGTCTGCTAGGAAGAACAGAGGTATAGATACTTCTCCTTATCATTTAGTGACCACCATCACTGATGCATTACTAATCCCACGGTATTTTCTTTTTCCTTTTAACTTCAGAGACTAAATCTGTTGCTAGCCATGGATTTCTTCTTTTTTTCTCTCAGAAAATCAAGTTTTGCTTTTGCTCTTGGAAAGTGCAAGTGATTATCAGACTGATACTGTACAGTACTCAATCAGACCTGTATCGCCACTGTGATCTGAGGTTCAATACTATGATTGGATGACAGCTAAAGCTGAATATTAGTCATTAACAACCGGGTACTTTTAGGACTATAATGACAAATATTCAAATCAAACTGGGTGTTGTAGCAGCCACAGAGTACTTGCAGTAGTTCCACGTCTTGGTGGTCCAGGGCAAAATCAATTCTTTTTGGTCCATGTCATAGGCAACACAAGTGCTGATTGCTGCCAATCAAAAAATATATGGTCAACCATAATTATAATTGAGTAATACATACTACTAGACTATAGACCAGTAATGGGCAATAAGTGGCCCTCCAGCTGTTGATGAACTACACAGCCCATCATGCCTTGCATCAGTTGCAGTTTGGTCAAATAGCAAAACTAAGGCAAGGCATGCTGGGATATGTAGTTTGTCAACAGCTGGATGGCCGCTTATTGACACCTCTGTTATAGACCATATATTAGTAGATTTCTGTGAAAAATACAGTTATAATCTCTAATTGTCAGTTCTACACAATTGAAAAGATATCTTGGTTGGTGTAGTTGTAGTGGTTAGCATTAGGGGGATGCAGTGCTTCCAAAGAAAGTGTTACATTTCTAAAGTGTAAACTCCCCCAAAAGAGAAGCTTTTCAGAAGTGATAATTTGGTAAGTGGGGTATGATGACTCCCTCTGAAAGGTCATTTAAACTCCCAGAGAGTTTAAAAAATGAATTAGCACTAGTGATAACTATGTAATGATGACTAGGCTCCTTAACAATTTAATTTGATTCATACTACTGTATAAGTCAGTTATAAAGATGCAGTAAAGTACTTAATTTGTGAAATGAAATATTGAATACTAGGGGTGGTACGAATCTATTTAATGCTAGATTTTAAAACTCTTCCATGTATGATTACCTAACGGATAGAAATTCAGGTTCAGTCAGTTCTCTCTTTTTGGTTAATCCTGGTATACTTTACATCCAAATGTTCCAATCATCGTGGAAGATGCAACATTCTTGTTATCCCTTTTCTTTCTTCATTGAAGAAATTGTGGCGATAGAGCCACACTTGTCAGCATTTTTGTGGAGTATTTAAGCCATTATTTAAGCAAAGCAAAGTGGACTGAAAAACAAATGTAGAGATAAGGCTATTATTTTGAGTGTCACATAAAGAAAAAAATAATTTTATAGCTATTTCCACTAAAGGACTTTACTATTCAATTGCGAGTGTTTCTGAATGGTTTTTAGACAAATTTCGTTTTTTTTTTAACTCGAAACTGCATAGGCAAAACAGGTCTAAAAAGGCTGCAATTTTGACAAATATGCATGAAATAGTGAACGACCTGCCAATCCATGAGTTTTTGTCAAAATTGCGGCCTTTTTTTGCGGCCCTATTTTTTAGTCTTGTTTTACGGATGCAGTTTTGTAAAAAAAAGAAACATGTCTAAAAACTGCCAATTTCAACAAAAACACCTGATTGTCAAGTGTGCTTTTCCACCATGGCAGTCGAAAAATTGTTATTTAAATTGAATAGCTGGAATGTATATTCAACCTTAAAACAGCAAAAAGTGTTAATTTTTCCACTATTGAAAAACCCGGCACAGAAATGAATACCATCCCCCCCCCCCCCCCACACACACCCTCCCACACACACCCTCCCACACACACACACTTAGTCTTATTCTTATGTTATATTAAACTACCAATCATCAAATGAGTGTTTATAACTAATACTGTGTTCACACTGTGAACAACACAGTATTCACTCGGCCATTATATGCCGGGGACTGCAGCGATTCAAGAAAGTGGACCTGGTTATTGGCCTTTCAACGCTATTTTTTTTTCAGTGTGAATGGATCAACCCAGGGCAGCATACCTGGGTAAAAAGCAGGGTTGGAGACCTGGGAATTTAGACCCGGGTTAACCCATTCATGCTGTTTTGAAAGGCAAATTACCGGGTCGACCCGAGAATTTGCCTAGAAGTGGGAACGTGGTATAAACAATAGAAATAGTCAAATTGGGGAGTCGCCACTAATGCCTAGGGGTGAGCTGACCTTTAAATGCGCCCCTGCATCGGGTGCATTACTTTTAACCTTAAGGACAAAGGACCTCCAGAACAACCATGATTAGGCATTTATGACACCCTTTCTTATCAACTTGAAATTTTTTATGTTTCGGTGGAATTTTTGTCCAGCTTGTCAGGGTGTGCAAATGGAACGTTAAAAGAGAAAAAATGCACAGGTAAAAAACTCCATCCTGACAACAATTTTTAAGAGCTACCTTTCTGTACTTCTCTAACAGGATAAAAGAAACATCCATACAAAGCAATAAAGAAGACAGCTATCTTGTCACATCCCTCCTGTTTGTCCTAAATTAATTCAAAGTATATCTGCTCTCCATTGAGGCAGACAATATTCTGCATTGTAGCACATTAAACATAAAAAGACAGCATGTCATTGGCAGCAGAGAAAAAACAGTTAAAGAGCAGACCATCTTTTCAAATTAGATGTGGGCAATGAAGTATATTAATCAATGATTTAATTTGTGCTAACATTAAACTAGCAGCTGTCACACCAGCAAATGCAACTTTCTATTTGAAATTCCGAAACTGAACATAAGGCAACACTGGACCCTGTGTTAGGCATTTCTGTATCCCTGTATATCACCACTAGGGGCATCAGGCACCTGTGGACTTGTCTCTCTGTCTCCAGACTCTGAGGAATCAGGTGCCTGATGATTGGAGACATCAGCTCAATTGAACACCTGTGAGCAGCCTATTTAGTCCTCCTCAGACCAGCACTCAGGGCTGGTCATTGTTTCTATGTTCCTCTTGTGGAAAGGAGTGTTTCCAGCTCATGTCCTGTGCCTCAGCCTCTCTCAGCCATTGTCTCGTGTCCTGTGCCTCAGCCTCCTTCAGCCATTGTCTCATGTCCTGTGCCTCAGCCTCAGCCTCCTTCAGCCATTTCCTCGTGTCCTGTGCCTCGTGTCTTGTGCCTCAGCCTCAGCCTCCTTCAGCCATTGTCTCATGTCCTGTGCCTTAGCCTCAGCCTCCTTCAGCCATTTCCTCGTGTCTTGTGCCTCAGCCTCAGTCTCCTACAGCCGTTGCCTGGTGTCTTGTGCCTTGTGCCTCGTGTCTTGTGCCTCGTGCCTCAGTCTCAGCCAACTGCCGGATCATCTGCATCTGTACTCTGTACCTCGTTGTTTATTCTGTTCCCCAGCCACTTTGTATTTTGTTTCAAGAGCATTCAAGTTTGTTCCTGTTGTCTTCCGCATTAGTTCCTGTGTTCTTTGTTATTTTTTTCATTAAACACCCAGCATTCCCCTGCATCGGTTTGTTTGTTCTGTTTTTCCTGGAGCACCAAGGGTTAACCGTAACACCCTGTCTTACAGCACTTAGCATGGTTAAAGCAGGAGCACAAATACAGTATGGTTCTACTTGAAAACAAAGTTTTGCCCACATTAATTCATACTAGAACTCATACTGCTAAATACTAAAAGTGTTACTTTGTTATTATGATGATGAATCTGACATTTCATGGGCCTACACATTCATGGAAAGAGACACATAATGCCGTTTGTAAACCATGTGTAAGATAGGAACATCCGACACATTGTTAGCAACTTCTACACTAAGGGGGTGATTCACATTTGATCAGACGGGGCAAGCTGTTTGCAGGGCAACTGAGAGGTATGCTGGGCACGGGTAACATTTGGGGGTGTGGCCTAATCAAAGGAGGCGTGGCATAGGAGACCTCCTGAAATTAAGCCACACCCCTAAAATGTTTAGGGGACACACTCTAAAGTTATGGGGGAGTGTTATGCCCCCCTCCTCTCTCCCCCCTCAGCAGCAGCACACACCTACAGCATGTGCTGTGTCGACAGCAGGCTCAGCATGAGATGCTCATGCTGAGCCTGCTGTCAGCACAGCACATGCTGTAGGTGTGTGCTGTTCTTGCTGCTCGGGAGAGATGGAGGGGAAAGGGGGAGTTGGTCCAGCAAGCCCGGACCCGGGGGTAATTAGTACCCACTCCCCCCCCCCTCGGCGGCTGTTTGTTCCAGTGGGGGAAAGCAGGGCGGAAACTGGGCCAGAGCAGGGGAACACCCAGGTTGTATAATAAATGCTGGAAGTTCCCCTGAGAAAGCAAGTGGGCCAATGGGGCATAGGAGCAGCTTCAGTAGTAGTATGACGGTGAGATTGTCCTCTGACCTTATATTAGGGTCAGTACATGACTTGGTGTTTGTCCATCTGTATTACTGTTGTGAGTGAGGGAATTCGGATCCTGTTCAATTGTCCATCCTTGGCACAAAAAGAAACCCTTATGTGCACATAGGGTCTGAAGCAGAGTACACTATTGGGGCCTAGGAATCAGAAAATATATTCGTTAATACACCTCTAGGAAGTGTTGAAAAGGTTGGAGCCAACAGACCCCTGTATAAAAGTAACCCCAATGTACATATAGGGCACCATCACCAGGTCAGTTTGGTGACATTGGATGCCAGATGAACAATTGAATACCTATCTGAATGAAATGATTAGTAGGACAGTGCTTTTTGTGTATTAGAGTGTGGTAGATACAGAAATACACTGAATAGCTGCGGCCAAAGGGACACAATTATTTTCTGGAAATACTTTTTTCACCTTTGCAAATGTATGTTTGATGGAGCACATCATAATATATTAGTTTTCGCCCATCATAAAAACATTGGCAATATTATTAGCAATCACTTGTCATTGCCAATATAACAGTATGTCCTGAAACAACTAGAAAGTGGTCATTGCATGCTATGTTGCCGCATGTAACTATGTAGCATTTTTATTGAGCAGGGAAAGTCCTTTCTTGTTCAGAAAAAAAAAGTATTTAGAATCATGGGGTATAAGCAAGTTTCCCCATACATCATCCAATTTCAATCTCTCTGATTAATATTGCATGTAATCCCCTTGCAGACTTTTATACATGCACAACAAACTGGTGTATCTATACAGACATGGAAGTACCTCCCAGCTAGATTACAAATGCAATATTTCAGGCAGAGGGATCCATGTTTTTTAAGATAAAAGTAAAAAGTGTACAAATTTTGTGAAGAACCTAGAACTCTCGTTAATTATTTAGGGCTAGGGTAAAATAAGATTACTCAGTTCTGTTAACAATGCATAGACCTGTCTGTTGAAAAATAACAAGTCCATGCATAGATATAATATCCTTGGGTGAGCAGGTGCATTAATATCGGTTTGGGGGTAATTGATGCGGCTGTAAAGTACAGCGTGTTAGTCAGCAAAACATCTGTCCACAAACTCATTGCTGTTCTGGTATCAGAATTGAATTCTATTGCTGGAGTCTGCTGTGCTGATCACTGAATTATTCAGTTTAGAGACTGAGCACTTTCTGACCTCATTAGTAACCCTGAGGTGAGATGAGCCCATTAGACTAACCACTAAAATGTCACTGAAAAAAACCTAAGGGCATTAAAATATATTAAAGTGCTATAACAAGAACTTACTGAGTGACTTAAAAAACCACTGCAAAGCCGCACTCTAACAAAGCAAGCAGGGAAATCTTAGCAAGCTGGCAGAGCAGAGCAATGTTTGTTTTCAAGTGAGATTCTAATGCAATATAAAAAGCACCTCTAATATATACCATTGGTTGATGTATAACTATTCTGTAGCATGCATAGGTGTCCATAGAGTTTTGATTACTCAACAATATTAAACGTGTACTTTTTTTAGTCATATTTTTGATAAGGCACCCTGAGTCTAGAGAATATATTTTATACTCAATACAAATTAATCGGAGGGTCCCTTAGCGCTTGGAATAATACATTTCTTCTCTTCTTCAGCAAGTTTTCTCCAGAATGGACCATTTTTATTAGAGAAACTTAAAAATCATAAAAATCATCACCTGTACTTCTTCATACTGCATGAGCTTTTACTGGCCTGGCTTATTAACTGATCTGTCTTTGCCAATACCCTTTTCTGCTATAAATGCTGCTCTGTACCAAATATTGGACTTGCTTCTGAACTATGGGCGCTATTTTGGTTCACTCCTTCTGGCAAATTCATTCTTAAGCTGTGTGCACACAGGGGCGATAGGGGCTGAAATCGCTGAAATATGGTCGCAGGCGACCATATTGCCAGTGATGGGAGTGTGCCCCGGTGATAAATTGTCGGGTGCGCGCTCCCGTGTTCATCCCCGCTCTAATCGCTGGTCGCAGGAGCTTGCCTCTGCGGCACCGCCGGCTGAGGTTCCCTTTCGTCAGCGGCCATCTATGGTCGCTGATGAAAATGAGAAACTGAGCAACTGAGCGTGTGTACGGGGCTTAAGATGGACAAAACCATGTGCACTGCAGGTGGGGTAGATGTTACCTGTGCAGAGAGAAAGAGATTTGGGTGGGGTTTTACTTCAAAGTGAGATCTATATTGCAGTGTAAAAATAAAGCAGTCAGTATTTACCCTGCACAGAAACAAAATAACTCGCCCAAATTTAATTCTCTCTGCCCCCCTGCAGTGCACATGGTTTTGTCCATCTAAGAAGGAATTTGACAGAAGGAGTGAACCAAAATAACCCCCTATGTTTTTGCAGTACCTCATCCTTATCTGATACTATTGCATATTAATGTACTGTATCTCTCCCCTCATCTTCACTTTGCCTAATCCATGTCTGCTGATCATTGGATCCTTGCTAGCCATGTATCAGTGCTGGACAGTTTGAACTAAGCTTCAAAAGTGATAAAATAAAGAGTTATAAACAACCAACCAATCAGCTCCTGCCTGACATTTTTCAAACACAGTCTGTGACATGGCAGGTAGAAGATGATCGGCTGTTTATTTATCACTCTCCATTTTATTACTTTTGAAGCTTAGTGCATCTGGCCCTTAGTTTACTAAATAATGTGAAAATGTTTTTTTTTCAAACCCTTTTGACATTTTTGGTTTCACTTAAAAGGTCATTATTCAATGTGGATTTTCGGCATGTGCAGCGAAGCCTGTTTAGGATGCGCTGCACAGTCGCTGTGTTCCGGAGGGCTGCAACATTTGCTGGCAGCCCTCCCTGTCACTGTATTCAATGCCGCAGGGGCTCACTGCCCCTGACGGCAAATTTTACCAATACCCCAATAAGCAGGTACAGAGCTTTCTCTAAAGCTTTGTCCCTGCATGCAATATTTGATCCATCCATGCGATGCAATTAATTATACCTTTGCAGATTGGGGTGATTTTAGTACATTACATTTGCATCTGACATGTGGATTGTGCTAAATCTGACCCTAAATGTTGTGGTAGTAATTACAACAGATGTCTGTATATATCATAGGTGCAAAATAAAATGAATGTGTCTCCAGGCTCTACATACTGTAGATGCCCAATGCACTTGGAAACATCCTTCAAAACCTAAAAAAAGGGCCTCCATTTGCAGAGTGGCAGAAATGTTTTCTGTTATTCTCTTAAAATACTGCTCAGTTTAGTTTAGCAGTATAAAGAAATTATGAGAGTATTGGGATATTGAGAATGTTTTTTATTACATGTGTCACTATTGTGTGTGAGTGAAACTTTTTTATTACATTGCTTGGCGTGTGCTTAGAAATATACTTATCCACTAAAGACCTATATTTTTAATGAGACCCATTTGTCAGAGAAGAGCCTCGGCACTCACACCTGTAATAATAGTGTCCACGTACCGTGCACTGCTAAAAGCAATAAAAATTACAATGCGGAATAAACAGCTAGGTTGGAGTAAAGCTGTTGACTCTTTATAGGAACTATGAGACCCTCAGTAAGGAGCACTTGGGGCTGTTCACAGCTCCACTGGGCTGTGGGGACGTTGATGTTTTAAAAGATTGGGAACCACAGAATGCCAGGTATCCCTGCTTATCATGCCATGGATTATTTTGCTTTTTATTTTTATTCTGCTGAATACAAAAATAATCCTATTTTGTCTATCCTTGATTTATCGGTCTTAAAGGAAAATATTTTCGTCTCTCTCCCCTCCTATTCTGCCACAGTAAAAAAAAAAAATCCATATAAAGAATTACCTATATGCAAAGACATGAAGACCCGATTCAAAATGACCAAACAGACCATCTTGGCAGCCAATCACAAGTGCTCAGTAAGGAGAAATGTTGGGATGCTACTAGTGAAGTGAATGGCCGGCTATTGTTATTTTGTGGGGGTTTTTTAGAAGGATTTTTGGTACTTATGTATTATCTGGGCTCCCATGTTAAATGCACCCCATTTTTTCATACCCCTACTATCCAACTACTCATGGAGTTGATTTTATATAGTGTGGCGAGTGCAGCGAGCCACCGTGCCCGAAGCATGGTGAGCGCAGCGAGCCCCGCGAGGGGACGCGGTCTCATAAGAAAAATGGGAGGCCAGATATTACATAAGTTCCGGATTTTTCAGTTTTTTTCCCCTTTTGTATAATCGAGCTGTGATGGAAGATTATGCAATGTTGGATAAAAAAGAAAGAAAGTAACAAAACATATTAAAAAGGGGCAACCAATGATTCTGAGAAATGTTTCTTAAATTTCACTTTTACAGTATTTAAAATCAAGAAAAATGGACCAGATGTAATAGGCTCTGAGTTCGGTGGGGATGATTGCCCCTTTTAAAAAACGTAAGAGTTCGTCCGGCATACCGCATGGCCGCTGACCTCGGAGGCTATTATATCTGTCCCAATGTTTCTTTTGATGTTCACTCCTTTGGTACAATGGCAGTCTTTGGCACAGGGTCGACTTGCCAGATATGGAAGAGGGCCCCCAAGCTTCAGAGCTCTGCCATTATTTGAAAGAAGACAGGGTACAACTGACTACAAATTATTGCAGTGTCCAGCTGTTGCCATCACTGTTCTGCACACCATTGCAAGCACCTAGGGCCCAGGTAATTAGTACCTGCTCCCCCCGATCTCAGCAAACCTGGGGACATCAAGATCTTGCCAGCTATCATTAACATCAGTAGCAGGAAAGTGGACCGAGTCATGGACATCAGTCAAGATCTGTGAGCAGGAGCAAGGTGGAAGAAACCGCAGCAGAGGCAGAACTCTGGGAGGCAATGGAGTCATCTGCCGCCGGGCTCCTGCTCCCAAGGGGGCACCTCTCCTCCCCTGTGAGTTTAAATTCATTAATTGAAAGCCATTAATATAGCATCTGTGGCTGAGTTCTGAAATATATGTTCTCTCTCTCTCTCTCTCTCTCTCTATTTATCTATATATAGATATATAGATCTATATTTCATAAGATACATTTTATATATATTTTATATAACATTGTGTGTGTGTATATGGGAGGGGGGGCAACAATATACATCTTGCTTCCGGGCAACTGGGACGATCTTATGCCACTGAACCGCAGCACTGGGGATTTGTGTCAGATCTCTCACACAGCAGTGCTGTGTAGAGGATCTCATAGAATTCTATGGAGTAACGCCAGCTAGAGCATTTTAAAATGTGGTAAAAACCCCAAAAGCGGGGTACTGTACACCTTGCCCATGTTCTTGAAAAAAATTCCTAGTGACTGAAACAATACACTAAAAAATGTGTGTCAAGATTTATTATTTTTTGGAAGTCCTGTGAGTACCGCTGCATTTCAATAATACTATGTTGGTGTGCAAATACTTTAGAGGGAACCAGGGCAGGTAACAAGGGTGCATACAAGCAGTGGCGTCACTAGGGTTGGTGTCACCCGGTGTAGGTGTCATGGTGTCACCCCCTCCCCCCCCCCCCCCCCCCCCCGCCAACTTTCTGGAAGATAGAGAGTGGATGCTTGTACGCGCCGGAGGCGTGCCGAAAAAAATGGGGTGTGGCCTATCAGAAGGGGGCGTGGTCTGTACCATGATTGTATTGTGTACCTGCAGATTGCACATTTTAGCAAACTATACCCATTACACATGACGTAATGCCAATTACACATAATGCCGCACACGTGATGCCAGTTACACATTAAGCCCCACACCGCAATGCTAATTACACGATACACCGCATTCTGTGATGCTAATTACACATTATGCCGCACACCTTGATACCCATTACACCCAACACTGTGATGGCAATTACCCAATGCTCATCACACCGTATTGCCCATTACGCCCCATACAATGATGCCCATTACACCGCACAATGTGATGTCCATTAAACATATGCCCCCACAGTGCCAGATACACATATGCCCCCACAGTGCCAGATATGCCCCCACAGTGCCAGATACCATATGCGCTACACTTATGCCCCCACAGTGCCAGATATCATATGTCCCCACAGTGCAACACATACAGTATGCCCCAGTGCCAGATATGTCCCCACAGTGCAACACATACAGTATGCCCCAGTGCCAGATATGCCCCCACAGTGCAACACATATGCCCCAGTGCCAGATATGCCCCCACAGTGCAACACATATGCCCCACAGTGCAACACATATGTCCCAGTGCCAGATATGCCCCCACAGTGCAACACAATTGCCCAGTGCCAAATATGCCCCCACAGTGCAACACATATGCCCCGGTGCCAGATATCATATGCCCCCACAGTGAAACACATATGCCCCCAGTGCCAGATATCATATGCCCCACAGTGCAACACATATGCCCCAGTGCCAGATATCATATGCCCCACAGTGCAACACATATGCCCCCAGTGCCAGATATCATATGCCCCCACAGTGCAACACATATGTCCCAGTGCCAGATATGCCCCCACAGTGCAACACATATGCCCCAGTGCCAGATATGCCCCCACAGTGCAACACATACAGTATGTCCCAGTGCCAGATATGCCCCCACAGTGCAACACATATGCCCCGGTGCCAGATATGCCCCCAGTGCCCGATATGCCCCCACAGTGCAACTTACTGTTGTCCCCTGCTGCCGCTGCTTGCTTCTTCCCTGGGGAGGGGAGCGGAGCGCATCTTCTGTCTCTCCTGCCCCTCTGTCTTCTATCTCGCGGGCTGGCTCCTGACTGGCTGCCAGCCCGCGAGCTCTGATTGGTGACTGTGTCACAGTGACACAGGGAGGGGAAGGAGAGACGCGCAATGCGCTCCCCTCCCCTCCGAACGCTATCAGCAGTGGCGGGGCGGCGGAGGCCACGCCCCCGCTACTTACCTATGCGCGCATGCGCATTTACAACTTTTAGGGGAATTAGTTATGGCGGTACGGGGTACCGGCAGTATATCTTTTACCGGTACGCCGTACCGCCATACTTGCACCACTGGTGTCACCCCAATAACTGGTGACACCCGGTGCGGGCTTCACCCCCCGCACCTGCCTAGTGACGCCACTGCATGCGCATTTACAACTTTTAGGGGAATTAGTTATGCCACTGCATGCGCATTTACAACTTTTAGGGGAATTAGTTATGGCGGTACGGGGTATCAGCAGTATATCTTTTACCGGTACGCCGTACCGCCATACTTGCACCACTGGTGTCACCCCAATAACTGGTGACACCCGGTGCAGGCTTCACCCCCCGCACCTGCCTAGTGACGCCACTGCATACAAGGGAGTGAGTGCCTGTTGGTTTTTAGCAGGGCAGCTTTAGGTAGCTGCCTAGGGGTTACAGAATATGGAGGGCCCTGAATGTTACATTATAAATATATATATATTTCACAATAAACCCTTGATTTATTTACTAAGACTGCTGGAGTGACAGTGCTTGTTAGAACCGTGGAGTACAATTCTTTTCCCACAGAGCACCCCGGCAGCTGAAAATCTATACCGGAGTGCAAGACTGATGTTTCTTCTATTATATATATATATATATATATATAGGCTAACGAGGGGGCGGCGGCACTCAAACAAATAAAAAGGCAGCAGGCAGTGTTACTGATATATATATATATAGTTTTCCAGCGGTATAAAAATCCCAGTGCCCGGCACCCACAAGCATCCAAAGAAAAGAGACCTCACTACGGTCTAAGGCAACGTTTCGGGAATTTTATTGATTCCCTTCGTCAGGACAACAGTTTTAGAAATGACAGTACAACATTAAATACACTTACCACCTCCACCGTGATGAGCGCTCCCCGCCGCGCCGTTCCCCGGAGTCGCGATGATGTCGTTCACTTCCGCCCACCTGACGTCTCCCGTCGGCTACCGTGGTACTAGGCACCGCTTGAGGCGCAGTATCTGTACAACACCTAAGTGAGATCAATGCACATTGTGTGAGATGCATGAACGAAAGACAACAATAACAATAAACTAAACCAAAACGAACAGCACCGCTGGAACTAGCCGATAGGGGTTATGTGTAAAAATATGGGAGCAAGTCAGAATGTTAAGGGAAAAACGTCTAATAGCAGACGATTTACTGATGCAGGGGCTGGATTTAACTTCCAAAATATGCTCCTGCGCAAAGGTACTATAATGCCTTATAATATAACTAAAGCTGACTCTTGCCCAACAGTGATGAATAACTGTATAAATATCAGATTGCCTAAGGATAGGGATGCCTCATCAGGAGCTGGATGCACACCTAAAAATTTTTTTTTTATATACTTAATTGGTTAATCGGCAACCAGGCAATAATCAAAAAGGACTGTGCATGTCCTGGATCAAAAAATTCAAAAAGATGCTGTTTAAAAAAAAAAAAAAATATTCAGCAAAAGTGGGCAAGATATGCAAAAACGAAGACCTGAAAGGAATAGGGGAAGGGAGGGGGGGAAGGGGGAAGGGAGAAGGAGGGGGGGGGGGGAAAGGGGGAAAGAAGGGGGGGGAAGGGGGGAAGGAAGAGGGGGAAGGAGGGAAGGATGTCAGGACCAGCCATTGGAGTGTGGAGGGTTGTATATGAAGTTCACAGAAAGCATTTCAGTGACATTAGCTCGTTGAGGCCCAGAGGATGGACCGTTTGCAATATATGCATCCATTTCGCCTCTTTCTGCAGTAAGGCCTTGTTTCTGTCACCGCCTCTGTAGTTCGGGGGAACCCAGTCAATCATTTTATACTTAAGGGATGCCAGAGAGTGGCCCAATTCCTTAAAATGTCTGGCCACACGGGGTCTCCAGGAGCCCGTGATACTCGGTTGATACGCTCTTTAGGTGCCATATCCAGCCATTTGCATATAGACTTCTGGAGACCCTGTGATACTTGGTCTACACATTTTTTAGAAATTGCATTTATTTGTGAACGGAGGGATACCCCATTTTTTGTATATGTGATTCCATTGTTGGTGTTGAAGTCCATCTTTCCACCCTAAAGGGTTGTACAAACACACCCGCTAGAATCTGAAGAAATCCACACTGTTATTTATCTATTGATCTGTGCAAATCCTGCTTTTGGTCAAAGAAGACCACATTCATTTCGAAGCGGTACAAAACCTCTTTTACTGGAACAGAGCTTTTTCAGCCTAAAGAGACTTATTTACTATAATAGGCAACTCTAATTAAAGCCTCTAAAAAATACAAATCCCACCCACAAATTGTGTAGGTGATTTCTCCTTATTAGATTGATTGACTGCCCCTGATGAAGTCCTAAGGGACGAAACGCGTTAGGCCGCGGATTTACAGTATATGTGGCACACGTCTGAAAAACTCTGAACAAATGAAATTTTTTTACTGCTGGATGAACCTTTAATAAATGTTTTCCTGTTTTTATGAAAATTACGGTTTTATTCATTGTATGCATAGCCACTAAGTGGTATATCTAGCGCACCCCTATTCCTTTTTTCTATTTCTCTCCCCCCCCGTACCTTCACTGACAGCAGGGTACTATAGAGGTGCTGCTCTCCTAAGCGCATTATTGGGGCCACTATTCTCTCTCTCTCTCTCTCTCTCTCTCTCTCTCTATATATATATATATATATATATATATATATATATATTTCAATTGAAATGAATAGGCGTCACTCCGGGGCTTCATCAATACAAAACTTTACTAAAGTGCAGCGGCCAACGCCGTTTCGGAATTACTCCGTCCTCAGGGCCAACACATATATATATATAAAACGCTTGCTGGGTCCAGCACTCCCAAATAATGAAACAACGACCGCGGTGCCCTCCAGGGAATAATACAAGCAGGAGTGTATCAAAGATACAAGAAGGCGGCACTCCCACGGATTAGATCAAGAGATAACTGCAGACCCACGACTAGACATATCCAGTCGTGGGTCTGCAGTTATCTCTTGATCTAATCCGTGGGAGTGCCGCCTTCTTGTATCTTTGATACACTCCTGCTTATATATATATATATATATATATATATATATATATATATATATATACATATATATAATGTATTTATTATCTACACTACACATAGATAGATCCTGCTGTAATTTGTTTAAATGCCCTGCATATACCAGTTCTGCAGTACATAAAATGCATATACAATTCGTAATGGTACTGAATGGTTATTGCTGAAGAGGTAAGATTGATGAAGGACAGTAGTGGAAAGAGCAGGACAAGGTTCTGATAAACGCTTATATTTATTCACATACTGTATGATAGCATCTTCATGCTGGTTCCTCTGTGTTTGAGTCTTAAGGTGCCCACACACTAGAAAGATCTGCGATCATAAGATGTGCGCATAAATTAGCCTTCAAATCTTTTGTCCGATCTGGACAAAAGATTTCAGGCAAGTGCACATCTTTACCAAAGAGATCCCGTGTGCGTTCCTATGGATCTTTTGTTAAATCTTCTGATCTTTTGTGCAGCACGTAAGATCAGAAGATTTAGCAAAAGATCCACGGGAGCGAGCATCGGCCGATTTTCAACCGATTTTCGACCGATTATCAGTAAATATCGGCCAATCGGCCCAAAAATCGTTCTAGTGTGTGGGCACCATAACATGCACTACCAATCGGTGTGGAATGGGTGTTTTATATTAGCAGTGGGTTTTAAGCCACCATACACTCATATTTTGTGCCTCTATTACATATTTATTATAAGCAAATATCTAGAACATCCTAATCATATGCACACTATTAAGTGCACCTTGTACATTATTCTTTCTTTGCTGGTCCAGCTGCAATAAGGGATCTTTACTGTATTGGAAAAAGAAAACTCTAGCTGCATTCTAGACTTAAGAATTCCCTTTGAGAGGTAGCTGGTCTCTCCACTATTCTGTGACCTTCTAGTTTTGCAGCTAAAGGTGTATGATTGATAATAAGAGATAACCAGAATTATTTCCCTGTATAGGACGGACATTCCTGTTCTTACATGTCTTTGTAAATGGAATGTGCTAACAACATCCGTTATACACCACAATAAATAGGGGTGATGGGAAACTGGATCAGCGGCTGTGTGGGAACAAATGGAACCTTTTACAGCATTTCAGGGTTAATTTTTCCTGGATTTTGGCCATGCCACCTAATTACCTTGTAGAGATGTGCATGGAGACTCATGTTTTTTTTTGGGGTCTAATTTTTGAATCATGTTTTAGCTTTGGTTCCAATTTCAATAGCATGGTTTGGTTTTGCAAAACCACACTTAAGTGCTTTGGTTAGGAATTCCGAATGAACCTGGTTTGGAACCACGCAGGAGTTTTGCAACAGGACTCAGCTCACATATGTAAAGTTAAAATGGGTTTGGTTTTGTAAAGAACCAAACCACATATTTCTAGCACCTATTTTCCATAAATTTTATGCCAACAGCAGTCATTATATGAAAAAATCAAAATAATTTTTGAAGGTTTCTCACAGCGCTGGACCCAAGGGTCCAACGCTGTGAGAAACCTTCAGAAATTAGTTTGATCTTTTCATTTTTTGCCTTATAGTATACAGTTGTACTATTATTTGGAGATAAGCAGCCGCAGGACTCTCTTTTTGGCGCTTAAGAGTGACTTTGTCTGTTTGTGTGGCACTTAGCAGTCATTATATGCCAGTCTTAATTGCCCATGAAAGGTATTAGGATGCTTCGGGCTTGGTGGCTCGCTGCACTCGCCACACTATATAAAATCAACTCCATGCTGACGTGGATAGTGTGGGTATGAAAAGGTTGGGAGGACGCATAACCCGTCCCTTCGCGGGGCACGCTGCACTTGCCACGCTTCGGGCTGCTGTGGATAATGGGGGTGCTTCAGGAACACATTCACACCTGCCATATAATAGGTCTCAACAATAGATACTCAGACGCAGGAGCTTATCATTAATGGAGCGTCTGAGACGCTCCTGCATGTCCGACAAAGAGAGGGGATCATGCTGGCGCTGCTGGTGTGAGAGAGGCACTGACTAGGCTTCACAGGTACGCTGGGGACAGAGATGCAGTTCCCGCCAACAGCCCGGTAGTTACTTAGGCACCAGCCTAGGCTGATAACGCAGCTTAAGCTGCAGCTGTGAAACTACACAAGTAAGGCAGCCAGGGACGCTACTTCTGACTGACTACGCTCACTACGCTGGGTTACTTCCTCTGCGTCTGTATTCAGAATGATTTCTGGCCAATCAGGAGCCGACTTTCTCGGCTCCTGATTGGCCGAGAAATCATTCTGTGCAGAGACGGCGAGGAGGAAACATCTCAGCGCCGGGCAAAGTCCTGCAAGCCGGGTACCAGTCTGGAGCAGCGCTGTCACCGGAGGTCGCCGCCGGGGAGCAGGTGAGTTGGATTTGCCTCCTTAGGTACCCCTGGGGACTACCACGGATCCCGGACCCCGGATTCTTCACGCCAGGAGCCCCGGAACCCCAGGACCAGCCCCGGAACCAGGACCAAGGCCCCGGAACCGGACTCTTCTGCCCTGGAGCCCCGGAGGACGGACCCAGGATCCAGGGACCGACCTACGGACTCAAGGTAGGTAAGTATCAGTGTGTGTGTGTTTTGTGTGTATTAAAGTTTTATTTTACAGGGTGTCAGTGTGATTTTGTGCACTATTTTTTCACTGCAGAACTACAAGTGCCAGCGGGCCCTTTAATGCCCCGCATGCTGGGTCTTGTGGTTCCCCAAGTCCCAGCATGCGGGGTAGGCTTGCTGGGACTCATAGTTCGCCAGTGTACAACAATAGTTTTCATTCTTTTTTTTACACAAATCATCAGCCCGATGCCCACCGCCCAGGGGCATCGGGGACAGCCCCGGACTATCAGCATGGGCTGGTAAGTCCTGGAGGGGGGGGACCCCTTCATTGGGGGGGTCCCCACTTCCCCAGGACCCCTGCCCATGCTGACCAGCCAGGGGGTTAATGCTTTGGCCGGGGGGACTTGTATAAAAAGTCTCCCCCCGGCTGTGGCATTACCCTGCTGGCTGGTTGTGTCCGGTGCTGGTTCTTAAAATACGGGGGACCCCTAGTCACTTTGTCCCCCGTATTTTGGGAACCAGCGCCGGACCTTGAGCCTGGTGCTGGTTTTATAAAATCAAGGGGACCCCTATTTGTCGGGGACCCTGATTTTATGTCACCAGCACCGCGCTCGTTTTTTTTATTTTTTAACCATTTCTATTATTTTTTACAGCAGAACCCTGCACAGAACATTGCGATCTGTGCAGGGTTCTGGCTAATTCGCCTAACAGACCCAGGTCTGAAATAAGTGCGATAATTAGTCACTTAAAAAATGCGATGTGCAAATGCGCATTGCATTAAATAAGCGACTTGTATACTTTTCTGTGCGGAAACATCTGGATGCGATAAAAATGCGAATTAATCTCGCATTTTTATTCACCAGACCTTAACGCACATAATATGCGATTTCAGCCCCTGTGCGCATCCCATTAAATAAACGATTTCATGGGAAAATGCGATATCGCCATTTTGTGGTCTAATTACCGCAAAAAAACGATAATCGCATCCCATAGAATGTCACCCACTATGTTCAGATTTTTGTAATTGCATTTGCAATACAAAATTAAAAAAAGGCGAAGCTGTGGAAATATAATGTTAGTTCTACTGTAATGTTCTGATCTTTCCATAACCATCCCTGTTTTGCCACTGCAGTCTTTTGCTAAAGAAATTTCATAGAGTTTTACAACAAAGTTTGATTTACTTTTTGGAATCTCTAATTAATGGCCTTTCTTTGTTGACTATAACAAGTGTGGAAATATTCGTGGCTGTATTAAAATGCTGAATGAGTTTGTGCGCTAATAAACAAGTTAATTTATTCTGCAATCTGTAAGCATAAGACCCACCCTTTGCTGGTAGAGAGGTGTACGGTTAATTGTGTATCTAGCTTTATATGTAATTAAATGACAGACATATCAACGTGATCAGCTGCCTGACTTACTGCCAACGACACTAGTCTTCTTTTCTGTCTTTCTTAAATTACCACACACTCGCCCCTATTAATTATGTGATCATTGAAAAATGAAAGTAGTTATTATGAAAACAATAGGACTCGGATTCATGCTGCATTCCATACTATGCCCCAACAAAGACATTCAGCTTCAGTCATTAGTTAGCAATCTTTATTCATTAGAGTTTCCAATTTGCTTCAATTAATTTGTTTTGAAGGTCCTCAATTTCTATTGGTGCATATCCCTTAGACACTGCAATGAATATTTAATAACCTGCATAAACATTTATGTTCTGATAAAGGTTGCTTAGGAAACAGAAACACTTTCGTATTCATTATTTGATATTTATGACTGTGCTGAAATCTGCAGCGATTCTCCAAATCAAGGACTTGTATTAATTGAGATATGTGAAACATCTGTAACATGGCCCTGCACATACTCCAGCACATGACATTTCATTTACAAGCTATTGCACTGGTGGTTGTTGTTGTTCTCAGATATTTAAATGCTCAGACCTTCAAGTGTTTGGCCGCTCAGTGTAACTATTTGACTTTATTCCACTAGATAAATGTTGACATGTATTAGATCGACATGATCAAAAGGTCAACACAAGCAAAAGGATAGAGACACAGGTTAATGGACAAGAAAGGCATTTCACCACAGGTAGTAGTAATCATAAATTAAGGAAAAGCCCAGAAACAGAGCAATGTGTCCCTCCTGGAGAGGGTCATGTTGGGAGGTATGAGAAAGGTGCAACATGGCTGTTACATAAGATCACTGAAATTACTCTAGTCCTATCCGCCAATATTTATTGTATTGATAAGGGAGGGGATTGTGAGAACTGCTATGTTTGTAAACTGAACTCATAGTACATCTCTGCTGAATGCTTTAGCTGTCATGCAAATGTACAAATATGGCAATGTTTCCCAACCTTGGGCCTCAAAGGACACTAAGACAAGGGCAAGTGCACCATGCAGGGACAGACATGGCAATGTATGCGATGCCTTCTGGTTGGCCCTTCTGGCCACAGTCTCCCGGACCCTGCCCCAGCACTCTCACTCCTCCTCTACCATCCACAAAAGTGTCCAATTTTGGGGGGTGCCAATGATGCAATTCACACTGAATAGCATCATGGTAGTCTCTCTCCAATGCCAGCAACCTCAACATTGTAAAGTGTTGAGGTTGCCAGGGAATATGATTGACCGCTATGTATGCTTGTTTTTCCATCATGCAGCAGAAATGTAAATAACCATAATAATATGTATGTCACAGGTGTTGGATTAGATGGTATTGTGTGGTGCACAGGAATAGATGTTTGAGCAGAAGATGTAAGTTTACAACGAGCAGGTTTAAAGAAAGAACTCATATATAAATTACATGAACTTGAATCAAATACTTATTTTATAAGCAGTCACAAATAAATAATACGTCTTTGCAATAACGTTGGATAGATCTGAGAAACAAGTCTTTGCATAAATATGGGAATTGGTGTTTGAAGATAGATTGGACAATTGGATGATTGGACAATTGGATGACGGAAGATTAGACAATTGGATGACTGAAGATTGGACAATTGAATGATTGAAGATTGGAGATGGAATCCGGATCAGGAGGTAGAACCGGAGGGTACCGTGATGGTCCAGTGGCTCCCTGGAAATGGAGGTGGATCGATGGACCGGATACCAGGAAGAGGCTGAGAAGAGGTCAGAGGCCAGCAGGGACTACTGACTGGCAGGACACAGTGAGCAGAGGCACTAGCAGGAGTCAGGATCTTCCCAGAGCTGTGTACTGCCCAATAGACTCTTTGGACTGACTCATGATAGCCTAGGCAGATCCCCTTTATGACAAGGGGGTTGCTGCCATTGGCCACCTGGACAGAGGAGGAGGGAAAGACCCAGACCTGGCCAAACACTGTTTTGTCCTTTTCCAAGATGGTGGCGCTGGCCTCCCATCACCTTCCAACATACAGTCAGACTGCCACGCCTCCAACAAGCCTTTCAGAGCCAGCATCCTGAGCTGCCATGACCTGCTGCCGCCAGCCCGACCGCGGGCTCACTGAGTACTGTGCCTGCCGTGTTGCCGCAGGCAGCGTGTGACAATGTAACTGATTTTGTTATAAATTATGACTGAATATATAAAACAAAAAATTAAATGTATGGGATTCCTTTTCAATTCTTTAATCTATCTGTATATAATTTTGTATCAACACTATGGGGTAGATGTAGGAAGCAGTAATAAGGGGGGAGAAGTGAGCCAGAGGAGAAGTGGCCCAGGACAACCAATCAGCTGCTCAGTATAATTAGATATTAGGCAAATTATAGATGTTACTTCAGTGCTGATTGGTTACTAAAGACTGTTTAATTTTTTACTATATATTTTATATGTATTACATTTTTTATAACATTATAAAGTGTGAATGCATGTAACAAAAACAATGCAAAAAAACTAAACAAACAAGAGGGAGAAAAACCCACACAGTTGCTGTTAGCACGCACATCTCCTCCAGAGCAACATCCACACACAGCTAAACAAACCTCTCCCCTCAGTGAATAATATATTTGTTAGGAGGAGCAGCAGTTTGTGCCTTTCAGTCTGGTCTTGAGTGATTTCAGATTTGGCAGGTGCTAATGTGTTCTGAGAAAGTGGAACCCCTACAGCTGTGTCAATTTAGGGGATATCCAACAGAGTGTATTGTACGTTACCATGGCAACAGTAATGTTGCACGGTTCTAAAGCAACTCTAACGCAGACGTGTAGATTTAGGTGTCTCCAGTAGCACAGAAGTAGAGTCATTTCATGTTAATGCAAGCCACAGCACCTAGATATCTGGTTAGGAACATGAAAGTTTTGTTAATACAGAAAAAACAGCTTTTCAGCAGACCACATAGGAAGACAGAAGAGGAACAAAGTATAACACCTCTCCTTTTTATCTTGCTTTCTAATAGGCTGCAGTCAGGGTTGGTGGCTTATCCATATTATGTTCAATAAACCAGCCTCTTTCTTTTTAGCTACAATGCTTTATAATAAATAGGTGAGCTTTCTCTGTAATTATTGCAGATTTAGGTATATTTAATGTTACTCTATATTAATTACTAGACAAGGAATCCTACTCTTTACTACCTATGTCCTGAAAGTGCTGTAAAGTACTCTATAATTGTAATAATAGTAATTAGTATAATTGTTATCATATGGTTTCTGCAGCATCACACAGCTGTAATAGGGAGCCACTAAACCCTGGGCTGGTCCTGCTCTTATGAATTATAAATACAGTATGTTGCATGTACACTTCCATATATTTGCACTGTTGATCTCTACAAGGGCAAGGTTTGAAAGTAATATATATATATATATATATATATATATACAGTATATAGCTTGAGCCAGTGGCGTAACTATGGGGCCGCAGCCCCCGCGGTGGCGGGGAGGCGCCGGGGTCTGCGGGCGCTATTGTTTCTCCGCCAGCTCCGCACTGCTTGTGGGTGCAGCGGGGAGCTGGCAGGGGGGTCCGTGCGGCGCGGGGGTACCTGTGGTCAGGGAGAGCCTAGAGGTCCCTGCGGCGCTGAGTATGACGATGCCCGGGTCCCTGCAGTGAAGTGGAAACAACGCGCTACCGCCGTGCGGCAGCGTGGGAAGCCCTTCTGACTTTGAAAACACTGGGCGCATGCTGATTGGCTGAGATTCAGCCAATCAGTGTGCGGCCAGTGTTTTCAAAGTTAGAAGCGCTTCCCGGGCCACCAGGCGGCGGTAGCACGTTGTTTCTACTTCACTGCAGGGACCCCGGGCATCGTCATACTCAGCGCCGCAGGGACCTCCAGGCTCTCCCTGACCACAGGTACCCCCGCGCCGCACAGACCCCCCTGCCAGCTCCCAGGGGGGTCTTTTCTTTTAACGGGGGGGCGGCAGCGAAATTGTCCCGGGGGGGGGGGGGGCGGCGAAATTGTCACGGCGGGGGGAGCAAAAGTTTTTATTACGCCACCCTTGAGCTTGACCTTGAACACAATATTTTTTATTCGCTGGGGCTGTCTCTCAGTGCTGCTGTGTAGTCTGACTGTGTACTTGTAGTACTACTGTCTCCTCTGTGCGGACTACCTCTGGTGTGCTGTGCTGTAATTATTTTATTCGCTGGGGCAGTCTCCCTCAGTTCTGCTGTGTACTCTGTTCTCCTCTCTGCTTAGGGTGGGCTCTCCCTAGCAAGGAGGACAGTCTAACTGTGTACCTGTAGTACTACTGTCTCCTCTGTGCTGGGGCCTACCTCTGGTGCTGTGCTGTAATATTATATATTATATCAATTATAAATGATATATTTTATATATATATATATATATATATATATATATATATATATATATATATATATATATATATAGTCCACTGGTGCTGCCTGCACTGAATTTGCCAGTATTATTTAGTTACTCAGTCCACTGTTGCCACTGGCAGTGCTACTGCCTAAGTGTACCTACCTAGTACATACTAGGCTGCTATATATAATTTAATTGAAAAATAATACCTGTGCCCACTGCTGCGTGGATCTGTAAAAAATAATTCCATGCTGCTGGTGCACTGACGTGTGCCACTGCCAAGCAGTACCTAATAATAAAATGAATTATTATAAATTCTGCTGGTGCACATACTAGTATTGCTGACGTATCTACCTGTCTTGTGCCTAGTACTGTCTTATCTACCTGTCTGGTGCCCAGAGGCGTAGGGAGGGCAGAGCCACCGGAGCTCATGCTCCAGGCGCCGATTGGTCGAATGGCGCCGCTGGCCCGCCCCCCCTCCGCAAATGATCCCTGCACAAGTTTAAAGTATCGGGCAGCGTGCGCCGGTGCCTGCCTCCTGCCCTGCTCGCCCGGTCCCTGCCGCCAAGCGTCACGGACGATGTGGCCGGGTGGCGGGCTGACACTCCTATGCCCTCTCTAAATTGCTGCTGCTGCCCGGGCAGTTCAGCGTAGCAGGACTACAGACTCTTTCCAGAGTCACCTGCCTCTGCTAGATAGGGTACTTGTTTCCTATCTGGGCGCCCAGGTTTTCTACGTACGGCACCGTAATGAAATTGGATCGCATCGGATTCGGTACTCGATGATGTACGATGGCATACGATGCTATCCGATCCGATTTCATTTTAAATCGGATCGCATCGCATGCGGTGCACAATGCTGTACGATGGCGTCCGATCCGACTACATTTTGTATCGGATCGGAGTGGATGGAAGGGTGGCACTTGGGAATCAAGGGAAGACACTTTGGTACCCAAGGGAAAATTCACAATTTTATCCCGAAGCGTGGCGAGCGCAGCGAGCCCCGCGAGGGGCGGCGGTACGCGTCCTCCGACCTTTTCATACCCCCACTATCCACGTCGGCGTGGAGTTGAGAATAGAAAGTGTGGCGAGCGCAGCGAGCCACCGAGCCCGAAGCGTGGCGAGCGCAGCGAGCCCCGCGAGGGAACGCGGATACCTGTGAAGCCTGCGAGGGGACACGGATACCTTCACAGGTATCCGTGTCCCCTCGCGGGCTTCACAGGTATCCGCGTCCCCTCGCGGGGCTTGCTGCGCTCGCCACGCTTCGGGCTCGGTGGCTCGCTGCGCTCGCCACACTTTCTATTCTCAACTCCACGACGACGTGGATAGTGGGGGTATGAAAAAGTCGGAGGACGCGTACCGCCGCCGTTCGCCACGCTTCGGGATCACGTGGATAGTGGTGGTGTCGTTGGTAATGGGGCGGTAAATTGCCATTATCAGTCCACTAAAAATTAAATCGGATCGCATCGCATCGCTCAATATCGTGTATGTGCATTTGTGGTATCCGATGCGATGCGATCCGATTTTTATACGGAGAATAGCATGGTGCGCAATTAACGTAGCGGGCGCCCAGATAGGAAACAAGTACCCTAGATAGTGTTCTGCTGCCGCCCGTGACGCCCTGTGTTAACCCATTATTCAAGGTGGATTTCGGGGGCGCGAAATATGCCCTTGCTCCGGGCACCATGGCACCTAACTACAACGCTGCTGGTGCCTAGTACAGCCTTATCTACCTGTCTGGTGCCTAGTACTGCCTTATCTACCTGGCTGGTGCCTAGTACTGCCATATCTACCTGTCTGGTGCCTAGTACTGCCGTATCTACCTATCTGGTGCCTAGTACTGCCGTATCTACCGCTGCAGTGCCACTCTTACATGAGCCATGTGTTTGTGCCGCACTCTTGTGTGGCTTAGCATAGTTATCCAGCTACCTCGGTGCAACCCTTTGCCCTAAAAACAATTTTGTGGGGTGTGAGGTGTTCAGAATAGACTGGAAATCTAACACCTAGCCATGTCCAGTATTTAGCACAATAGGTCCGCATAAGTCCGACAGAGTCCGGGACTTACGGTTTTTAAATGTACTGTCATGTAATATATACTGTTTTGTAATCTATATGTTGCCCAGCCTGGCACATTTTACATATTGTATGTTTTTTTTTTTCACAATTTTTATAGAGACTGTCACTTTAAATTTATTCTGTGCAATAATGCACAGTCTCCCTATCACTATTGATGTTTGTACTTGATAAATGAGACACTAATTCACAGTCTTAGAAATGTTTTTTTAACTACTGTATAGCACATTGATACTCGTTATCTTAGATGCATTTTAGATATCACAGTTTGAACATAACATATATACTAGTTGTCAATTTTGTCTCCTAGGAAGTCCTCCTGCCGCGGCAACGGGCGGGTGCGGGCTCCGTCAGCTCCGCCGGAAATACAGCTCTGAGACCGGAAGTCGGATCCCGTCTCGCCGGATGGGAGGCTGGGCACCGGTAGTGTGCGAGAGGACCCAGGGGGGTAAGTGTGTATTTAAGCTGTTACACTTGCACTATTTTGTTATCCTGATGAAGGGGTCACGTACCCCGAAACGTAGACAGTAAATGTTTCACCTGCATTAATGTGTTTGTGAGTCCCTGAGTGCCACCAGCAATAGAGGAGGATATATATATATATATCAATCTCTGGTGTCCGGCACTCCGTGTTGCTGATAGATGATTATTAGGTTGCCTTCCTTTGGTGTAGGATGACTCCTGCCCAATAGTATATACAAAAACGGGGCGGCACTCCAATGGATACAATAAACCAAAAAACTTTAGTTTTTTGGTTTATTGTATCCATTGGAGTGCCGCCCCGTTTTTGTATATATATATATATATATATATATATATATATATATATATATATATATATAATAAAAGTAACACATTAAAAAGACGGTTTCTATGACCCATAACGCTCCTGACACAAGGATAATCTGGGAAGTAGTTTAACAGAAAATAATCAATGTACGGTATAAAGAGGATGGTTGACTTTTATTGGACATTTCTATAGCTTCTATTCTGTGTATTTTATGGAGCAACTGACATCCAGTATTACTATTTTGTGGATAAGAAAAATCTATATTTAAAACAGATATACCACCCTTAGGTGACCACACACCCAAGACTGGTTTATTTTTTAATATGGCCCATAATGTGACAAAATAGGGTAAATCAGATACTGTATATAGTTCAGAATAGGCTGTTTCAGTTCATTATTTTTAATGAATAAACATTTAAATGAATAAGAGTGTAACAAAAGCAAATTAAATACTTGTAATTTTTCTGTCAGAAATATGTATGTCTGTTAATAAGCAGGGATATGCTTCTGTCAGTGAGGCAGTGATGGGCTGCTGTCAGTGATGCAAGGGATGGATGGGCTGCTGTCAGTGATGCAAGGGATGGATGGGCTGCTGTCAATGAGGCAAGGGATGGGCTGCTGTCAGTGAGGCAGGGATGGGCTGCTGTCAGTGATGCAAGGGATGGATAGGCTGCTGTCAGTGAGGCAAGGGATGGGCTGCTGTCAGTGAGGCAGGGATGGGCTGCTGTTAATGATGCAAGGGATGGATGGGCTGCTGTCAATGAGGCAAGGGATGGGCTGCTGTCAGTGAGGCAGGGATGGGCTGCTGTCAGTGATGCAAGGGATGGATGGGCTGCTGTCAGTGATGCAAGGGATGGATGGGCTGCTGTCAGTGAGGCAAGGGATGGGCTGCTGTCAGTGATGCAAGGGATGGATGGGCTGCTGTCAGTGAGGCAAGGGATGGGCTGCTGTCAGTGATGCAAGGGATGGATGGGCTGCTGTCAGTGATGCAAGGGATGGATGGGCTGCTGTCAGTGAGGCAAGGGATGGGCTGCTGTCAGAGAGGCAGGGATGAGCTGCTGTCAGTGAGACAGAGGTGAACTACTATCAGTGATGCAGGGATGTGCTGTCAGTGAGGCAGTCAGTAGACAGTACTGTCTGTCACTAGATTCTGTGGGCAGGAAGAAAATCACAAGGACAGCTTTCCTGATAAGAACTGTCCTTTGTGATGATAGGATTTCAGGATTGGGACGCATACACTGCAGGGAGTAATCCCATTAGATCCCTCATAGGCTTCTATAAAGAAACGCCATCTAAAGATGGTATTGCCCACTGCATCTAAGCCCTAGAATCCATCACACTCTGGCAGGGCTGCCACTAGGAATTTTGGGCCCTGGGACTGAATTCCAGTCTGCCCCCCCAGGGAGCTATCAGTGCGCTCCCATCTCCCCCCCCCCCTTAACTTACCACCAGACTCAGCAGGTGCCGAAGCACATGCTTCTTCAATGCAGGACACCAGCGGCCAATTGCAGCACCAGCTCGTGAGCCAATCAGAACTCATGTACTGGCAGCCGCTCTGATTGGCTAACGATGCACGAGCTCTGATTGGCTCAAAAGCCTTTTAATTCGCTGCCGGCGTCCTGCATTGAAGAAGCCTGTGCTTCGGAACCTTCTGAGTGAGGACCAAGTGCTGCACAGGCAGCATACAGCGGAGGGTTGCTGTGGGCAAAATGAGCTGCCCGGGCCCTTCCAGAGGCCCGGGGCCTGGGACAGCTATACCCACAGCACCCCCTGTCGGCGGCCCTGCACTCTGGTGCTTGGTGCATATGCTGTACGTGGCAAACCTCAAAAAAAAGTATTATTATTATTATTATCATGAAATGCTTCTGTGTCCGATTGAGTCTCTTTATGAATAAGATGCATTTTACAGGGAAAAGGAGCAAAAATATTTTGTTGTTTTGAAATAGTATATTTTGGATTTTTAAGTTTAGAAATAATAAAAAATGTTTATTTGTTGCAAATGTGCTGTAATTGTGTAATTGCTATTGATTTACAACATTGCCAAATACAACGCACCCCCAAACAATCTCTAATTACGTCTGACTAGATTAGAGCTGTTTTGTGTGAGACTTTCTCACTAAGCTCCCTTTACATCCTGGCATGCAACTGTTATACTATAGGACGCATTCAAGTTGATGTGAAAAGTTGGACACTTCCTGGTATAAAAATCCAATGAGAAGTTGGATGAGATTTACATTCAGGGGTTGAAAGATGCACGCCATTAAAGAGAAAAAAGGAAAGTGTGTCACTGTGTGGTGCACAGGAGGTGAATTTCACATAAAATGTAACCTTTATTGATGTCTTTATAAAACGTTGCGAAATATTGACATAAAATATACACAAATTGACACAGACAAACGTATTAAAAAGGATACTCGATCCTCACACAGGGGTTCCCCCGCTGCACTATCTCCCTGAAATAAGTTGGTTCTTCTTAAACAGCACACGCTACTCAAACTCTCTAAAACATATATATATATATATATATATATATATATATATATATATATGTATTTTGGCTGCAGCCTCCTCATGAACAATAATGATTTGTGGTTTATCATCAGTGGAGATTTAATGAGGGGTTTGCAGTGACGTGAGCAGTCACAATGGATTGGTACAATATCTGGCGGTGTGTACTGTTCCACAGCCACAATTTGTGGGCGAGGGATGTGTACCGGCTCAGACTACTTCCCCGAGTCAATCAGGTGCAGCATATGGACTGTGTTTCCGATGCTGATCACCTGCCGCTCAGTGGGAGATCGTCAGCCGCGACCGCTATGCAGTGTTAAGCAGGGATCGTGGTGTACACGTATAACACCTCCAGCACCTTGCCGCTCAGGTACCAGAGATCAGACGGTGATAGGCGCCACACACCGCTGCTCTGTCAACATGGGCCCAGTGTCGACTGGCATCCGTGGGTAGCGCTGCCGTTTTAAGCTAAACAGAAATCAAAATACATTCATGGGGGGAGGGGAGCAGGGGAGATGCACACACTGTGGGTACAAGTTTAGAAATAATAAAAAATGTGCTGTAATTGTGTAATTGCTATTGATTTACAACACTGCCAAATACAACGCACCCCCAAACAATCTCTAATTATGTCTGACTAGATTAGAGCTGTTTTGTGTGAGACTTTCTCACTAAGCTCCCTTTACATCCTGGCATGCAACTGTTATACTATAGGACGCATTCAAGTTGATGTGAAAAGTTGGACACTTCCTGGTATAAAAACCCAATGAGAAGTTGGATGAGATTTACATTCAGGGGTTGAAAGATGCACGCCATTACACTGGCCGAGTTCTAGGAAAAAGTAGGACAAAGTAGTCCAACTTCATGCAATTATTTTCTGGCCGCCAAAATCATCTTTCTTCCCATCCCAGGGGCCAGATGTCTTAAACTTCAAAAAGTGATAAAGTGGATAGTGATAAACAGGCAGCCAAACAGCTCATAACTGTCATTTTTCAAACCCAGCCTGTAACATGACAGGAGCTGATTGGCTGTTTGATTATCACTCTCCATCAGTGGCATCTCTAGAGAAGGCACTGCAGCACAGTTCAAAATTCCAGTAGGTAAGCTGCATGAGCTGCCAGCGAGCCAGTTGGAATAGCAGCTAGTGGCAGTGGGTGTGGCTCCCCTATTTGAATTTTGAACTATGCTGCAGCCCCACCTCTGAATCCGTCAGTTCTCCACTTTATCACTTTTTAAATCTTGCTGCATCTGGCCCCAGATCTCAGTCCAATTCAGAATTTGAGGAACTATTTAATAAATTCAGTCCACAAGCATCCTCCAACTAACCTGAACAACCTGGACCAATGGAATCTGCAAGGCACTTGGACAAAAATAATTCTGAAACATTGGGCAAACGTGCAGCGATCTTCACTGTCTACCTGATTGGGCACCGCTAAAGATTTGAGTCTACTTCCTGTGCCGGTAAGAGGATAAGGGGCGGCTCTAGTGCGGCAGAGGTTGCTCCCAGAGCCGGCTCTCACTACAAAAGAGCCACACCGGTTGTAGCAACTAGAAACCGCCATTCACCATCCTACCGCTCACCTCCTGCCTGTGACGCTACATTATCATACTGGGGAGACGCTCTGATCAGTGGCGTAACTAGATATATGTGGGCCCCATAGCAAAAGTTTGTAAGGGCCCCTATTTATTACCTAATGCTGAAAAATGTATACAGCACATGATACTTTGACAGGCAAAGTGGGCCCCTCTCAGCTCTGGGCCCCATAGCAGCTGCACCCCCTGCACCTATGGTAGTTACGCCCTTGGCTCTGATCCTGGCTGACGGAGCTACATTGTCACATTATATCATCGGTACCATCAATGTCAATCATAAGAAGTTAATTGCTACAATTTATAAAGGATCTGTTATGGATACAATGATTTAATTTGGAGCCATTCAATCCGGCAACAACGATCATATAAATTATTGGAAGCTCCCCACCTACAAATACCTAGATGCTAACTGGAATAAAGTGGGTAAGAGCACCAGAGAACTAACATATATTAATTAATCTATTAGTCTGGGAGATTAATATCAATTGGTGTGGTTTAAATACTGGACAATTTATGTATATTATGTTTTTTATTAAAAAATGTATTGTAAATGTCATAATTGTGTATTTTTAATGTCTATAAATTGATTATTATATTAAATTGATTATTATATTGATTAACTCATGTATAGATCAATACAGTGCGCTCTCATGTTTGTCTAGTTTTTTCAAACCTGGTATAAACTTACCCAATCAGACTTTTGCAGTAAGTTGCCAGAGGTGGATCCCACTGTACAGTACCAGATCAAATCCACACTGATTCTCTGCAGGGAGAGCTGATCCAAAAATCAGTTGTGAAGGTGATCTCTAATTACAGTGCTGTATCTGACCAGCGGACATGGGTTGCAGAGGGAATCTTTTTTGCAACCTGAAAGAAGCTGGAGTGCAATAACGAACACTATCTAAGGATGTCATAGTTTCCCACTGTCATGTTGTGAATGTTTTGTATTTTCGGAGCTTGATGGATTTAGGTCCTACTTTGTATGGGGACCATGTGGCAAATCTACCTGATAGGTAAGCATAAAATATGTTTGATATCACCTCTATTATCCTTGTAATGAATCCAGGGCCACAACTAAGGGTGCCACAGCCCTTTCCTCAGGCCAGCAAGGTTCCAGGATTACTGCTCCAGCTCAGCCAATGCATCCTATAGACCAGTGGTTCTCAGTCTCAGTCCACGAATCCCACACAGTTCACGTTTTCCCGACAGGTGTACTCATTACTGACTGACACATTTAAATGATCCACAGGTGGAGCTAATTCACTTGATTCTGTGAGAAGACCTGCAAAACATGTGGGGTCCCGGGGACTGACGTTGAGAACCTGTGGTATAGACACACCAAATGAGCACCCTCCACTCTCTACAGCTTGGGGACACTTCATTCAGCTCTGCCATCCCCGTTCCCTCATGCTTGTGACAGTATGACATTAGGAGCTTGGGGTTCATTTGAGCCTGCTACAGCACTGAATAATTTCTACAAAAGTAGGTAAAAATTTGAAAATGTAATTGAATGTAAAAATTGACATTAAGATCTTACTGGTTTGCAATAAAGATACTGTCTGGGACAATCTGTGTTGAGTGTAATTTTTAATTAAAAGAAATCTGACTTTTTAAGGCGCTGAATACTCCTGAAGTCTCTGTAGGTGAATGCACAAGTTTATGTATGTAAACAATCTGGTATTTTATTTTAGTGATCCATCAATAGACTATAAACCATTGACTATTCTACACTAATTTTGTAGTATCCACTTTCAGTTACCTACTGTATAACTTATAACTTGCCGTTCCAAATACTCTTCTAGCATTCTCCATTTACTTAATATTTATATCTCCCCTACTGTCTGATTCCTATTTCCTCCACATTGCCGGAAGCTACTGCCTGTAATGAAAAATGTGAATTATCATGGCAGTATAGGAAATTAAATAGGTAAAATTGGTTTCATAAGATCTTCATGTTACTTTGAATGCACATTAAATCGTGTTCAAAAACTACACCCACACACTAGAGTAACTATTGTGGCTACTGATGATTAAAAAAAAAAAAACATTCCTGAAAGATAATATCATCTAATGTCAAACTGTAGAGAAGGAATGGAACTGGAGAGAAATCTATTTGGTATGACAAGGAAGATTTGTGATTTTGTTAAAGTTATACCATAGAACGGTAAAATTAAAGAATGAGAGGAGAGAGGAAAATAAATCAAAAGTATTCACTAGAGGAAAGAGACTTTGGTTTCTTTAGCAATAATCCTGCATATAGTACTAGGTTTTTCTATATACTGTAGCATTCATATTGCTGATGTTTGCACTAAAGAGCATCTAGAACCGTGCTCTCATAGTTTATAACCTTCAAGAATATAATGATTTAGTAGGAACCAATCATTTTGAATGTTGGCCCTTATTCAGATCTGATTGCAGTACAAACTTGTTCTCGAAATGGATAAAACCATGTGCACTGCAGGTGGGGCAGATAGAACGTTAGAGTTAGATTTGGGTGGGGTGTGTTGAAACTGAAATCTAAAATGCAGTGTAAAAATAATGTAGCCAGTATTTACCCTGCACAGAAACAAAATAACTCACACAAATCTAACTCTGCACATGTTACATCTGCCCCACCTGCAGTGCACATGGTTTTGCCCATTTTCAGAACAAATTTGGGTACTTATGTATTATCTGGGCTCCCATGTTAAATGCACCACATTTTTTCATACCCCTACTATCCAACTACGCATGGAGTTGATTTTATATAGTGTGGCGAGCGCAGCGAGCCACCGTGCCAGAAGCGTGGCGAGCGCACGCGGTCTCATAAGAAAAACTGGAGCCCAGATATTACATAAGTACCCAAATTTACTACCCTATAATTCCAGCCTCATGTCACTTCTGCCCCTGTGTCTCTCAGCTTCAAACACATCAATGGTGTCTATTGGTATCGTACTCTGTGCCCCTTTAGACTCCCACTTTGTGTTCTTCAGCCTCAATTCCCTCAACTGTGCCCATCAGTCTCAGCCCCGCTTGTGTATCCTTGTGTACCCTTCTTTGTGCTTCAGCCTCACAATCTGTGTGCATCAGTCTCCTCCTCTGTATCTCTCATCCGCCTCTGTGTCCCTCAGTCTCCCATTGTAGGGTCTATTCAGACCTGATCACTGCTCTGCTAAATTGCAGAGCCCTGCGATCAGGTATACGCCACCCTGCCTGAGTAAAATCCCACGCCTTGCAAGCCTGCAAAATGCTTAGCAGGGCTTGTGAAAATGAGCTGGATTGGCGATTAGCTGCAATCCATTCTCAAGCCGCTCACTGTCTTATGATTGTTCCACTCTGCGAAGTTCATGCGTAGCCCAGGACTTAAGTAGCCCATACATGGTCCGTTGTGTAGGGCTCCGTTCGGTACTATGCGATGCGCGCTCCCGCGCATCACATAGTACGGTACAAAAATTATGTGCTGCACATACTTTTTGTACTAGGTACACATCGGAACGGATCGCAGTGCATGCACACTGCATGCACTAGGGATGCGATCCAATCCGATTTGTACTTTAAAAGTACAGAACGGACCGAAAAAACGGACCGTGTATGGGGGGCATTATTCGGTGGCTGCAATAGAAACAGTCGGAACTGGGCTGGAGATGACATCACATGCCTTCCCCTAAAATGTATGGGCATGCCTATGTTTTCCCTGTCATTCCCAGAACACAGCCTGTTACCACTCATAAATGCCGGCTTCCTGTCAATCAACTTGCATATGACTGACAATAAAAAAAGTAGCTTGATTTTATTGCAGGATGGACTGTGTATGGGTCATAGCGTGCATGCGCAGTCTATCAATAATTGACTGGCCGGTGAATTTGCAGACGTGCAATCAGATCTGAATACCCCCATATATCCTACAGCCAAATCCTCTGTGTCTCATTCTCCCCCTGCATCTCTGTGTCTCTCAGTCTTTCACTCTGTGTCCATCATCCTCCCCTACTGTGTCACTCAAGCTCCCACTTTGTGTTTCCCAGCCCCCCAATCTGTGTTCATAATCCTTCCCATCTGTCATACCAAGCTGGCCCTGACATAATTCTACCCAGCCCAGTCCACACTTACCTCCCGAGACCTGCTGCATAATGAGGATGCAGCTCCTCTACGGTGTCTAATGGCATGCTGCACCTGTATAACAAATATTTTTTTGTTCTGCTACCGGCGGTTGTCTTGTCTCTGGCTCCTTCTCATCAAAACAGGTTTAAACTGTGACTGCCAGTGATATGGTGTTATAGGGTATTGCATACCAACTAATTTCTAAATAGTATGCAATAGCACCATGTACTGTACACCATGCCATACTTTTATCACTGGTGCTTGTGTACTGTAATCCAAACTAAATAAGAAATGATAAGTATTCGACTACAGTGGTCCTGCGGCCTAGAAAATGTGTATACAGGTTTTGTTATTTGCAGTGTTATATGGGCACCCACCAACAGAAGGCTTAGGCTATGAACAGTCAAGGTACATTACCAGAGGTCTTGGTTTATTGAAATTAGCAGGTAAAGCTGTACTCACTGTTGTATACACACTGGCGATGGATGCAGATTAAATGCTACATGTTCTGTAGTTGTGGTGTATGGATTCTGGAACAGTTTCATATGTAGATGTCTCTGGAGCTAAGCATGGAGACTTGTGTCTCCACCATGTCACAATGCAGTCACACACTATAACAAAGTTAGTGTCTTCAAGATGGCTGCAGTCACATAGTGCAGCAGTGCAACATATTGAAGGATAGACATCCCTGGGTCCTTATGCCCAGCATGTATGCACAGTGAGGAGCAGAAGAGCCCTGCTCTCTAACAGTGAAAAACCTTTTCTTTTGTTTTCGTATTTATTTTTTTTTTTTTGCCTGAGAAAGAATCTATCATGTTTGTGCTGTTTATGAACAAGGATACCATGAGGTATCCTTAAATTTGCAGTATATTGCATCTCTAACTACTGCATAGTTTTATTCAGTATGTGGACTGTAATTTCACACACCGCGATAAGCTTAGTTTATCACAATATGAGTAAAATATATTATGCCAACTCAGAATGGTGTTACGCTATCTTTTTCATCATTTCAACCCCACTGGAAAGCATAGAAATCAGAGATGCAGGAATTGTGCTCACTCTGGGCAGATTCAAAAGTAGCTCCTCCCTTCCTACACTTCTCCTTCTGCCATTCAGACAGCAGTTTGCATATGTGACCACATGTGCTCATAAGCTTTAGTACTGAAACTTTAGTACTGCATACCTCTGCTGCAACATCGGATGCAGTAATTGTGAAAAACAAATCTCTGAGGAGGAAATATTTCACTGCACAACATAGGTGGCGGTGCACATTGATACTTCAAAGGTCTGATCACTGACAGATAATAGACCTCCATAGTATCTCTGCTATCAATGAATCCATCCATCATATCTGCTTGAGTGGGAGATATATAATTAATCCTTCCCCCTGTCACCAGCGCTTTACAAGCATTTGTGTCCTCCAGCATGTTTCTGAACTTTCTGCTCTTGCCGGATCAGCTTTTCTGATATATTGTAGTTGTCCTGGCAAAGAAGTTACTTCAGAGTTTCTGACCTGGCAGCTGAAATGGCAATCAATCTGCACTGTACAAGCAACAAGTAAAATTTGATATATTGTAACCCATAGGCTGAAATAGATAGTGCCATGTTTCAGGGGTTTGCTGTACATGGCCAGATCAGATCCCAATTAAAGATATGAGAATTACCAAAACAACCAATCAACTTTTAACTATCATTTCAAAGACTGGACTAGATACATGAAAACTAATTATTATTATTATTATTATTATTATTATTATTATTATCATCCTTTATTTATATGGTGCCACAAGGGTTCCGCAGTGCCCAATTACAGAGTACATATAATCAAAACAGGAAAACAGTAACTTACAGTTGAAGACAATACAGGACAAATACAGGGTAAATGATTTTAGAAACATCAGCCGATTACTGCAACATAAGTATCCAGGTGGTAGCAAACAGGGTGCTTTGGTACAGTCGAAGGCTACTGAAGTAAGAAAGGATAAGCACATGAGGTAAGATGTCTCTTACATTCTAAAAAGGAGGGGCAGACAGACAGGGGTGACACAGGAGGGGTAGACGGGTGGAGAAACATAAGGTTAGGAGGACACTTTGCTGGGTTTGGTGAAGAAGTGGGTCTTAAGAGCCCGCTTGAAGTTCAGTATAGAAGTGGAGAGTCTGAGGGGGAGAGGTAGAAAATTCCAGAGTAAGGGAGCAGCACGTGAAAAATCTTGGAGGTAGGAGTCGGAGGAGGTAATAAGTCGGCAGGAGAGCCGACGGGTGTTAGCCGAGTGAAGGGGACGAGTGGGAGTGTAAAGGGATATAAGGTCAGAGATGTAAATGGGAGATGAGTAGCTGACTGCTTTGTAAGCGAGTGTGAGAAGTTTGAATTGAATGCTGAAAGGGAAAGGAAGCCAGGGAAGGGCTTGTAGAAGAGGGCAGGTGGAGGTAGTGCGTTTGGTGAGGAAGATGAGCCAGGCTGCAGCATTGAGGATAGATTGGAGTAGAGACAGGCATTTGTCAGGGATACCAGTAAGGAGGAGATTGCAGTAGTCCAGCCAGGATAAGACCAGTGAGTGGATAATAGTCAGAAAAGGTCTAATTCTGGAATTAGCTGCTTTGAGCTAACTCTCCCCTTTATTACTCTCCAAGGCATGAAACAGATACATCACAACATTGGTGCTGTTGAAATCATGCCTGTGCGCCCAAAAAGGGATATGGCCTTATGGGGAGGGGTATGGCCTCATGTCACACCTACGTTTGCTCACTCTGGGACGGGGTGAAGCACTGCCAGAGATGCTAGGTTATCCCTGGAGAGTCTACAGGTGGGATGGCTGGACAGTCCCAGAGAAGCAGGACTGTCCCATTTTATCTCTCCCCAGAATCTATAATACTGGTTAAGTATCCTTTATGCGAAATGCAGCTGAGCATTTTGGATAAGGAACTATTCCATCGACGGTGACCATCGGATTTGTCTTCAGCAGCATCCCCGATCCCAAGGATGCATTCCACATGCGCGCCCGCGCAATGCATCCTTGGGACAGGGGATGCCATTAAAGACAAATCCGATGGCCATCCTGGACACAGGGGACAAAGTGAGTATGAAAAAAGGTGCCGGGTGGGGCGGAGGAACAAAATATTTTGAAAACCTACAGTTTTCTGAAAATTTCGGTTTTGGCATATCCGGATAAAGGATATCCAACCTGTATCTGAAATTCCTCTTGCCTTGAATGCATACTATAAAGGAAACTCCGCTTTCAAGGAAAATGGTATTCTCTGGCTTCACCCCTGTCCATTGGAGTACAGTACTTGGAGTTGCTTTGTGGATCTCCATTTCTCTCCATTACATATATTACTGTTGAGGTGATTATTAAGAGGTAGTGGTTAGAAGAATATATCTATAAAAAGGTATTAATTAAATGTTTATTTTCAAACCAATCTCATATATCCCATTCAATTTGTATTTGAGATGTTAATAATGTTTAATTTGTCATTGTCACCTTTTAACAATTGCATTAAATTAGTAAAAAAAAAATCTGAAAAACACAAACAGGATCAATGATTAATAGAAAAACAAGACCCAACAAGCATCTGTCTCTTACATACAGCAAGGATCATTTTAAAAGGTGAAGAAAAAAAAAAATATTGTGAGGTTATGCACCTACAGTATTATGGACCAGTGGGCTAACAAGGTGGGCTACATAGAGATGTAAAATGTAGCATTATCTTGTGAGAGGAGATAGGTGGATTAGGCCTAGCATGCTAGGTATGCACCTAACTAAGGACCCACTGGAACAAGAAGGAAAACTGTTAGACTTAATTATAACTAATGAGTTATTGGGATTTTAGTTAATTCTTTGCATGATTTTAAAAGACCATGTTCATCAAGAAAAAAAGTAATGGGTGATAATTAACAATCGAACTTGCATTCATCATGTCTCATTTACTATTGCTACTGCAGGTATGCAGAGAGACAAGTGATACTTAACACCCTTCCAAAAGGCTGTCTGCTAAGAAAATGCAGCATTGTAAAAGTGTGTAAAGTATATACTTGCCTACCTGACCCTGTCCATGATTGAGAAAATGCTCTGTTCCTGGACTTCCCTGGTAATGTAGGATTGCCATCACTTGAGGTGAAACACTTTTCTTATCAATTACCTAGCTCATCACAGGAGATGGCAATCATACATCACCAGGGAAGTCCAGGAACAGAGCATTTTCTCCCTTATGGAGAGGGTCAGGTAGGCAAGTATGGTAAAATATAACTAATCTCTCTGCATACCTGCAGCAGCAACCCTGATTTTCTGCACCTGTACTGCCATCTGACAGGAAACTGCTGACCTTCTGGTTCTGCCCAGTTAGGAAGTAATGCCATATGAATGCTGGAGACCTGCCAGGTCTGCCCAGCTGGTAAGGACTGTTGCCCCCCTGCCTCTGGCCAGCAGACAATGAAGGCAGGGTGATAGCTGCAGCCATGGCCCTCCTTCCATATAGAAATACCACCATAGAGATGTGAGATCTTTGGTATGAAGTGTGATATAGCAGCATACAGAGGTGATCCCCTCAGAATTAATAATTCCATGCAGGTGCTGTGGAGTGGGAAGGGATAGGCAGGGAGGCAACAGCTAGAGCTTCTTCTACATCGCAAAATGAAGGTTCGCACCGGGACTTTGGGCAGTCCCGGCATAAACCTTCATTTTGCGATGTTCACATCCCCACTGCGAACCATCAATAATGCCAGTTTGTTGATCTCATCAGGGGGCTCGGCGGGGAGTCGGCACATCATCGGGGGCGGAGGAGGAGGCAGCGCTTAGAGTTGGCGCTGCTCCAAGCACTGCCTGCTCCATAGTGTGCTCCATAGTTGTTCACACCGCCAAGCAACGTGGAAATGATCCAGTAAGGGCTCTGCTTTTTTTACTGGTTCATTTTGCCGTGTTGCAATCCATTTTCAGGACACGGTAACCCTTTTCACATCGCACTAATTACCGGGTCAAAACGGCTTGTACTCAGTAGTTAGTTGTGATGTGAAAGGGGTATAGGATGGATCTAAAAATATCCCTCTGACTAAGTGATTGTATGCCATCTCATGATGGTACAGTTACACTACCTAGTTAAAAAAAAAATGCCTTTTTGTAACTTGATGTATTACATCATTTCTTAATCCCCTAAGGGCAGTTTCACATGCTCCAGCTCCTGCCGGGTGAAGAGACCCTGCACGGACAAAAGCCATGCCATACACAGTAGTTAATAATGGACATGATTGTGTCCATTTACAGGGGCCGGCCACGGCCCGGCCGTCCGGTTGCAACCAGATGTCACCACTGGAAGGGGCGGCTTCCGGGCTGTGGCTATCAGCACCATTGTAAACTTCTGCGTGTGGCACAGCTTCTTGGTCGTGCGGGGTTTCGCAGCCCAGCGTAAGACGGAGCACGTGAAACAGCCCAAAGAGTTATTGTTTCTTTTTTCTTTTTCTTTTTTCACTGGGAGGTAGGGGGGGGGGGGGTTCTCTGCTGCTTTTAACCAAAAACCACAATCACTATTTTTACTTAATTATTTATATTGCACTAGCATATCCAGTTGCACTTACAATCCCTTTGTATAATGGCATGATCTTCAGTTTTATACCCCCTTACAAGTAATAACTAAAAAGCATTGTTAAAACAAAATTTCCAGGTTTCATTTCTGGGTTCTCCAACAAAGCTTTCAAATGAAAAAGAAAATATTCTGAATGTAGGGATAATTCCTTATTCATAGTGCAGTGCTATAGCAGGAAGAGCACCCAGTGTAATCCAAAATTTAAACAATCTCCCAACAACAGTCAATATGAGCTCATCCCAATAAGAGCAGTAAGTAAGCAGGATGTGGTTAAAGGTAATAAAATGACTATATGACATTACAGTGTATGTGCTACAGCTAATGACGACTAAAAGGATATTCTATCACAGACAGCTAGCATCCATGATTTACTTAACTGCCAATGTCAGCTGAAATATGTCCTATGTGCAAATGAGCATCACTACGACTCGTTTATCTAGCTAAACACAAGACCAAATGATAGATTGCAAACAACAGCTAAGGGTGTTGCTTAATCAATCTAGTTCCATTTTAAAACCTCTCAAAGACAATATACAAGAAACACTTTGCGTTTTTTCTCTCTCAATAAGTGCAATGCTTTTAATGTCTTTTCTCAGTTCTATAGCTTTTGATCACTGAAAAAAAAAATCACTAAAAAATGCTCAACAGAGAAAAATAAAGACAAGAAGACAAGTCAGACTCAGATCCATTTATCACATAATCTATGTTCTCTACGGCTGCTCATCACAACAGGATAACAATTTTGCTCAGGCCCAGCTCAAATCAAAAACTAGTTTGTTTTGTTTTTAAAAAGCTAAGCATGAAAATTAAATGTTTTAATGATAAAGTACACATGATGCCCTTTTCTAATGCTAAAGTTAATAGAGGATGGCATTAATGGTGCTGTTCATAATAAATAGGCTTCTGTAATCCCAGGAATCCCAGGGTGGAGGCTACTGTCTGGGTCAGATGTACTTAGCATGAAATGTGATAAAATGGAGAGCGATATACAACCAGCCAATCAGCTCCCAACTGCCATGTCACAGGCTGTGTTTGAAAATGACAGGAGCCGATTGGTTGGTGGTTTATCACTTTCCATTTTATCACTTTTCAAGGCTTAGTACATCTCACCCTCTGTGAGAGCAGGAGATAGACTTCACCAGTAAAAGGCTTTGATGGATAGGCAGAAACTTTAAACACTTGGAAATGAAAAAGTACTGTTTTCACTTTCTGTCTAAATAGACACCTAAAGATGTAAAAGTTGCACAAAGTCGGCAGTTAGAATGTCTGACTTTTCCTTGAAACTCTGCCAATGTAATGGTGTGCATCTTTAACTTTCTGAATGAAAATTGGATCGAACTGTATTTTTAAAGCAGAAAGTCTCCAATTTTTTCAGACCAAGAGAAGTTTGATGGTTAGTATAACCAGTACTATTTTTGTAGAAAAATAGGTTCAGGAACTCTCTAGGAAGGAGCAGAGTGGGCGGAGATGTGGGCGGAGCTTTTGTGGGGGTGGGGCTTCAAACAGTGTGTATAGATTTTTTTTTTTTTTTTAAATATCAACATTTGGGCTGTAAGACTGGCAGAGAGGGATAGAGGAGGACTGGCATAGGGGAATAGAGGACTGGCAGAGGGGGCACAGGCTACACTATACACCACACACCGTAATGCCACTTACATTATATGCCACACACCGTAATGCCAGTTACACATCATACATATGTTATATGTTTTATATATACCAATTTCTTCTGTAATTAGGTAGCAGAGCTGAGGACAAAGTTAATAAGGCTCTGTGTGCATGGGGGATAAGGAATCTATACCCTTCCACTGCATAAACCAGCTGGTTCTCCGACCCCTTGCCTGTTTACATCCTGCTATCTAACCACCACCCCCTCGCTTGCACCTCTTGAAATCTGTCTGTCTCCCCTTCCTACTAGATTGTAAGCTCCTCCGAGTAGGGCCCTCTTCCCTCCTGTTGTCAAAGCCCACTTCTCTTCACATTTCACTCACAGCTCTCCTTTACTCCAACACTCAGTGACCATCTTCATACTCATCTCCATCATTGGCCTCAAGCCTCTAGTTGTATGTTGATTGGGTCCTCACTACTTATATTTAAGCTGTAATGTGTATTGAACTGTGGTGCTCTTTATTTGTACTGTATTTTTGTTATTTATTCAATGTTATGCCAAGTTTTGTCTCCCTGTATTGTTCCTTTGTACGGCGCTGCGAAACACTTGTGGCGCCTTATAAATAAAATTATAATAATAATAATAATAATAATATGCAGCCGGGGGGGGGGGGGGGGAGGGAATCAATGGTAAAGACATGGGCGCAACTACAACTTTGTGGGCCCCATACCAAAAATGTTAACGGACCCCAAATCAGGTTTCCACTAGAGTGGGTATGGCGCAGTGAGAGTGACTGCAAGTACATAGAGACAGAGGCAGCTGGAACATACAGACAGAGAGAGAGGCAGCAGGGACATGGGGCCTTATTCTTGTTCACTCTTTCTGACAAAATCCTTCTTAGATGGACAAAACCATGTGCACTGCAGGTGGGGCAGATGTTACTTGTGCAGAGAGAATTAGATTTGGGTGGGGTTTTACTTCAAAGTGAGATCTATATTGCAGTGTAGAAAGCAGTCAGTATTTACCCTGCACAGAAACAAAATAACTCACCCAAATCTAATTCTCTCTGCATAAGTAACATCTGCCCCCCTGCAGTGCACATGGTTTTGTCCATCTAAGAAGGATTTTGTCAGAAAGAGTGAACTAGAATAAGGCCCATAGAGACAGGAGAACTGGCAGCACAGGTTAGAGACAGCCGCTACATGGCTGCTACATGGAGACAAGGCACCTGGGACATAGAGACATATAGGAGGCGCCTGTAGAGAGTGTGACAGAGGGGCACGGACACAGGTGGAGGGGACATGGACACAAGCAGAGGGGACATGGACATGGAGATAGAGGAGGCATGGAGACAGTTGTGACATGAAGACAGAGAGAAGAGGGGGCATGGAGCTAGAGACAGAGGAGGCACGGAGGCAGAGGGGGCACAGAGACAGATAGAGGGGGCACAGAGACAGATAGAGGGGGCATGGAGATGGAGGGGGCATGGAGACAGAGCGGGCATGCAGACGGAGACGGAGGGGGCATGCAGACAGAGGGGGCATGCAGACAGAGGCTGAGGGGGCATGGAGACAAAGACAGCGAGGGCATGGAGATGGGCGTGGTGGGGCACAAAGACAGGTAGAGGGGGCACAGAGGGGGCATGGAAACTAAGGCAGAGGAAGACCGAGGGGGTATCCAGATGGAAACTGAGGGGGAATGCAGATGTAGACTGATGGATAAAAGAGGGCATGGAAACAGGTGCAGAGGGGGCATGGAGACAGACACACAGGGGGCATGGAGACAGACACACAGGGGGCATGGAGACAGACACACGACACACAGGGGGAATGGAGACAGACACACAGGGGGCATGGAGACAGACACACAGGGGGAATGGAGACAGACACACAGGGGGAATGGAGACAGACACACAGGGGGCATGGAGACAGACACACAGGGGGAATGGAGACAGACACACAGGGGGCATGGAGACAGACACACAGGGGGCATGGAGACAGACACACAGGGGGCATGGAGACAGACACACAGGGGGCACAGAATCACACGTGGAGGGGGCACAGAGACAGATGGGGAGGGGCACAGAATGGCAGAGGGGGCACAGAGACAGGCAGAGGGGGCACAGAGGCAGAGAGATTGGAGGCTGTATAGAAGAGGGGCTTGCAACATAGAGAAGGGGAAAGGGCTGTGCTCTCTGTGCTGCTGCTGCATTGCCCAAACCACAATCTTCCTCCCAACCTTATTCCTCTGCTATATTGAATTGCCTCCACCCCTCTCCCCCAAACCCGCAGTGGCGTAAAGTGATGTGTGTTCAGCGGGGACTGTGGCATTCACTCACCGGGACGTTCCAGCGCTGCTGTAGGGTACAGTCTGAGGACAGGAGATAAGGGAGGGTCAAGGGACAGCTGAGACAGAGTTGCTCTCATCCACCATCTAGACGTGCCGCTGCGGAGCTACCTTCGGACTCGCATGATGATGACATCATCATCTTGTGAGTCTCCTACAATAGGCAGCTCCGGAAGGTGGACACACACTGCAGTCACTGAGAAACTTTAACATATGAGGGCAGTGCTCTACCTTTAACCATTCCCCCCTTCAAACTTGCCCCCTTCTACATGGTGCAGGAGAAGCCTGCTGGCCGTTGAGCCCAGCCAGCGAGGCTTCAGCACACAGACACTCTCAAGCGACGGACTTCTTCCGCTCCCGCAGACCACGCTAGAGGTACCGGAACGCCGTTCCAGATGACGTAATTTTTCATCTGAACTTCAGGAACGGCGTTCCGGGCCGTTTGGCGGAAAAATAGCCCTGAGTATAACTGTTGCAGGCCATGAAGTAATAGTAACCAAGTTAGTAAGTCTCAGACAAAACAGCTCTATAAAGTTGGACATAACTAGAGCTGTTTTTTATAGACAAGTTGTGTTCGGCAATGTTCAAAATCAATTATGATCAATGAAATATATTCAATAAAAACAGATTATAAAAAATCAATTATAATCAATAATATAAGTACACAATTGCAGCACATTTGAAACATTGTAAAAAAATTCTAACTTTAAGAATTAAAAAATATACTTTTATCTGTCAAAATAGCTCATTTTTCCTCATTAAATGCATCATATGCGCATTTAGGCCCTTATTCTGGTGGACTTGCTCGGAATCGAATTTGCATCCTTGCGAGTCTACCTAACCCCGCCTTGCGAATGGTTAGCCGGTGCCACCCATTCGCAAGCGGGATGTGTTCACAAGGCTTGCGAATGGATGTTTTACATGAACATCCATTTGCATGCCAGTAGGAACCTCCCCCATCTACCGATGATCGCCGACCATCAAATGATGGTGAAGGCACACGCATATGTAAGGGTGGTCCAGACAATCTGGTTATGTCAGCTGTCCACCCCCTACACGTGCATCACGGACACCTTAGCATGTGTACGCCCAGCGTTGTCATGGAAATGACCATGAAACGCTGGCTGTTCACATATGCTAATGGCCCAGCCTAGCACCCCATGCCCCTCTCCACCTCCTGCTTGCAAAGCTGGGTGCATGCACCCGACAGACAGTCTTTTTGCAGAGTTCGCATCCATCCAGTGTATACACATGCACAGAAATGCTGCTGCGCATATGCAAAACATCGGTCCCTGTGCGAATTCGTGGTGAGCGAGTCAACCAGTATAAGGGCCAAAGTGTAACATTATTTGGTATGCACAAAGATTCTACTTGCCCAGCCAAACTGTGAGCAATCTGGAGATCAATTTCTTAGATGTAAATATTACCAATATGGAAGGTAGTGTTGACACCGAGCTGTTCTCTAAAGAGACCATAATACAATCCTCAGACATAACAGCTTTTATCCGACAGCGACTGCCTTATCCACAGTTCTTGTGGGTATGCCACATCATCCCCGCCCCCCCCCCCCCCCCCCCAAAAAAAAAAAAATACAAGAAAAATATAAGCAGTTAAATAAAAAAGGATTTAAACTAAAAGAGTTGATATTAGCTAAAATAAAGTGGGGAAAAAAGCATGCACTGTACAAAAAACGGACAAGGCCCTGTCCAACATTTTATTTATTTACATTATATAGCGCAGCAGATTCCATTATGATTTACAATTGTAGACAGCGATAGAACAAACTGGGTAACAACAGACAGACTTGGAGGTAGGAGGGCCCTGCTGCAAGCTTACAATCTAATTACTCGGTTCACTGACAAAAGCACCTACACCTGTACACCATAAAACTATGGCCATTGATTACCAGTAGGGAGGCCAATCCCGGGATCGGGATCGGCGGGATCCCGGGATTTTGGCCTAAAATTGCCGGGATTTGAATCCCGGGATTGAAGCTTCCAATCCCGGGATTCCAGGATTAGTAACCCCATTAGTTTTGGTTTAAAGCCGGGCAGCACTGAGCACCAGAATATGGCTCAGACGCTGCCCGGCTGACTGTTTCTTACCCCCGGTGCTGCTGGCGGGAGTTGGGAGGGACTGAGTGCTGGCGGCGCCCAGGCTGCGCAGCGTGAACCCTGACATCACGTCACGCTGTGCAGCCCGGCCGCTGCTCTGCCTGTCAGCACAGCACACTGTCCCAAAGCCGGACAGACGCCCGATGTGCCAACCCCAGCCTTCCGCCCACCCGCCGGAGATAGCCGTCCTGCTGCTGCCCTGTCACCACAACCCCCGCCGCCGTAAGTGACAGTGCGGGGGGCAGCTTTAGGCGAAATTTATATTGTCATCAGGGGGAGGGGCCAGTTTTTTTTTATTAGGGAGGCCAATCCCGGGATCCCGGGAATCCCGGGATTGAGCATTTTTCAATCCCGAATCCCGGGATTGAAAAAATGCCCAGGGATTGGCATCCCTAATTACCAGTGACCTAAATCTAGTATCTATGAGGGAGACCAAACTAGTGCCCAGTTTTATATGTGGCCGTAACATTAGATTCAGGGCCAGATGTACTAAGCTTGAAAAGTGATAAAGTGATAAACCTCCAGCCAATCAGCTCCTACCTACCTGTCATGTTACAGGCTGTAGACAGGAGGTTATTGTTGCTGCACAGTATTTGTCTGAACAATAGGTAATTTAAATATTTTAAACCGCTCACGGTTGATACTGATAAGTTGGCGGTGAAAAGAGACTCAGAGAGTCAAGAGTGAGACTCTTGAAAATAAAAAGTTTTTGTATAAATTTTAATACATTATTTAAAAATATTATCTTTGTTACACCCACAGATGAACAGCATCTAGAAAAATTTATTGGGGATGACCTCTGATGGCACAGTGCTGCCTCTATATCGTACTAAACCTGAGTAGTAACCTGACAACTCAAAACATATACTGTAGATACAACAGGAAAACAATGAGTTGGAAATATTTAAGGCACAACAATATTATTATTATTATTTATTAACAGTTTCTTATATAGCGCACACAGATTCCGCAGCGCTTTACAGAGCATAGTTATAATCAAAAACACATAACAAATTACAGTACAAGACAGTTTAGGACAAGCACATGGTTAATATAGATAGTTGCATCAGGGGACAGGACACTGAAGCAATCATCAGGGTGGCAGAGGTTTATATATTCTAAGAAAGGCACATGAGGAGAGAATAGATGAATAGATAATTCACCAGTTCCTCTTAGGTTTACGAAAATGTAGTCTGTTTTTCTCTAGTTCCTAAACTCCAAAAATGTGGAAAAGGAGACAGTGTGTAAAAGGAGAGCCTTTTCCAAATTTTTGGAGTTCAAAATCTAGAGAGAAAAAAACAGACTACATTTCCGTAAACCTCAGAGGAACTAGTGAATTATCTATTGTTGCACATTAAATATTGGAACTCCCAATTTTCCAATTGTATCACAGATGAACAGTGTTTATGGATATATATATATATATACAGTTTGTTTAAAAAGTTTTGTAAAAGCCTTTATTCAGATCTGATCACAGTACAAATTTGTATGGAAAATGGGCAAAACCATGTGCACTGCAGGTGGGGCAGATGTAACATGTGCAGAGAGAGTTAGATTTGTGTGAGTTATTTTGTTTCTATGCAGGGTAAATACTGGCTGCATTATTTTTACACTGCAATTTAACAGATTCAACAGACACCACCCAAATTTAACATGTTACATCTGCCCCACCTGCAGTGCACATGGTTTTGCCCATTTTCCAAACAAATTTGTACTGCAATCAGATCTGAATAAGGGCCTGTATGTGGTTTATAATTGGTTGGATGTTCAGTCCTATGGTCCACACTTTACACAAGGCTGTATTTAAGAACTGTTTTGTTTGAGTAAAATATTTAATTACAGACTAGTGTGATCTGCTTTTTCCCTAAAAGTGAGACGAAATATTTACACAATGTGTCGAAATCCTTACGTATAAATGTGTATCATCCCTCAATGGGGTATATGCTCAACCCTGGTAAGGTAACTATCAATGGTCCTTCAAAATAATTTTTTAGGGGTGAGTGTCAGGTTTGAAAATTCAGGGAGTAAACAAGGAAATAACCACGGGGTTTCCCTGGGAATCAACTGTCCCACTGTGTGCTATGATACTGAACGGTAGGTTGAGCGTGCCCAGATGTAGAGGGAAAACCTCAGTTTGGTTATAGGAGTGATAGTACAGTTCTGCTGTTTTCCGTAACTAAAATTTAGCACCCCTTTTGGGGGTTAGTGGTATAACACACCCTGACAATGAGTGCCTTTGAGAAAATAGAATGTCACAGGTCTGCTGTTGGGATCTTTGTCCAAAATCCCCTTGATGGTATAACCCAGAGCAAGGGGATATCCAGGAGCCCAGTGTCAATGAGAGCCTGAGAAAGATACTTATAACATGGTTAGTATTAGCTATATGGTTAGCCACAGCACCTGATGGGTACCTGGGTACAAATAGTGCATTTGAAATGTGTATCCCTCTTCTAAGCGATACCTACAGTATAATAAAAGTGGATGTTCTGAAAGATTCTTGTGGACTAAAACTACCCCAGCAGGATGCAACCAAGATCATACCTTGGATTTCCTTCAGGGACAACTGGTCCTTATCATATTTGTTCACAACCACCTTCATAATTGACCACATCATTATTCTAATTACCTGTGAACATGACTTTAAATATGATTGGCTATCTCTGACAATGCTATAGCTGCAGCTCCAGCCACATTATTAATGGGTGTGTACACATCAGCAACATTATAATTATTATATTACATTGCGTTTTCCTAAACATTGACCATTTGTTTTACTTTAGAATTTTTAAGGCCATATATTAAAGAAGGAACATTTAAAGTTTCAGATCACAAAGAACAGCAATTTCAATAGAAGTGTATAAACTTGTATACCAATTGCTTACTTAATAATTATTTGAATTTAAGGAATTGCAAATATATAAAATAATAATGTTTCCCAATACAGGCAAGCAGTGTGTACCTTTTGAAAGAGACTTTGTCGTTATGGGTTGAAGTTTTTTTTTTTTTAATGATCTGGCATCTCAGGCCATGAATGGTTAATGGCGTGACATAGTAAATAGTCCTATCTGAATTTACCACAATGCCTTTTTGCAATGCATTAACTTCCCTGTTGTTAAGACAAAGTCTGAGTCTTTATTAGTTTTAAATGATGCGGATGGACTTGTGGTTTTTCAGAGATATGTGAGAGGAGCTGTTATCTCTTAGCTGGTAGAAAACATTCCTCTTTGTGGCAAGGGATTGGGCCTTGGGACTTTTAAAAAGCCAATTACAAAACATCTTGGGTAGTGCTGCACATAGCTAGATAGTTACTCAATTATAACAATGCTGATGATACAGGCTCTGAAGGAATATTTATAATGTCAGGGAGGTGATATGAAATAAGCATCTATTGTATTCACACTGAATTGGTTTCTGCAGGTTTCATCTGTGTTTGTGAGAAGCCTGAAATTGTCTGTCTACAAATCGGTTTGTTTGTCATTTTTAAACATTACAATAATGATGTCACTTTTATAGTTTCTACTATATTGCCTTTTGACACTGTATTAATTTCATACAAATTGCATCATGTACCGCTTTGTGTTAAACAATACTTGCCATGCACATGGGATTGATTCAAATGTTCTTTTATGCTGGAAAAAAAATCAGAAAAAATGATATATTGTATTAGGATACGACTAGTAGTTCACACACGGTGCATGTTGAGTGTAAACAGTGTTTCCTACTGGGAAGCAGCTCCAAGCCAATATATCACAACAGGCTATGCTGCAGAGAGCAGCCCCTAAGAATGGCATGATTAACTAGTCACTAATTAAAATCAACCAAAAATCTAAGCTGAGTCACGAAGGCATGGTATGCTGGGATACATTAAATCTGAAGTTATTGTGAAAAAGTTCCTACGTTAGTAATTATGCTTGATGCTTATGTTGTGCTGACCAGATCTATTTGATCAATGTTTTGCAGGTATAGCTCAGAAAAGAAAAAAATAAAGATAATAGGGGAAATTGACTAAGATGTGTATTCTACTTCACATGTGATGTTGCTATGGGCAACCAATCAGATCCTGTGTACTATCTTCTAGAGCAGTGATTTCAGCTCCGGGCCGGCACACCAGACAGACAATGTCAGACACACATGCCCCCCCCCCCGCCTTAGTTATTCCACACACCTGCCCATCCTTAGTTATTCCAAACACCAGGTCCCCCTTAGAAATTCCACACACAAATGCCCCTCAGTAATTATAAGCACCAGCTCCCCTTAGAAATTCCACACACAAATGCCCATCAGTAATTAAAAGCACCAGCTCCCCTTAGAAATTCCACACACAAATGCCCCTCAGTCAGTGGCGTAGCTATTTATTATGCGCCCCCCCCCCCGCCGCTAATAAAAATTCGCCCCCACTCCCCCTCCCCTCGGCAGCCCCCCCCCATGCCCATACCTGCCCACCCGCTGCTGTCTGCGGTACCTGCCTGCCGTGCCGTCACGGTCCCGTAGCGCTGGCTCCCTGCTGCTAATAATGAAACGTGACTCTTAGAAAATGGCTGCCCCCATACTGCAGACAGAAAACTGTCTGCAGTATGGGGGCAGCCATTTTCTAAGTGTCCGTTTTCATTATAGAAGCAGGAGCCAGCGCTAGGAGAGACGAGACTGTGACGGCAGTCACGGCACGGCAGGCAGGTACCGCAGACAGCAGCGGGTAACTATAGCCCCGCAGACCCCCGGCGCCCAAACTTGCTCTGCGCCTCCCCGCCACCGATATAGTTACGCCACTGCCCTCAGTAATTATAAGCACCAGCTCCCCTTAGAAATTCCACACACAAGAGTGACAGGGCTGCCACCGATGATTTGGTGAGTCGTCGTGACGGGCGGCCTGGCGGCACACCTGTTAACTGCCCGCGACAAGACTGTTCTAGAGGGTGCTAATTGAGAAGTCGATTCTGAGTGGTTGCCCATAGCAACATCACATGTGAAGTAGAATACACATCTTAGTAAATTTCCCCCAATGGGTCTGATTCTGGACAAAACTTGGGGGTGATACAGAGGGCTCTGATGGAACAGGGCGTGCGAGCATGCCCCCTTCCATCGGCTATTGCCAGGAGCAGCTCCGATGGGATGCCTGTCATCTGTATTGTACAGCCACCAGGCCGGATTCAACTTCTATGGGCTGCTGCTGAAGCAGCCATAGAAGGTGGGGGCCAGCGCAAGCGCAATATACAGAAGAGGTCAGTATTCTTGTTGGCAGACCAGGACGAGTGAAGGATGGAGAATAAAATAGCTCTAAAGCAGAGAACACTCTATGCGATAAAGGCAGACAATAGGCACAATAACGATCTCATTAACGATATCATTGTGCACGAACGATAACGATGCACATTCCTGCGAGTTATTGACCCAATTTCTCGTCCGCAGGTGCAATCAAATTATAACGTTCAGTGTTTATGAACAATAAAGGTAAATATACATTTTTCATAAAACAAGATGGTCATTTGTAAAGCAAACAATTTCTCTTTATCGTTTGAAATAGTTCTGTTTGTATGCCCTTCTAAACAATAATGTCAAAGAAAAAAAAACAGGTAGTGCATATGCTCAATATCGTTAACAATGCACACTGAACATGCAGGTCAATTTTGGCTCTATAGTGACATCACTGAATGATCTTGGCGATCCTGCAGGTCATCTAGTACAGTTGCACCACTAATTTTCCATTACCTAATGGTGCGGCACCTCTTTTAATCCGGACACATCAGGTACCCGGATAGGGAGGTAGAGAGAGAGAGATAGAGAGAGAGAAATATGGTAATAAAACATTTTTATAATGTTGTAACAGAATAAATCCTTAATAAATAACATTCAAGAAATAATACATTATTAGTTGGTCATTTTTAGTCGTACCTAGGAATACTAATCCATAATCAAATGAATGCTTCTGGCTGAATAGTACTGTCTCTACTCGATTCTATTTTAAGATATAGTTCTGTATTGCATACGGAATCATTCATTTACGGCACACGAATTTTGCATTAACATGCAAGCTTAGCAGAAATGAGGGGAGGCATTCTGTAAATGAGACACTTTAAAATTTCACATTGAGTTGTGGTAGAATAAGCTTATGATTAGCTTAGGACTGTTACCTAGTCAGTTGGAGGGGGGAGGCAAATTCGATTATGTTTGGAAAGACAGTAGATCCTCATCTAGAGAGTGATAGCTACCAATGCTTGTGCACCTGCCAGTAACACCTTTTATGAGTCCCCCTGTGGCTTTACATAATTACTAGCCAACTTACTTGCTACTATTCTATCACTGTAGCTTTATCTAAATACCACATCCATCTGTTTGCTGGAAATGGTTAGCATGCAGTCTGGATTTTGTTTAATGGTGTAATACACAGTACTTACACATCATTTTTTAATATATATAAATATATAGATATATTGTGCAAGTTTGAGAAAAAATGTAGTTTCACTCTCTGCCAGCAGATGTCAGTGTTTCAGAGACTCACAGACACTAGACATAGATATAGATGATACAAATATATATATATATATATATATATATATAATATGGAAATGCTTACTGAATACTTGCAATATTTTAAGATTAATGAGAGGTCATGGAGGGTGAGGTACTGTAGGCTAGTAGGTGAGGTAATGTAGGCATATATCATCGCTAATACTTCTCCAGACATTCTGTGATATAAGGCAAGTATCACATAGGGTGGGTGAGTGATTGGCAGTTGGACTGGATTCCATTCATCCCGATTGATGCCAGATTGCCCTTATGCACCGGGGGCCAGATGAATCAAGCTTCAAAAAGCGAGAAAGTGGAGAGTGATAAACAACCAGCCAATCAGCTCCTACCTCATATTTTTTAAACCCAGCCTGTAACATGGCAGGCTGTTCACCACTCCCTATTTTATCACTTTTTGAAGCTTGATCCATCTGGCCCAGTATGATGTAATAAAATATGGAGCGACATCCCGTTCCATTCTTAATTACTGTACAACGGGTCACATACGATATCTCCTAGTTTGCCGTGCTGCAGGACTGACCATAAAATGTTGCCTGCAACCTGCAGGAGCACACAACAGGGGGTACACACAAGGCAATGTAGATGATTTGTCATTCCAATACAGTAAATCATCCCAACATCTCTGTAGTGTTTTCCTGGCCTCATTCTTTAAAAGGTCACCAAAATATAATTTTAGGATCTGCAATGTTACAACTTATGTCGATACTACTCAGGGTGATGACTTTTTTTAGCCTCTCTTTTAAAGAGTATAAGTAGAGATGTTGCCCTTAGCAACCAATCAGATTCAAGCTAAAATGTATCTAGAACTATTTTATAAAATGATAGCTCAAATATGTTAACTGTCCTCTTATGTTTTGATAAATCTGCTCCTATCTCATCCTAGAGATGAGATGCTTAAAACACCTGCCTGTGTCCACCATAAGTCTCGCCTTACTACAGAGACCAATATTTCCCTACTCAAGTGACTTTGGTGATTGTCAAAATACTGTATTAAGAGAAATGACAGAGGAGAAAGAAAGCTCTGCTCTCCTGTCCTACTGCTTTCACCACATTGGTCACTGTATTTATTTAAATGACAGGTGAATATATTTAAATGACAGGTGAATAGGGCAATATGACATCAGGTGCATGGTGCATATCATACCATTTTTGGTTCTTTAAATACTGTTGTTTCAGTTTTTGCAGTAGGAAGTCTAGATGACCTGTGAAGGATTGAAATCCAGATGCATCACAGTTAGGAAAATGTCCTTTAGACAACAAAGTACAAGGGTGGTAGGGGAGGTAATTTCTAAAGCTTGCAGAGATATAGTGGAGAGACATTAACTACCAACCAATCAGCTTCTAACTGTCATTTTATGGGTGAATTTTAAACATGCCAGCAAGGAGCTGATTACTGGTCGCTTGTCAATTATGCAAGATGGGGGGGGGGGGGGGGGGTTGACAAGGACATGTGAGATGGAGATGCGGGGAAGCAGGGTTTAGGTAAAAGGTCATAGGGCTGGGCATATTGGTGAGCAGAATGAGTTAGACTAGGGGGTGGATACTAAGGTGACCTGGCATATAAAGGTAATATCTGTGTTCCCATAATAATAATAATATTGGCCTCTTATTATCAAAAGATATGTTCCTGTGGCAGTCGCCATGGGTTATGATGATTCCTCAAAGTCATGACTGTATGCATTCTGTGTGCCCTGGGTGAACTGTGCTCATGGCCCTACAAGTATTAACCTGGCAGTGGCAATGATGTGTATTATTATAGGTATTTCATGAATGTTTCTTTGACTTGTTTCAAAACTATGACTGTATTGTGTAAGCCTTGATGAGGAGTGAACTAAAATCTTTTGAAGATTACATTTCCTGGGAGAGTGTTTACTTTTCACAGCAGTGGAGCCCCGGTTGGTGCACTGGACACGGACAATCATACCAGCAAGGTGACTATGGCCCTAGGGCAAATGAGATATCCCATATAGATGATCAGTCACTGTACCAGTCTTTTGATGGTGCTCTATAAATCAAAAGACTGGTAAAGTGACTGATCATCTATATGGGATATCTAGCCCAATCCCTAAAGCACACCAGATGCCAAGTGGTCGCCATCAGGAAACCTTGAACTCTTGGGAATACTGTGGCTCATCTACAACTAAATGGACTGCAATATATTCCCTAAATCTTCAGTCATCATTCCATACCCAGTTTGACCAATATTTGACCTAACTTTATTGAACTTTCATCACAACCAGATACCACAATTGAAGTCACAGATGTAACATCTGCATTTTTTCAAATGTTTTATATATATATATATTGTGTTTTACATCATTAGTTATATTATTATTGATTTTCACATTATATTTAATTCTAGTTAATAAATATAGTTTTATCACTGTGTTCCGTCTAGTGTATGTCATTTTGCCAGCACTGGCATATCCATTTCATTTTGTACCATTTTTAGGGCAGTGACTACCCCTTGCTAGCTGCTGATAATTGCACACCACACATCTATTCCTTCCTAGATGGACATTTAAGCTGATTATATTAAATATCCAGTCTATACTGTAGGTCTGTCTTTATATCCTCAAGTACTATTGTCATTCATCATCAAATGAACCCTACAACTGCAAGGCCTATAGCCAGCTCAACATTTATATTTCACTTTTCTGCATTTTACAGTACTATTTCCAACCTAATTTACCAACATCTAGTGTACAACAATGGCAGCTCTAGAGGAGGGGCTGGGGCAAAGTTCAAAATTAAAATAGGGGAGCCACACCAACTGCCAGTGAATCAGTTTTAAATGGCAGTTGGTGTGGCTCTCCTATTTGTATTTTGAACTGTGCTGCAGCCCCTCCTCTGGAGCTGCCACAGGTGTACAACATTTATATATATACATATATATATATATATATATATATATATATATATATATATATATATATTAGCACCATACATATGGGGTTTTGTGCATTATTTAATTTTTTTAAGTTATTAGTATTATAATGTTTTTAGATTGTTTATAAAACCTACCAACATGTTCTTTCAGTGAATTGGGGTAGGGTATGTTGTCACACTATGGTAAGGGCATATCCACATCACTGCCCTATTATAACCTTCCATACACCATGTGCACCAATAGCATCTGCTATCAAGATAGGTTAGAAGGTAGGCAAATCTTAAGGTGGCCATACACAACTGCGTTGTATCGCAGCAGTGTATGGCCAACCGATCTCCCACAAGCTGCCGGGTGGCAGGATGGCATGCAATACATTGCATGCGGTCCATTCACATGTGATGTATTGCATGCAACCCCCTGTTCCCTCCGACTCATGTCCGATGCGTATGGGACCGCACATTGAACTTGAGGGGACATCAAAGGCATGCTATTTGGGCAGATTATGTAGTGTATGGGGGCCTTTACAGTATTACTGAGTTACAGTATAATAAAAGCATATTTAGGTACTTATGTATTATCTGGGCTCCCATGTTAAATGCACCCCATTTTTTCATATCCCTACTATCCAACTACGCATGGAGTTGATTTTATATAGTGTGGCGAGCGCAGCGAGCCACCGTGCCCGAAGCGTGGCGAGCGCAGCGAGCCCCGCGAGGGGACACGGTCTCATAAGAAAAACGGGAGCCCAGATATTACATAAGTACCCATATTTAATATATTAAAGAGATGATTCCCTATTACTCCCGATCCACTCGCTGCTTTACACTCTTTCTACAGTAAATGTGTATTATGAGAGAAAGCATGAACAGATGGGTTTAAAAGAGTTATCTTATAAGCTTTTATGGGAAAGTGTACCCAAATTCAATAGGCCAACTCTTCGTTTCTAGAGTGGCTCTTATGAATAAATGATAAAGACATACATATAGTTCTGCATTTACTAAGGGGACACAGTAATGCTAGTACACTTTGTGCTTCTCCTTCAATTGAGACAAGTTAATACAATTTATCTGTCATAAAAATAAAGATTTTCTTGGAGCAGTGACAAACAGCTATGCCTGAATAGATAGAGGGCACATCCATAAATGTGGATAGCAATTTGTTTCATCCATAAAGCTTTTCACAATTCTCCAACACTGCTTGTCAATCTAGTGCCCTACTACAGAAATACTTCAAAGGGTTTTTAATCTGGTGATGGAGAATTTAGTTAGTAAAGGTGTGTATATATATATATATATATATATATATATATATATATATATATATATATATATATATATATATAGATCAATGCTTACATTCATGTCCGGGTTCATTGGTGCTGATTGATGTGTTAAGCCTTAAAAAGAGCTAAGCTTGGGGGTGTTAAAGAGTGATAAATGTCCAGCCCAATTAGCACCTAACAGTCATTTTGCAAACACAGTCTATGGTTTGACAGTTAGGAGCTGATTGTTTATCACTCTTTATCACCCTCGCAATTATCTCTTTTTAAGGCTTATTACATTTGCCCCAATATTAGTTTTTTTTACAGCTCCCCCAGACTCCTGCTCTTGCTCCAATATTCTTCAGAGTGGGAGATTATGGACTGCACTTGTAAAGTCCCCCTCTAGAAATCCTGTATTTGGCACTGGATACCCCCTCACCACCCGTGAGATACAGACTTGTGAATGGAACAGCATCTAATTATCCCCGGTAAAATGAGGGGGGCATGGCCAAGGGGAGGGGTCATGGCCATGGCATCGCACACACTCTCAAGGAGAGAGCAGCTGTCTATCTCCACAGCTCAGAACACAACACAGCAATATGTGGTGTGCTGGAGAGAGAGCCTGCTGCAGCAGCAGTTATTTCCCTCACTCTGTGGCCGCCTCTCTGCAACATGAGAGAGGCACAACAGGGGACAGTTGGGAGGTATCATATGTTACCTTATTCTGCGCCGGACTATTGTGTATTTTCTACAGTGCATTGTTGGTATTTAACGTATACATTGTCATGCATGCAGCCATGCACTAGCAGCAGACGTGGATTAAGACCTTATAAATACTGGTTTGGGGCCCCCCTCAAACAATCTATAGCACTGATTGCTGCTGATTGCAGCCAGCATTGATAGAGTACCTTGGTGCGTGCACAGACTACCGATAAATGTTCAGCTGTATGATCATCGGCATTATGTACAAATCTGTCTCTAGGTCTTTTGAAAGTAGGCTTAATACCTGTGTCACACATAGGCGTGCGCACGGGGGGTGCCAGGGGTGCACACAGCGGCGTAACTATAGCACCGCAGCTCCCGCCACCGCGGGGGGGCGCTGTGCATGTGGGGGCGCCGGGGGCTGCGGTGCTATAGTTACACCCCCCCCCAATCCCCGCAGACTTACATATCTCGCTGGTCCCGGCGGCTCCGTTCTTCTGCTGAGGACCACCACAAAATGGCTGCCCCCATATAGCACACAGTTCTCTGAAACTGTCTGCTGTATGAGGGCGGCCATTTTGTGGTGGTCCTCAGCAGAAGAAGAACGGAGCCGCCGGGACCAGCGCGATAGGTAAGGCTGCAGGGGATTGGGGGGGTTTGCATGGGCGGCGGGGGATTGGGGGTGTTTGGCGGTGGGGCGGCGGCGCGGGGGGGCGCACCCCCCCCAACGGCGGGGGGGCGCCCAAAACTTAGTTACACCACTGGGTGCACAGGCACCTCCTAATGACTGGGCACCCCCCGCACGATTGCAGCCAGGCAGACATCACGGTTGCTTGGAGGAGCAAGTGCCAGCGGGGTCTGCGGTGTGCGCCGACGCCTGCCAGTGCCAGGGACAGGCTGTGTGTTCAGTTATCGCGCTGTGCTGTGCTCTGCTCTGGGTCCCGGGACCTAATTGCTGCTGATTGACAGCACCATATAGGGTGCCGGCGCCGTATAGGACAGGACAGCTGAGCAATGGCTCAGCTGTCCAATCGTATCTGACACAGCAGCCTGCGGCTCAGTGACTGGCTGAGCATGCAGGCTGCAGAGAGAAGGAATGAGGTGTGGAGGACCTGCAGTGCCACTGTCGTTGTGCACAGCCTGTCTGCCCCACCACCAGGCATCCACATAAGTGAAAGTAAGGCAGCACTTTCACATTTACAAGTACAGTATGAGTTTGTGTGTATATATATATATATATATATATATATATACACACACATATTGTACTTACATATATATAATACCCCCCTCCTTGCTCTTCCCAGACTTTCCTTCCTTACACTCCCCTCTCCCCTGCCTACCTCTGTCATGTCCCTCCCCCCCATAATGTGTAATGGGCATCACGTGTGTCAAATAATGTGTAATAATGTGTAATGGGCATCACGTGTGTCAAATAATGTGTAATAATGTGTAATGGGCATCACGTGTGTCAAATAATGTGTAATAATGTGTAATGGGCATCACGTGTGTCAAATAATGTGTAATAATGTGTAATGGGCAACACGGTGTGTGGCTTAATGTGCAATGGGCATGACGGTCTGAGACGTAATGGGTATCATGGTGTGAGGCACACTTGTAATGGGTATCACGGTGTGAGGCACAACGTCTAATGGGTATCACTGTGTGAGGCGCACTTGTAATGGGTATCCCGGAGTGAGGCGCAACATGTAATGGGCCTGTGTGGCATAACGTGCAATGGGCATCACTTGTGTAAAATAATGTGTAATAATGTGTAATGGGCATCACGTGTGTCAAATAATGTGTAATAATGTGTAATGGGCATCACAGTGTGTGGCATAATGTTTAATTGGCATCATGGTGTGTGGCATAATGTGTAATGGGCATCAAAGTCGACATAATGGGCATAACCGTGTGAGGCACAACACGTAATGAACATTATGGCATGTGATATACTATGTAATGTCTGTGTGACGTGTAATAGGCATTACAGTGTATATTTTAGGCGTGTGCACTATCCCTATGGTCCCTATTTTACAAAAATTTGTCAAGCCCTAGCATGTGTAATGGGCATTACAATGTGTGGCAATATGTGGAATGGGCATTACTGTGTGATGGGCATTATGGTGTGTGGCATTATGTGGAATGAACATTATGTTAGATGGCATTAGGTGGAATGGGCATTACTGTGCAATGCATATGTAATGGGCAGTACTGTGTGTGGCATTATGTGTAATGGGCATTACAGTGTAAATTTTTGCAGCGCACCTTCGGCGCGCACTGTCCATGTTTTTAGTATTCTGCAGTGCATATACATATGCATATAGTTTGCATTGATGCCCATAGGCGGTGATGGACACGCCCAATACAGGGTGATGGACACGCCCCCCCACCCCCCACCATGGTGCACCCTCTAAGAAAATGGGCTGTGCACGCCTATTGTGTCAAATTTAAAGTAAATGTTAAATGGACTGCCCATATACAGTGGATTAAACCATTTTGTGTGTCCAAGCACTTTTTATCCTATCAAAGAACATCAAAGGCACTTTGGGAGTGCGGACAGGCATTTCATGACATCATGTGGTATTCATGCAAAGCTCCTATGGGAAAGATTTAGACAGCCAGAGTATGTTTGGGGGGCCCTTGGGACCTGCTGGGCCATAGGCATGCACCTACTTGTAGGTTGCCTTATGGAAAATCTGCCTCAGTCTAGCAGTATTCACTATTTATAGTTGACCACACACTCAATAATGGTAAGCAAAGCTTCTAAGCATGGGTAATTATCACTGCATTACCCGGCTGGCCCTTCATCTCCCAGTCCGACACTGCATCCCAGGTGTTGTCTATACACAGTATAATATCTAGTGTATGATTGTGTCTCTGAAACACTGCCATCTGTTGGCAGCGAGTGACACTGAATCTTTCTCTCACACACATGCACAAACATAGACGCAATCACAAGGTTGCAGACCAGCTCTCGAAGCATTTGCTTTGAGTGGACTTACTAGTGGGTAAACAATAGTAATACTGTACATTTTTGCCATTTGACTGACCCTGCTTTGATCAAGATTGGAAAACAGTTAAGAGGGAAAAAAACACACACAGCCAAAGCTGTAATTCTATAACATTTTATCACATAATGTCCAGGTACAAGATTTATGCCCTATAAACATGATAAGATTTTTATTTCATCATTAGAAGGGCCGTTAAGAGAACTTAAGAGGCATTAGGTTATACAGAGCAATAGCCTGCATGATTAAGGGCACCTCAGTGTAAGTGAGATTTCAAAACTCCTGTCGTCCTGACGGAATTGAGTTCATTACTCTGTAAAACTGACTTTATCTTTCTGACAAAACAGATGGAGTTTTGAAAGTAACTGGGCAGGGAAAGTCATTGTACATTTTCAGGTGTGTTTCCTGGATGTAGAGGAATTGTACTTTCTTAGAAACATAAACCTTGCTAGTTTCTCACTGAGGAAAACATGCACAAGTTAGATGTCAAAACAAAAATACATGTTACCATGACCTTTGTATTATATTATATCCCTTGAAAGCAACAAATGTATCTTATGTAACCAGAGGAATGTACACAATGAAAGCACATGGGCAGTGGACAACAGAAAAAAAGGGGCATGGATGGTGTAAAAAAAGGAGTTTGCCAGTATATTGACATCAGAATCCAGACCATCCTTACTCCAACAGAGGTACAAGCTCAATGAAGCCCTATGTTGGCTCACTGCACTCCCTGCACTTGACACAGGTTCTATCCTCCCTCTATGGAGGTTGTAGGGCAGATTTAGTGAGTGTGCACTCACACGGAGGAGTGAGGAGGTCCATTGAGAAAGACCAAATACGTGATGGTCATGAGTTTAGAACCAGAAGCTTCAGTGGAGATTATGGGGCAGATGTACTAACCAGACCTAAGTGCATTTCTACACTTAACGCTGGTTAACTGAGGGGGATTACGTTTACCCCAATGTATTACTAGCGCACCTAACGTGCGCTAGTGACAGCCTGCTGAGTTACGCTCGGCGGGGCTGTCCCCTGCAATCCCCCCAGTAATTAGCGCCCTGGCCGATGTATTAACAGCCGCCCAGGCGTTAAATCGCCCCGGCCGCTTCGCCAGCTTAGGGCTAGCATTGTCCTATCCCCCACTGCAAGGACAATGCTAGTCCTGCTTCTGGCTTGTGCTGCACTGGAGTTCTCGCAGTTTTAGCGAGATCTCGCGCATGCCCAGAAAGCAGGCCGGGGGGGAGCCGCATGTGTGCATGCACGGGACGCTGGGGGAGCTGATAAGGAGAGCCATTCATGCTGGGCAGAACGGCTCTCCTTATCGGCTTCTGGGGGGGGTTAATACATCTGCCTATAACATTTGCCCGCTTCTCCATGTTAAGCTGGAGAAGCGGTACTCGTTATTTAAAAAACGTTATTGGCGGATTGATACATCTGCCCCATTGATAGTTATTTTTAAGTTACCTAAGATAAAGGAGGGAAGGTCTGAAGAGAAAATTTGGGGAAGCCAGAATGCTAAGTTGTCAATGAATTAGGACATAGGGTCAGGAGACTATAAATGACACTTACTCAAAGGTGAACATCTGGAAAGAGGCAAATAGCATGAACTCAAATGTACTGAATAAAAGGGCCCGTTCAAAGGGTATGATTCGACTGTTGTAGCAGGAGGATTGGAGGGTACCTACACCATCAGTATCCAGAACCCCAGGGTTGGGTGTTATTGTATGCTATATTAGACTATTAGTGGAGCATGCAGCAGGTGAAGTGGTGTCTGAAAGGGGTTTTTAGAACTCAGTGATGACTAGGAGATTTAGCGAGTTGAGAGAGTAGATATACTGCAGTCTCTTGAGCATGGCAGGTAACTAATTCCTGGCGGACAAGGAGGGAGTTGAGTGTGTTGTAAATGGTAGTGAGTAAAGGTGACAATGAGGAATGGAAAAATACAGTGTTTAGTTGTGGAGTAGCAGGACCATGGTGGAAGAGAAGTGATTGAAAATAGCAGGATAGGAAATGTATGAAAGAATAAAAGAGGGGTGGAATTGAGACTGAGAAGGAGAGACAGAGAAAAACAGTCAATAAGAGTAGTAAGTAATATCGTATTTCCATGCAATGTCCCTTCAGGGAGTTCAGTAACGCATGTCCAGTATATCACAGCAGTTTGATAAACATAGTCATTCGGAAGCAAATATGTCAGGTAGAATGTTCTTCTGCTGTTTAATTGCGGTATAACTCTGAATTAAGGTATAAAAATCTAATAACACTTTGAACACAAACACGTGGAAGAAAATTATGCAGCCATATGGCTTAACAGCCAAAGATAAACTAATAAGTATGGCTACAGTAGAAGCATGTGTGCTTATTAATTACAAACCATCCCCAAATACCTTCCCACTTCACAGGATGGCAATAAAGGTCTAAAACAAACAGTGAGAGGGGATGTGCAATTATTGATTCAAAATGAATTCCTGTCTTTTTTTTTATAAATTATTGACCAGTTACCCCAAAAAATAGCACCTTAGAATCACTGGTCAGCAGCTGAAGGTGCAATGTTGTAATTACCCAAAAAATGACTTCACTTCCTGTTTTTTATTTTGTTACTAAGGGCCTTATTCTGCTTGGTGCGGTAATTTCCGAATTCTTGCAGAGGGCGCTTTTTAGCCGTCTGCGCATGCGTAGGCAACGCTATGCGCATGTGCCACGCATGGTCTCCGTACTCGTTCTCACTAATACCGTACAGAAATGTCCACCGAATTGACTCTGCAAATATGGACGTTTTTGGACGTCATTCGGACTTACATAAGGGCGTGGTTTCAAAGTGGGAAAAACTTGGCGTAAATATGGGCGTACATGAGGGAGTGCACGAACTCTGGTAGGCGTGCATTCGGACAACACACCGACTGCAAAGGAACCAACACGCATGAAATATGCGGTCTTCATAAGCAAGTTTCACTTTGCGGAGAGCACTTGTTCATGTGCTAGGCATTTGGTTCGCCCAATTAGTACGGCCACACCTGAAGCACTGTCAGCTGAACACAATACAATCCACTCCTCTACTCATTACTCATTAATTACACTCTTTTCATTGCTTCAATTGGAACCATTGCTGCCTTAATGGACCATTACTTAAAGACACAAAGATAAGCTAAAACACCACTGCATGTTTGCTATTTTACCCACATTTACACTGCATGCAATGGTCAGAAATTGGTACCAATAATATAATTTTACATGTCACTTTTACATTCAGCAATAACACCACACCTTTGGGGATAAGGGTTAATGTAAAGTGGTAGTAATGTGTTTAAGTATCAAATAGGATTTAATTGATTACAATTACAAACAAACCCTTTTTTATGAGGTAGCCTATTTGCATAAGTGTGTCATGTGACAGATTTATAAGTTCAGATAATAGTCGTGTGTTTTGCGTAAATACACCACATCGGTACGTACGGCCAGCTTCCCGTCCGTTCTGACACTGTAAGACCGTGCAGAATCTTTGTGTGGCCACCGCACACGCACGGTTTGGATGTTGTCCGAAAACACACCCTCTTCTTAGAGAGCGAGTCCGTCCGAATGTGGAGGACCTGTGGGCGTTTGTTCTTGCAATGTCTGCACAGCGTGGCGTGCGGTCCGCACCGAAAGAATTCGGAAAGTTACGCACCAACCACAATAACCTCCTAAGATGGCAGGTGAAGATGGGCTGGTAACCAAAGCAACTAATCAGAATCTACTTCTTATTTATTTAGCACAAATAGATAGAATCTGATTGCCCATAGCAACATTCCATTTCAATAGAACATCCATCTTAGTAAATAAGACCCCACCCCCTTTCCCCCCCCCCATATCCTATCAGGTATTGCGGATCAAGTATTGTCCATTACTTTGAATGCCTTTTGAGCCATGAAGCCATAATTCCATTTCTTCTTAGAGATCCCATGGCAGCCACTCTGGGATATTTCCCCTCCTCCTACTTGTGTACTTGATTTTTTTCTCTGCTGGGACCACCCACCTCTGGTATTTAACCCAGCTCCTCCCTCAGTTTAGTGACTTTTGACTGTCTCCTATAATTACATAAAGGAAAAAAATCACACCATATAGGGAGGGTAATCGGCTGCCATGGGATCTCTAAGAAGAAATGGAATTATCGGTAAGTATAATTTGACCTTTTCTTCTACGATCCCCATGGCAGCCACTCTGGGACATACCAAAGCCAAAAATCAGGGACGGGAAACGGCATAATGCAATAATATTTATTCATCCAAGGCACATTTTGTTGCCCAAATGTATGAGGAGACACATCTAAAACATAGAGTCTAATTAACGTGTTGATAGAAGACCAAGTAGTGGCTTTACAGATATCAACCACTGAAGCTTGTGCCTTCCTGGCCCACGATGCTGCAACTGCCCTTGTAGAGTGAGCCTTAGTGATTGGTAGTATGGTGTGCTCTTCTGTCTCATAGACGTAGTAAATTAATCCATCTTGCTAATGTCAGCTTAGTAGGAACCAGACCTCTTCTAGGACTTTCTGGAACGATAAACAGATGCTTGGATTTCCTGATTCCTTTAACTCTATTGAGGTATATGGTAATTGCTCTGACCAGGTCCAACAAATGCCAATCAATTTTCTCGTTATCCTTTGACTCTGAATTGAAGGCTGGGAGTACGATTTCTTGACTAAGATGGAACTTGGATACCACTTTGGATACAGCTTGGATACAACTTTTGGTAAGCAATCTGGATGCATTCTTAATGACACTATGTCTTTAAATATCATCAGATAAGGCTCCTCAGACCATAGAGCTTGGATCTCACAATTCTTCTGACTGATGTGATTGTTACCAGAAATACATCTTTCCATGTAAGGAACTTCAGTTCTGTATCTTCCATTGGTTTGAATTAAGGCCTTCAGAACCATAGTAAGATCCCATAGGGCAACCATGGACTTCCATTGTGGACGAAGTCTCTTAAAACCTGATAACCAGTTCCTCTTTTGCCAATTGACTATCGAGTAACACACTCAATGCTGAGATGTGACACTTCAAGGTGGAAACTGATAACCCCATTTGAAAACCTTGGCATAGGAATTGTAACACTTGTGCCACATAAATGTCTCTCAGGACAACTGGGCCATCCATCCAGGCTAGAAATTTCTTCCAGGTTCTGTAATATGCCAATGACTACACCTGTTTCCTAGCATGAAGTAGTATTTCGATCACCTGATCTGATAAACCTTGTCGTTTTAGAGCTTGCTTCTCAATTTCCAAGCCCTGAGACAAAATACTTCTGGATTGGGATAGAGAACTGGACCCTGGTCAGATGGTCTGGAGTTTCTGGTAAGATCAAAGGCTCTTGAGCCGCTAGCTCCAACATCATCGGGAACCATGGTCTCCTTGGCCAAAAGGGTAATATCGCTACCACTGTAACCTGCTTTTCTTGGATCTTCTTCAGAATTCCGCCTATGAGTAGAATCGGAGACCTACCCCAGTTGGAAGTTCCACTGAACTGACAGAGCATCGACTGCCACTGCCATAGGTAGATAGAATTTGGAGTAAAATGTATTCACCTTGCAATTGTCTTTCGTCGCCATTAGGTCCACTTCTGGTACCCTGTTCTCTACTACCGAGTGGTCCTCCATTTGGGTCTACGGCAGCAAGGACTTATAGCGCCTTGGGACTTTTCTACACTTTGTCTTTTGTTTAGTCTTTTTCACTTGCTTGAAATATCGTCCTAGGCTGCTATTATGTTTGTCCACAGAAACACACGTCAACAGCATATTAATACCGTTTTTTCACTAGATAAAATTGAAGATCTAGAAATTTTAGATGATACATTAGATAATGTGATGTCTAGATTAGAGAAAACTCTCTTAAAAGAGAGCCGTCTCTGGTGGGAGATCACCACACTGGTACCTAAGGGGCTTCAGATCCAGAAAAGAGCCTCTTTTAATAATCCATCAGAAAAATTTGTGCAGAAATGGGACCATATCCTTAATACCTGCTCTGTTTCACTAATGGAATTAATTATCCAGGAGAGGAAAACAGAGATGGAGGTAGTGGAGTCCGATATAAAAAAACTAGAATCTCTGACAGATCCTTTTAAAAATCAAAATGAATATAAAGAGTTAGAAACTAATATCAAAACCAAACTCCAAAAAAATGAAAGGGATTTGATGCGGAGAAAACAAAAAAAGTTTCAGCGTGATAGAAATGTGGGAGAGGAGTTAAAAGATGGCAGTGCCACTGGGAGGCTCGGTCCAGGGCCACCAATGGTATGCCAACGACCCAATCCTAACACTTTCACGCCGAGAAACGAACAATTTACTAATAAGAGGAGACACCAAAACCACCTTCCACCGATAGAGAGACCATTATACAGTGAGGTTCTGGGAACCAATTTACCCAAAACTCCACTACCACAACGAACTCCCCGACAACAACCTAAATTTAAAAGCTGGAAAAAGGTACCTTACAGAAATAAATTTAGAAGCTGGGAAGACAGAAGAAATGATCCTGTCTTTCCAGAACAGTCACAATACAGGAATAGGGAACAAGAAAGAGGGAGTACTTCTAATTGGGTCGATCGGTTTTCCACACATAACAGATTCGACCATTTAGCCCATCAAAGCAATAGGCCCAATTTTTTAGACAGGAATCGCCAGACCTGGCGGACGAACTAGATCCCATATCTGCGGAGCCTGTTGCTAATTCTAATAATAACAATGATAAAAAGAATAAAAATAATAATAAGAAAAAAACTAAGAGAGGCAAAAGAGGAGGTTCACGTAAAAGATGCAGAACCAAGAGAAAACTTTAACACTCTAACCCTGTGATTGACAATCTAGAGGATAAGATCACTAAGATTTATAACCTCAGTGATCATGTGCTCAACTAAGGTGAGACATTAATTTTACAAAAAGGACTGAAATATGCCCCAAGTAATTCAATTAATTTTTTTGAGTTATATCTAGATGTTAATAAATTTATTCGTAAAATCACATTAAAAAAGTTTTTTGCCACTAAGGAACCTAGCAATACCATTCAGGAGATTACTCCCTTTAAGAAACCCTCTGTATTTAACCCCCAATATATAAAAGGGTGCTTTATTGAATCGTTCCAAAAGATAGTGAATAATGAATTTCAGGTATTGAAGGATAATTTACCCACCCTCAAACATAACTTGACAAAAATAGAAAGAGAAGCCATAGATAGTTTAAAAGATAATATTAATATTATTATTAAGCCGGCCGATAAGGGTGGAGCGGTCGTCATTTTGAACAAATCTATGTATATGTCTGAGGCTCTACGTCAACTCAATGACGGTGTTACCTATAGGAAACTCAAGACAGACCCGTCACAAAGGATTTTATCCAACCTAAAGACATTTATTGACAGCTATGTGATGAAAAGGGTCTTAAGTAAGGATACAGCTGAATTCTTGGTGAGAGAGGAGTACTCTGTGCCTGTACTCTATCTCTTGCCAAAGATTCATAAGAATACTGTAAACCCCCCTGGACGTCCGATTGTTGCCGGTACCAATAGTATTACGGCCAACTTATCCTATTTTATTGACCATCATTTGCAGCCTATTGTGCTCACAAACCGGTCACATTTAAAGGATACCAAGGACGTCTTAAATAAAATAAAAGGTGTTACTTGGGACAGCGAATTGATTTTTGATTACAGCAGACGTTACGTCCCTATATACAATAATTAGACACAGTGACGGTATACAGGCAACCAAACAAGCCCTTACTAACACTTCCATTATCCCTGATTTACAAAATCTACTAATACAGGGTATAGAATTTATTTTACTTAATAATTATTTTAATTTTAATGGTAGCTTCTTCATCCAAGAGGTTGGTACAGCCATGGGGACCAGATTTGCCCCCAGCTATGCAAACATTTTTATGGCCGGATGGGAAAATCTAATGGTCTGGCAGGGGCATAGCTGGGGTGCAAATCTGGTCCAATGGTGGCGCTACATTGACGATGTGCTGTTTATATGGAGGGGGCAGGAGACAGAACTCATTAAATTCTGTGAGTATCTCAATACAAATTGCCTCAACATTCATTTGACCTTCAATATCAGCAAATTGGAGGTGAATTTTTTGGATCTGAGGATCTATGTGGAAAACAACCAACTTGAAACCACAGTGTACTATAAACCCTCAGATTCAAACTCATATATCTGTCCATCCAGTAATCATTTGAATAGATGGGTAACAAATGTCCCGAAAGGACAGTTTGTGCGTTTGAAACGCAACTGTTCGAACTCCAATAACTTTGAAGTGAGTGCCAAAAAAATGAAAAATAAATTCTTAAATAAAGGTTATGATGGCACACTATTGGAAAACGCTTTAGAAGAAACGAGGTCCCTTTCAAGAGAAGAATTACTAAAGGAAAAACCCATTAGTGACTCCCCCCAACCACCAAATTACACTGTAGCTTTTAGCACACAGTACAGTGCCTACCATAGATCCATTGAACAGGTTTTTAAAAGGAACTGGAAGCTTCTTTTGGAGGATCCGGTCCTAGTAGATATTTTACCTAAAAAACCTAAATTTATCTATAGACGGGCTGCAAGCCTTAAAGATAAACTGGTGAAGAGTGCATTCATGGAACAGAATACCATTTCTACCCGTAATAATGGGTTTCATCGTTGTGGTGATTGTGCCATGTGCAAATCGTGTCCATCAACAACTAGAAAATTTGTAGAGATTGATTTGAAACATTCAATTATTAAACCTAAACAATTTATCACGTGCAATTCAAATTATGTTGTTTATGCCATCAGATGTGCATGTGATAAACTTTATATCGGTAAGACCAAAAGGAACCTTAAAGTTCGTCTTGCCGAGCATGTTAGAAACATCAAAAGAGGCTATAAGGAACATCCCTTTTCCTTACATTTTTTTGAAGTACATAACAGCTCCACTAAGTCTATTACAGGCTTTTGGGGTCTAGAAACAGTCAAGACAAACTGGCGTTATAACAATAGGAATGTTCGCCTCGCCCAAACGGAAATGCGATGGATCTTTAATCTCTCTACCTTACACCCAGATGGCCTAAACCATGATTTTGAATTAAAGTGGTTTCTGTGAATTTTTGTATATATATTTTTATATGTATATAATTTTAAAATCCTTTTATAATCAATTTCTCATCATGCTGCTGTATTTTAAAATAATTTTATAACATAAATAATACTGTTTTTATATTGTGATGAAATTGTTTATTTATTGTATTCTGCAAATGGAGGAAGCACAATTTTTTCGATACATATTTTTACCCCCTTATTTATATATTTATAGTTGCCCTAATTAGTTTATCAACTTTGCGGCATTTGATTATTGATATGAGCGCGCTGTATATATATAACAGTAGAGCGTTCCATATTTTCATTTTGCGCTGCCGTCTGTGCGTTCCACAACCCGGAAGCCTATTTGCCACTTAGCCCTAATGGCCGTGCGTTTCACAGCACGGAAACCATAAATGATACCAGTCCGGAAGCGCATACTCCTTCCGGCTATGCGTTCCATAGCACGGCAGATATGTACGGCGCCTTAAACCAATGACCCGACGCACTGAGGACGCGCCTTTGATGACACCTCCGGGTCATGCGTTTTATATCGCGGAAATGAAGCCGCGATCATGCGTTCCACGCGGCGCATTGGGCACCACAGGCTGTTATTCCACTGTACGCCAACGAGTGCATCTTTGGATTTGTCATTGCTACTTAAGCGCCATTAAAGGATCACACTTATGTCCTTTATCATACCATTTTTTGCATTTTTATATTTCTATTACTATAACCCGGAAGTGCTTCCTCCAGACTGCTATATAACCACTGCCAGGTCACTCACTCTCTACCTTGAAAAAGGCGGCTGCGACCGCCGAAACATGTTGGCAGAGAAGTGAGTTACTTTTACTTTGTTTTTACTGTTTTTATTGGATCATTTGTATGTGGCTATTGGCCAATTGGCCACATTGCATTTGTACCGATACAATAAATTGTTATACTGAGACCGGTCCTCCTCCTCCCTTTTTTTCATATACACCTCTGGGATGAGGTTAATGAAAATTTGAAGGACCAGGCCTCCTCTAAAGAAAACGCTATATGTGTATCCCACCTACATGCTCAGTGAGTACGGTAGGCACCTTCATTATTGAACATTCCATATGTATCTGGTGTCCATACACAAAGAAACCTTTATAGGCGTCTAGCTCCTGTTTATACAGTGAGTACGGTATGCCTAGTTTGGACTTACCTTATCCTTGATATTTCATCTTCAGATTATCTGCACGGGTGAACCTTTAAAAAGATACCTTTACACACCTTTACCACATCCCTTACCTGTGAGTTGGGGTACGAATTCCCTCCCTGTTTTTTTCAAGTGTTTATCAAATAAACACTTTTTTGATTATACACATTTTTGGAAATTCTAACACGTTTTTTCATATATTTTCATTTCCCCATTTCACGAGAATCATCTTTTTCGTGGGACACACGAGTTCAGCGCCAGCAAGACCTTCCTTTGTTTCCCCAGTAATAGATGGGCTCCCCATCCTGTCTGGCTCGCATCTGACATCATACTTAAGAACTGGAGATGAAGCGACGTCGGTCTCATCTGTAGACCTTTTGACCACCAATTTAGGGATTCTCTTAATCTTGTATACATTGGAATCCTTGTTAACCTGTGACTCTTGCTTCTCACCAGTGGACGGAGCTCCCATTGTAGACTCCTCATCCTCCACCATGCCCAGGGAACTATGTTGATAGCAGACACCATCATCCCTAGTATGCTGGCGTCTCATACTACTTAATGCAAGACCCTGAATCTTTGTACATCTTTCTGGCGATAAAGCCACCTGGAAACTGCTTGTGTCTATTAGAACACCCAAGAACTGTATCTGTTGAGATGGCTGTAACTTGCTCTTCTGACGATTGATTATCCAACCCTGTGTCTCAAGATATTCTATTACCGTCTGCAAACTCTTTCTTGTTTCTGCCTCCAAGTCACCCGCAATCAGCAAATCGTCTAAGTAGGGCCAAATTTGAATTCCTTTCTCCTGTAATTTTGCTACCACAGTAACAAGTACTTCGAGAAGACTCTCGGAGATGATGTTAGGCCGAATGTTAGACATCTGAATTGGAGATGATCTTTGAACAGGCAAAATCTTAGGAATTTCCTGAGGTTCTTGAATATGGGTATGTGATAATAGGCATCCTTTAAGTTAAGTGCCACAAGAAAGATGTTTTTCCTGATTCCTGCCAGAATAGAGGCCAATGTCTCCATCCTGAATTTCTTTTTCTACAAGAATGAATTAATCTTCTGATATCCAGGATAGACCTGAATGCTCCAGTCTGTTTTGTCACTAGGAATAGATTTGAGTAGAACCCTTTTCTTCACTGGGATCTTGGGAACTTCTCTACAGCATTTATAGCCACAAGTTGATCCAAGATGGCTTTTAATGCTTCTCTTTCCACTCTCCCTTGTGGACGACAAGATATCATGAAGCTGTCTCTTTGAGGTAGCTGACAGAATTGTAGTTTGTACCCTTTCTTTGCTATATCCATTACCCATCTGTCTTTTACAGATTTTTGCCACAAATCTGCAAAAGCCAGAAGCCTCGCTCCCACCAGGGCACTTTCGGCATAGTCATTGCCTTGGGTAACCACTTGCTGGTTGGCAAAAGGACTGCTGTCCTGATGCGCCCCTTCTGCCATACTGACATCCTGGCCTGTAGCTTCTAGCTTCTTTGAATTGCTGCCGTGAAGACATAGGCACTGGAAATCTATTTGGAAAATGACTGTTTCTTTTATCTTGAGGTAGACCAACAGATTTACCCCTGAGATCTTCTTTATCATCACATCCAACTTTTGACAAAATCAGAACGATCCTTCAAAGGGTAAGGAGACTAAAAGTATCTTTGAGTGAACATCCACATTCCAGCTTTTTAGCCATAATGCTCACCTTGCCACTACTCCTGCCACCATAGTTTTAGACGAAAAGGTAACCATGTTGAGTGATGCTTCACAAATATATCCGATGGCTCTCGGCATAGTTTCCAAATTTTTCAACAGATATTGTCTGGATATTCTGTCTTCTAAATCCTTCTGCATATCTGTACTCCACAACCTCAGGGCTCTGGCCGATGATGCGATAGCCATTCCTGCTTTTAATGATACTGCGGAACACATATGTAATATCTGCAAATAATCCTAAGCCCTTTTATCCATGGCATCCTTAAACAAAGCCCCGTCTTCCAGAGGTATGGTTGTCATGGAAGTTACTTCAGCTACTGCTGCGTCAACCTTTGGAACTGAACACCATGACATGAACTTTTCATCTTTGAATGGGTATATCCTATCGATTCTGGGAAGATGACCTAGTCTTTTCCCCACCACACTCCATTTCTTGAGAATTAGGTCTTTACGCAATGAACTGGAAAACATCTACCTTTTCTTGAATAATCTTCAAATAGTCGATCTTGAGCATCCATTGGCACTACTGCTTCCTTGTAATCAATTGCCTTATGTATGTTCTTTAACATACACTCGACCAAATCCAGATCATACGAATTCCTATCCTCTCGAATCTCTCCTGATTCTTTGCTGGAGCAACCTGGTTGATCTTCTTGTCTTTCTTCTGATGATTCTCTCTGATCATCGTCCAATCTCGCCTGCGACCTGGATCTCGTTGATTGAATCAACTCCAACTCATCTTTTGTGACAAAAGAAGATTTTTTCATCCAGTCCATTAGTTGTCGCAACATCTCAGGTTGAGGCATATCCTCTGTCACTACCGGTCTACTGCAATCTTCACACTTGCCTTTTGCAGTAGTCAGTAATAATTTGTCACATACCACACATTTACCAGTGATTTCTTTCTTCTTGCAAATCCTCTTTTTAGGTGTTGATGAAGACACACTAGCGAAAGTAATGTATTAATTACTAACTATCTAAAAATAAAATAATTCTAGCCCATAAAACACAGGCTACCGTAAGGCAGCCACCGCGGCTGCTTGGGGGAGCAAGCGCCAGCGGGGCGCCCCCGGTGCCCGGGCACTCTGGTCAGACCCCCCTTACCCCTCCGCATGCCGCCGCCACCGCATTCAGTCCGGCACCGCAGATAGCCTTCGGGCTCCGTCTCCTGCAGTAATGAAAAATGTCACGACAAAATGGCTATGGGTCAATGGTATCCATGACCCAGAACAGAGGCGTAACTCTGGGAGGCAATGGATTCATCTGCCGCCGGGCTCCTGCTCCCAAGGGGGCACCTCTACTTCAATGATTGACATAGCTTCCTTGGCTAACTCACCCTCCGACCAGGACCAGAGACATCATACTCTCTTTATTTTAAACATAATATCCATACCATACATACACACACATACATATATTTATATGAGGTCGTGTGTGTGTGTTGGGGGGGCACCAATATTTATCTTGCCTCCGGGCAACTGGGACGAACTTACGCCAAGTAGAATTTTCCCTGGAAGTCCACTTCCTGAATGGGCTGTACTGAATCTGTGCATGCATTTAAATACAGACAGTACTAGCACTGCTTCCAGCTAGTAATTTTCCTTTACCCCTCGCAGTACCAACTGCCGCACCCCCCTCCGCAGTGGCGTAACTAGAAATTTTGCTCCCCCCTGCCAAAAATAATTCTGGCGCCCCCCCCCCCCCCCAAAAAAAAATAATTGTATTAATCAGGCACCTCTCCATACCTCCTTCCCTCTATCACCCTTGTACCTCTAATACACCCCTTCCCTCTATTAACCCTGCACCTCTCCCTCCCTCCTTCCCTCTAATACTCTTACGCAGATGTGGACAGAACAAGGGTTCTGCTCCTTCACAGAGGACTGTGGCAGAGCATCACAGCTGGAGTGCCACTTAATTATTTAAAAATAAATTATTATGAGAGCCTTCTATTAAGGGTGAGGCACCCATTTATACAACCACTTTTAAAATTAATGGGCAAAGGGGGCACAACACAAAATCTGTGAGGGGCCAGTCCTATATGAAACGACCCTTAGCAGCTGTGTGGCTGTGTCACCAGAGGCATTACTATAAACTGTATGGGCCCCATAGCACAATTTTGAACACTTAATTAGTGTGGGTGCAGGAGTCAAGAGGGTGGGTTATGGTAAAAAAATAAATAGTAAATAAAATTATAATTTAATTATAATTAAGAAAAATTAAAACACACTGGGACTTACATCTAGAAACACAGAAGGCTGATTAAGCTTGAAGGGACATAAACCACTAAGGGTTCTCTTAGGGTACACCATGCTGTTGGTCACATGACTATGTTGATGAGGATGGGCATAAGGCCTATCAGGACAGGGGGGAGGGTCCAAGCAGGGTAGGAAGGATCACGCTGTTAGAGTGATCTGCCCCTGTCCAAGAAGCTGCTGACCAGGCAAGACCTCCAGTGCAGCTTCCCCTCTGAGTCAGGTTTTTCTCTAAAATTAATAGCTGTTAATCTCTCCTTTCTATCTCTTTATAGCAACAGCATACTCTGTCCTTCCCTTCTGTCTCTATTTCCTACCTTACATAGGCCTTGCTCCGCTGCAGCTATGCCCCGTCCGTCCAGGGTATCCAGGCTGCCTGCCCGTTTGGCAGAGTCTGCGCTCACGTGCAGGGGTCGCGCTGGGTCCGGCTCTGAGGTCTCTCCGGGTCCTGTAACCCGGGGGGGGTCACGGCGGGGACCGGCGTTGTCTAGCGCACGTGGGCGCGATGAGCCGGCTGGGGCGCGTGTGGATGACGCGGCCGGGCGGCCGGCCGCGTCACACGCGAGGGGAGGCCGCGGTCGTGGCGCCGCTGCCTCTCCGGCAGCAAGGGGGTCGGGCAGCGCTAACGCCCGGGGGACTGTAGTGCACGCGGCCAGGGCGCAAGTGGATGACGCGGCCGGGCAACCGACCGCGTCACGCGCGAGGAGAGGCCGCGGCCGCAGCGCCGCAGCCTCTCCAGCTACAGGGGGGTCGGGCAGGGGTAGCGCCCGTGGTGCTGATAGTCGCGGGCGCGGGCAGGAGACCCGCGGCCCGCGTGGGACATTAATTCGCAGGGCGACCAGGTCAGGCACCCGCCAGGCGGGGCCTGATTCAGGCCTGGTCGCATCTGCTGCCCCCAGCGTTCCTGCACCACAGCAGTCAAGGGGTAGGCTTAGCATAAGGGCTAGGGACGCTCCCAGTGTCCCCAGGCGGGCGATTAGATCAACGCTGCCTGGGGTGGGATATAGACAGCCCTCAGTCACGCGCCCTACACGGGCGGTTAATGCGTTAAGTGCCCCCACTGCCACCCCTACCAGGAGGATGGCAGCGTTAGCCCCTTTGCGGCTGGCAAAATGGCGCCTGTTGCAGGCTGCTAGGAGAATCCCTCAACAGCATACAGAGGGAGGGCCCTCAGTGGCTCCCACTAGTGGGGTCCCAACTGTAGCCCAGGCAACCCCGGGCCCCCGTGCCCCTATGGAGGGGGAGGATGCGCGACAGCTCCTGGCGCTGCTGTCATCTTTCTTGGGACAACCTCTAAATGCGGCGCCTTCCCCGGTGGCATCCCCGCCTCCCTTGCCCGTGCCCTCCACGTCGGCCCAAGCATCGATGGGAGCAGGTGTCACTCAAGCTCCTGAAGCTTCCACATCCACGGCTGCAGCTGTCCGGCCAGCCTCCACGGATGACCCTGCCCAGGGTGGACCCTCGGAAATGAGCCTCGTGCCTCGGGACGGCACTTCAGGTGGGTCAAAAAGAAAGAGCAAACGGCGCAGGCGTAGGGACTCCCGCACCTCCTCCTCATCCTCGGGACGTTCAGGCTCAGAGACGTCCGGGGAGGAGGGTGGACGAAAGTCAAGGAGACGTCGGCTTTGCCACGGGCGACGTCGCCGTCATTCTAGTTCCAGTGGTAGCTCAGGGTCCCCCTTATACCCTAGAGGTCAGGTGGTGCAGTGTGAGAATACCGCTGTGCTTAGAGGCCTGAGACGCAGTGTGCAAGAGCGTATTAGAGATGGAAAATACGTGAATTTCTTTAAGATGACCGCACAGGATGAAAAAGATTATCGCGCAGCTATGCGAAAAGGAGGGATTGGGGAGGAGGCTTTTTGCACTTACCACAGGTGGCAAGCGGGTCTCTTCATGTTTGCAGCCTGTTACCTGGAAACTAGGCCCCAGGAACACATGAATGTAATGCGTTACATACACATGATGCATTCTATGTTCCTTACTGATGGGGACTCGACATGGCGATCCTATGACGAGAGTTTCAGAAGGAAACAGTCAGGGCTAGCAATCATGAACTTAGGCTGCAAGGATGTGGAGATCTGGATGGGCCCAAAACCCGCAGCTCCACCGACTGCGGCCCCCACCCCTCCTCCAAAGAAGGCCGCGACGCCCTTTCGCGCAGGAGGGGGGGCGGGGGGACCCTCCGCTGGGCGCTGCTATGGTTACAACGGGGCAGGCTGTTCCCTGGGGGCGCGATGCAAATACAAGCACTGTTGCACTAAGTGTTGGGGCCCCCACACGGCCAAAGAATGCAAGAAAGGAAAGCAGGGAGGCCCGCCGGCCGCGCAAGCAGCAGGCGGACACCCTCACTAAGGCCGTTTCCCCAATTAGACTCGACCGCATGGCCAGCTGGCTGGCGGCATACCCTCATAAGGAGGAGGCTTCCTTCTTGCGGTCAGGATTTGACGTAGGTTTTCGCCTTCCCATTGACGGGGAGGTGTCGACCTCGTCACCCCGAAATTTAAAATCTGCCATACAGATGCCCGGGGTGGTTTTGGATAAGGTGGCTAAGGAGGTTTCACTGGGTAGGATGATAGGTCCTTTCCAGTTCCCCCCAGTGGCCAATTTAGTCTTATCACCAGTGGGAGTGGTTCCCAAGAAGGCCCCGGGCAAGTATCGGCTCATTCAACACCTGTCACATCCTGTGGGCAGCTCGGTGAATGACGCCATCCCCGAAGAATTGTGCCGAGTTCGATACCAGTCTTTCGAACAGGCTTTAACAATGGTTCGGGGTTATGGCCTAGGGGCACTACTGGCAAAGATTGACATCGAGTCGGCCTTTCGCCTCCTCCCCCTGCACCCGGAGTCTTTTCGGTTCATGGGCTTTCGCCTCCCCACGGGTTTTTACGTGGACAGGTGCTTGCCCATGGGCTGTTCGATCTCCTGCGCCTTCTTCGAACGTTTCAGTAGCTTTTTGCACTGGTGCGTCGTTGCGGGATCAGGGGAGTCCGGGGTGGCCCACTATCTGGATGACTTCCTGTGTGTGGGCCCCGCGGAATCATCGCGCTGTGGAACTTTGCTAGCATACATGCAGGGCCTGTTCCAGTATCTAGGGGTACCGGTGGCAGCTGACAAGACGGAGGGGCCGGTTTCCTGCCTTTCCTTCTTGGGCATCGAGATCGACACGATTGCCGGATGCTGCAGGTTGCCTCTGGACAAGCTGGCCCGTCTGAGGGCGGCAATATCCCTCGCGCTCCACACAGGTAAGCTGCAGCTGCGCCAAATGCAGTCTTTGTTGGGTCTGCTACATTTTGCGTGCAGGGTGATTCCCATGGGGCGGGTTTTCTGTAGAAAACTTGAGAGATCCGTCTCTGGGGTCAGGCATCCCTTGCATTTCATACGGCTCTCAGCCGAGCTGAAAAGGGACCTGCGAGTGTGGCTATCCTTCTTAGAGCATTTCAATGGGGTCCTCATATGGCCTTCCCCCCCCTGCGACAATCACCAACTGCAGTTGTTTACTGATGCCGCGGGAGGGGTGGGTTTTGGAGCTTTCCTGGATGGGTCATGGTGCGCAGCACCATGGCCTCCGGAGTGGTTCACCGAGGGCCTCACAAAAAACTTGTTGCTCCTCGAGCTGCTTCCCATAGTGGTGGCTTTGGAGATATGGGGTGACAGGCTACGCAATGCTAGCATCATATTCTGGTGTGATAACCTGGGAGTAGTGCACGCTATCAACCGCCAGGGTTCCTCCTCCCTTCCAGTAGTTCGCCTCTTAGCGCGGCTGGTGCTAAAATGTTTGCTGCTAAACATTAACTTCGTGGCAAGACATATTCCCGGGGTGGATAACTCCGTGGCGGACGCCTTGTCCAGGGCTGACTGGGCAAAGTTCAGGGCCCTGGCACCTCATGCTGATCCCGTTGGTGAATGTTGTCCCTCTTATGTTTGGCAGATGATCAGGCCGGAATGGAGGGGCTAGCCATGCGGGCTATTGCACCCACGACGCTGCAGTGCTATCGGGCTGGTTGGCAGGAGTGGGAACAGTTTCGGCTGTCGGCCCCTCAAGCAGGTAAGACACCTAATGCGGCCATGGTGGCCTTCGTATGGAGTTTATACTCCTTAGGTCGTTCTGTCGCTTCAGTGCGCAGGATACTGGCGGGGGTGTCTTTCTTTTCTGCTTTGCAGGGTAGGGCGGACCCGTCCCGGTCGTTTTTGGTGTCGAGAGCATTACGTGGCTGGCGGAGAGCCTCGCCGGCGCCCCCAGACCGGAGACGCCCGATTGATATGGCATTGCTACCAGCTTTGCTGGACGCCCTAGGGGACATTTGTTGGCCTGCCTACGAGGTCCTTTTGTTCCGAACGGCGTTTGCAATGGCATATCACGGGGCCTTCAGGGTGGGAGAGCTGGTGGCTCCGTCAAAACGGGCTCCTTCACCTTTGTCCGTGGACGATGTAGTGGTCCAAGAGGATTCGGTGCTGTGTCACCTGCGACGATCCAAGACAGACCAGGCTGGTAGGGGGAGATGGCTGTCCCTGCTCCCATGTACGGTGGAGGGGGCGTGCCCTGTGGCGCTGACCACGGCCTGGACACAGGCACGCCCGGATCTGCCTGGTGCTTGGTTGATGCATGAGGACGGGTCGCCTCTCACCAAATACCAATTTGGGCACGTCTTGGGACGGGCGCTGGAGGCCATAGGCCTTGATTCGAAGGAATTTGGGTCGCATTCCTTCCGGATCGGGGCTGCTACCTCGGCGGCTGCGGAGGGCCGCTCCGACGCAGAGATTCAATCTCTGGGTCGATGGCGCTCGGCAGCATTCCGAAGGTACATTCGGCCGTCTCTATCTATCACTGATCACCATGGTCGACTGGACGCATAAGCGCTCGCCAACTTCCAGTGGGGGCCTTGAGGTGTGTTTTCGCATCCGCCCGGGGGCACAATTTGGCTATAATTACAATCTGGCATGGCGTACTTGGTAGTTTACTCCGGGCGGTGTGTTTTGTGCCTCAAGAGCTGGTCGGCCACGGTTTTTCCTCCTCCCTTCTTCATAACCTATGCAGCGTGTGAGTGCAATGACGAGTACCTTCATCCAACTAACTAACTTTTTGTGTGCATATTTCAGATCGACGGGACGTTAAGTCCGTGTGGATGTTGGGCCATTCATTTGTGTATTGGGCCTCGCAGGCAATGAACGCCTCTGATGTATGCATGTTTCCACAGGCGGGGGAGGTTAGGTGGTTGGGTGTTAGGGGCATGAAATGGTGTTCACTGCAGGCCCGAATGATCAGTGCCGTTAAGCAGTTTGGGGTCCCGGAGGTCATCATATTCCACCTTGGCGGGAATGACCTCGGACAGGGATCTGTCCTGGAGCTGCGCTCCATGATTGTCCGGGACCTCCACATCATAGCCCAGGTGTTGCCGTCATGCAGGTTGGTGTGGTCCTCCATGATATCCAGGATAGTGTGGAGGGCAGCGAGATCATGCACCAGCATAGAGCGTTCACACAAGAAGGTGAACTCTATGGTGGCGAGATACCTGTTAGCTAATGGCGGGGGTGTCATTTGGCACAACGCCATTAGTTTCCAGCGCCCTGAGCTCTACAGGAGCGACGGTGTACATTTGAGCCCTGAAGGTATGGCTTTGTTTTTAGGCAATATTTTTGCCTGGTTAGCGACGCGGTGCTGAGCGTTTTTTCTTGGTGGTGGCGGTGGCTGCGGCCTAGGGCCTGGCTGTGGCGGTAAAGAACGGTCATGCTTTAAGAACTCTGTATGTGTGTAGGTAGTGGGGTACACTCTCCCTCGACAACGATTGTCATGGGCCACGCTTCTGCCCGGGGGATGGCCGTCACCACCAGGCCTGGTGGTCGACCAGGGAGAGTGGTCATCCAGCGTTGTATGTATGACTTAGTGATCTTTAACCCCCTCCTTCCTATAATGACCGTTCTTTGGTGCCGCCACCATTCATAGTCTTAGTTTAGTTTAACTTGTCAAATAAATTTGACATTCTGTTTTTGAAACGCCAGCACTTGTGTCGTGTCTTTATTTTAGGATAAGTTTATTAAGATAAGGTTATAGATAAGTTAGATAATTAATGGTATCAACAGCAGGTGGGATCAAGGGGATACCCGATGGTGAGTTTAAGAAACACAGAAGGCTGATTAAGCCTGAAGGGACATAAACCACTAAGGGTTCTCTTAGGGTACACCATGCTGTTGGTCACATGACTATGTTGATGAGGATGGGCATAAGGCCTATCAGGACAGGGGGGAGGGTCCAAGCAGGGTAGGAAGGATCACGCTGTTAGAGTGATCTGCCCCTGTCCAAGAAGCCCCACCCACCCTTCCCTTTTTCTTTTCCTCTTCGGCGGCGGTAAAGAACGGTCATGCTTTAAGAACTCTGTATGTGTGTAGGTAGTGGGGTACACTCTCCCTCGACAACGATTGTCATGGGCCACGCTTCTGCCCGGGGGATGGCCGTCACCACCAGGCCTGGTGGTCGACCAGGGAGAGTGGTCATCCAGCGTTGTATGTATGACTTAGTGATCTTTAACCCCCTCCTTCCTATAATGACCGTTCTTTGGTGCCGCCACCATTCATAGTCTTAGTTTAGTTTAACTTGTCAAATAAATTTGACATTCTGTTTTTGAAACGCCAGCACTTGTGTCGTGTCTTTATTTTAGGATAAGTTTATTAAGATAAGGTTATAGATAAGTTAGATAATTAATGGTATCAACAGCAGGTGGGATCAAGGGGATACCCGATGGTGAGTTTATAGTGCTGCTGCACATCGAAGCAGATTTGTGAAGGTGCTTGCTATCAGGCAATAGTGCAGAGATGATCCGGGTCACAGCAGAGATCTTTTTCTGGTGCCTGGAAGAAGGTGTCTGCATCTTGCTCTTCCTAAGTGCACCAGAGCGCATCCCCCTCCTACCCTGGTGGCCATGTCATTAAATATACAGGGCAAGTGCAACACATGCAATCGAGCTTGGCTTGTTGTGCAGGCTGTGTGCTCAGCTGTCATGCTCTGAGCACACATAGCCACACATAAGCCGTCCTGCAGTTCACTTCCCGTTCATGGCTGGGAAAGGTGAAAGTGTGTGAGGTCACTTGAACTTCGAGCACTGCCTGTCAGCACTCACACAGCCTCTGAAGCCCCAGCGCTGCTGGCTACAGGGAGCCCAGAAGAGATAACGGAGCGTGCAAGGTGGAAGGGGGAGCTCTGTGGCTGTCTGTGTGAGGACGCTCAATTAACCCTGTCATTGCGTCCTCACACAGACAGCCAGAGGCGGAGAGAAGGCTGCTGCACCTCACTCAGGAATCTTGTCTCCGGCGTCACCCGTGACCCTGCGCCCCCTTGGTGTCTGCGCCCCCCCGCCATGGCGGGGGCTGCTGAGCGTTAGTTACGCCAGTGCCCCTCCGCTCCTTTGCTGCAGTCAGCTACTCCCATGCAGGAAACAGCGGTGTACAGGAGCCGGTGGCGAAAGTACGTGACGTCACTTACGCCCCGCCAGAGAATCTGAGAACAGGGACGTGTACGAGCGGCACAGCAGAGGAAAAGAATGCATGCTGCAGCAACCTGTACAAATGACTGCACTCACCTACCAGATCAACGATGGGGACAGTGATCATATCTAAGGGGTTTATTCTAGTTCATTCTTTCTGACAAAATCCTTCTTAGATGGACAAAACCATGTGCACTGCAGGGGGGGCAGATGTAACATGTGCAGAGAGAATTAGATTTGGGTGAGTTATTTTGTTTCTGTGCAGGGAAAATACTGACTGCATGATTTTACACTGCAATATAGATCTCACTTTGAAGAAAAACCCCACCCAAATCTAATTCTCTCTGCACAAGTTACATCTGCCCCACCCGCAGTGCACATGGTTTTGTCTATCTAAGAAGGATTTTGTCAGAAAGAATGAACTAGAATAACCCCCTAAGTGAGGTAGGAAAACTATATAGGGCCATCCTCACTTCTTCTCCCCCCCAGTCCTCGTCAGGTAGCCTAGCAACAAAAACAACCTATCCTGTCTAACCTAGGAGACAGGAAAAAAGACACTGAACTGAGGGAGGAGCTGGGTTAAATACCAGAGGTGGGCGGTCCCAGCAGAGAAAAAAATCAACTGGTCTACAAGTAGGAGGAGGGGAAATATGCCAGAGTGGCTGCCATGGGGATCATAGAAGAAATTTGAATCTTTGATATGGGAGAGAGCATTTATATGCATGCTTTAATCAGTATTATCAAATGTGACACATGAAGTAAATAAAAATCCAATGTTTCCTAGTCTCATGACTCATTGAATACATTAGTATGGCTGCATCTACTAGCATTTTATGACAAGTTGTAATTAATTAAGGATTTTAAATAGTGATCGCAAGCAATCTCTGATTCTACTCTTGCCAACATACTTGTTCCAGATGCTCTCAAACTGTTGTGCAAATCCTATGCTTGAATGGACATCAAAAATCAGAATGGTGTTTGTATTTGTGTATGTGCACGGCAGACAAATAGGCACATTTACACAAAACAGATTGCACTGTATGCCACATTTGTTACCTAAACACTCATACCTCCCAACATGACCCTCTCCAGGAGGGACACAATGCTCTGTTCCTGGACTTCTCTCTTAATGTATGATTGCAAACCCCTGTTTCACACAGGTTAATTAAGAAAGCTGCTTCAACACAGGTGATGGCAATTATAAATTAAGGGACAACTCCAGAAACAGAGCAATGTGTCCCTCTTGGAAAGGGTCATGTTGGGAGGTATGAAACACTTACTAACATACCTCCCAACATGACCCATTCCAGGTGGGACACAATGCTCTGTTTCTGGACTTCCCTCTTAATTTATGATTGCAAACCCCTGTTTTAAATATGTTCACTGACAAGGAAGGTTTTTCACCACGGTAATGGCAATCATACATCAAGAGGGAAGTCCAGGAGTAGAGCATTGTGTCGCTCCTGGAGAGGGACATGTTGGAAGGTATGTACCACTTCATTATATGAAAATTGTAACCAAATATAATAAATTGGCCCACACTTGCCAGAAGACATGGGTGTTTATTCACTAAAAGGGGACACTTCATTAAACCCTAGATTTTGGGCCTCAGTCTTTCTGACAAAATCCTTCTTAGATGGATAAAACCATGTGCACTGCAGGGGGGCAGATGTAAAATGTGCAGAGAGATTTAGCTTTGGGTGAGTTATTTTATTTCTGTGCAGGGTAAATACTGGCTGTTTTATTTTTATACTGCAATATAGATCTCACTTTGAAGTAAAACCCCACCCAAATGGAGTTCTCTCTGCACAAGTAACATCTGCCCCACCTGCAGTGCACATGGTTTTGTCCATCTAAAAAGGAATTTGTCAGAAAGACAAATCTAAATCTCTCTGCACATTTTACATCTGCCCCCCTTCAGTGCACATGGTATTGTCCATCTAAGTAGGATTTTGTCAGAAAGAGTGAACTAGAATAAGGCCCATTGTGCACTGAACACATGGCCAGTTCTTACACACTGCTTTGTACCTGCAGCCAGTGGTGGAGTTCCTAGTGACTGGAAGGTACAGTAAGCAGTGCTGTAAGAAGGTCATTGTAATTTCAGCCCACCAGTGACAGGGAAGTGCAGCACTGGCTTGTTGTTAGTGACTCCAAGAACTTCATCCATATCATGTTTTAAGGTATGAATATAAGGGGCATGTGGAGCCAGATGTATCAAGCTTCAAAAAGTGAAAAATAAACAGCCAATCAGCTCCTATCTGATTTTTTAAAACCCATCCTGTAACATGGCATTTAGTAGCTGATTGGCTGGCTGTTTATCACTCTAAATTGTATCACCTTTTGAAGCTTGATATACCTGGCCCTTACTGAGTAATGTGCTGCTGAGCAGCACTGCTACACAGGTACAGCCAGTGGTAGTGTGCAGAGCTGTGGGAGAGAATGGAGATCAGAGACCAGGACCCTTGCCAGCTGCCACTTCTGTCCTGGCTAAATACTGTAGTATCCACTCCCCCCACCCCCCACTTTTGCACCACAGATTGCATAGAAAGCTACAGTATAACACTACTGTCATGCCCTTTCAAGACTAAGCACAAATTGCATGTTAATGTCAACATTAAGTTACATTAATGAACCATTAGTATTTTATCAGCTACTCTACTGTATACTGAAGGATTATACATTCAGGAATTGAAAAGCAACACTTATGATGTGTAGTCAAATACCTTTTAATGTGTCCTTACTTTGGGCAGCTGTATGTTCATGTAATGTGTCACAGTTTCCCTGCAGCACAGTGTATTATGTAAATGTCAGAATTGTCACAGAACAAATTCAAGTGAGTGCTTTCGGTAAGTACTGTCTGTATGAAAAGGTCCATTTGCATTTAACAGGCTTTAAGGAATGGACGTTAAATGCTAACATAATATATTACACATGTGTCTGGGCCGCACAGCAGCCCTCTGATGTTCTTGATAACAAAGAGCTGCTGACATTTGCCATTACAGTATACTGACCTCAAGGGCATTACAGAAATGATTTAGTCTTAGACACTTTTAATTGCACTTGTTATAATAATGTTGAGTGACCAAATGCTTGTTTTTAATTTGTTTCAAAATTGAAAATGGACTTATTGTATATTAGCATAACAAAAGAGTTTTCTCTTATGGGGGGAGATTCTATAAACTAAAAATGTGGTAAAAACCCCGTTATCGGGCATCTCCAGGCCGGGTAAGAGAGGGAGGGGGGAGCCGCCGGGACCCGCCGCTCATCGCCGGGTCAACGCAAAAGACAGCTCTTAATGCAAGAGCTGTCTTTTGTGATAATTATCGCATATGTTAGATCATATGTGATAATAATGTTTGTGGTAGCCGGCGATGGGCGGCGGTAAGGGGGCGTGGATGTAAGACCTTAACCGCCATGGGGTGTACACACGGTTCGATGCTGTGGCCGTCGATACTGATTCAATAGACAGCCACCAGGACCTGGCGGGAGCCAGCATCCAACAGGCGGGAGGGACAGATGGCACTCGGACACTATACGGGGGGACGGAGGTGAGATCAGTATTACTAGAGCAGTATTACTCTGCCTTCAATCTTCTAGATCGATCCAGAAATAGACTTGCCAGGCAAATCTATTTCGGCTTTAGATCACGGTGCAGCGGGTCCGCGCATCGGGATCAAATCTGGATCAAACGCAGTTAACATGGTTCGATTTAGATTCTAGAAGCAAAATAGAATCGAAAATGTGTCCAAATTGAACCGTGTGTACGCCCATTATACAGTACCTTTATCTTTTTACCTGTATTACCACATCTGATAAAATAAGGCACCAGTTCAGACCTGATCGTTGCTGGGTGAATTTGCAGTGGCTAGCGATCATGTAGACGCTGCCCTGCTACAGTGAAATCCCGATGTGTGAATGTGCTCACTGTGCGAATAAATGTGTACAGCTAGTGAAGAATTAGCAGCCGAGAGAAAATGACAGAAACCATTCATTACATGAATGAGTTTTATGTTGGTCACCACTAATACCCCTTTCACATCGCAAATGTGCGGAATATGCGAGGTGAAGCTGCCACAGCGACCAGGCCATAATCCAGGTCACTTATGACATCAAGAGGGTGGCACATCACCGATGGTTGCAGCACTGCCTCCTCCCTATAGTGTGAACGGGACCTGGGTCACTTGACCTGGATTACCTGTTCTCGCTGCCCAGCAACCCAGGTCCGACCCGGGTAAAACCCTTTTTAAACCGAGGTTGGTTTTCTGGACCCGGGATTTTTCAAAAGATCCTTTCTCACTGCACAGTGACTGAGGTCGAACCTGCAGCAACCCGGGTCAGACCTGGGTTATTTGTGCAGCATGAAAGGGGTTATAAATGGAAGCTAAGAGTAGCCAGGGACTTACTCGGTGGTTGCGATCAAATCAGCCATAACCTGCCTGGAGCTGACCTCACACACCCTCCCCTAAAATGCCTGGACACGTTTGTGTTCTCCTAGGCACACCTAGCTTTTTTCCCTACGTTTTTCTAAGCACTTCCACTAAACGGACGGTTCCCACCCCTAGACGCCTACTTCCTGTCAATCACCTTGCGAATGGCTAGCAAAGGAAAAAATGAACAAGATTTCTTCACTAGCAGGCGTTGTGTACGCGCATTGCGACCCTTTTCACATACACAGTGTATCGATAATCGGCAAATTTGCACAGCAGCGAACAGGGCTGAATCAGGCCCACTGTTTCTCACAAAGTATAGTCTATGGATCAGAAACATTGAACTGAATGTTAGTATTCTGCTTATTCTGGGCATTCACGGGTCACTGTAAGTGTGTGGTTGTTATATATCTGCTATAGCTACTAAAATTGGAGTATTGTATTTTGCAGGTGTTCAGGTAGTACAGAAACACGCACACTAAGGAAGAAGTGTTATGCGCTTAATATAATATCTCAGAGGAGTCCTACAAAGAAACGACAGCAGAATTCTGAAATACAGTTGGAGAAATTGGCTTAGAAGACATTGAGCTGATTTAAATTACTACTTAGATCGGGGATGGGGGAACCTTTGGCCCTCCAGCTGTTGTGGAACTACACACCCCAGCATGCCTTGTTCCAGTTTTGCCATGTGGCCATGCTACAACTGTTGCTGGGCATGCTGGGATGTGTAGTCCAACAACAGCTGGAGGGCCGAGGGTTCCCCATCCCTGACTTAGATGAATGCAGTGAAACATGTATTACAGATGGAGCAGGTCTCATCCTCCCGGGGGCTGGCGACACTATTGCCAGCCCCTGCCAGCTGACACCTCCCGCCAGGGGGCGCGCGCGCACGAGATGAGACACTTGCGCACCCCGTGGCAACAAAGCTCCTCCGGGAACCGTCCGCCGCCGGTCCCCTTCACCGCCCGACCCCCCCTAACCCTCCCTGAAGCAGAGACGGGCAGGATGCCACTGCCCTGCCACCGAAGGATTGGGGCGCGCATGACACGCACGTGCGTCCAAGTTCAGTGTAGTCCCTGTCCACTGGCGCTCGCCAGAGGGGAGGCTCTGGCGGGCACCGAGCAAAGATGACAGGGGCTACATCTGTAAGTACACCAGCCATTAATAGGGTACAACTGTCTAGTGGGCGGAGAATGAGAGACTTAGGATGCAATTAAATATGATATTCAACGTCCCCATTAATCAGAAAATATTTTCTAACACACGTCATATTTACATTCATTCAAAAGCTGAACAGGAGTGTAAACAAAAAAGAATCATAATATTCTCATAATAATAATAAAACCTAGATCAAATATACCTTATATAGTAATTGTATTTAACCAGCTCCTACCTTATTTTCTTTTTAGTACATACAGTAGCTTTGCTGTCCAGAATTCATTAATGGCATCAAGAAAGTGACAGATGGTTTCACAGCTATTTACAGCTTTGAGATAAGAAGCCCCAGAGCCTCAGCTGGGAATCCATCAACAATAGACCTCCAACGACACTTCCTACAAAACAATTGTCTCCAGTATAATTCCAGGAAAATAATATAAAATAACTGTTGGTGGTGAAAGTGAGTTTCTTCTATTCTTCTTGTACAGTCAGCGTTCTATTATTAATATAAGGTGCAGATTTGCTTGAGTGCACATTTGAAGTTTAATAAGATGGGAGTTCTATTAAAGATGTGATGTTGCTATGGGCAACCAATCAGATTATTTTATCTTCTAGAAGGTGCTAAATAAAAAGGAAACATAATCTGATTGGTTGCTATGGGCAATATCCCAACTTCAATATCACTCCCATCTTAGTAAATTTACCCCTGAGTTTCCGTCTGAGTATTTCTTTACCTCCCCAAGCATCCAATTGGCCACCCCCTACTAGTATTTCATTCTCTCTGTATTCCTGGGATTTATTGGTGGTCTTATCACCAAGGGACTGTCATTTTGGCATCTATGCAGTAGTTTCTGCATTATCACTAAAAATAAAATGACTATTTATCAAGATTATAACTCAGCAGATATTATAGATACACCTAGTGTTAAAGACACAATTGGTGCTTACCACCATCTTCACATAGGGGTGATTCTGGTTGGCTCGCTAAAGAGTTAAAAATTGTCTGCTTAGTGAGCCTTCTAATGCTGCCCGGCAGGCACCAAATGCCTGGCCCCCCTGACACGCTCCCAACATCCCCGACGCTTTGCGAATGGATGTTTTGCGTAAAGCGTAGCCTACTCAGGCTAAATCATTCGATGGCCACCTATCATCGAATAATTTTTACCCTGCTCTCAAATATAAGTCAGTCTGGGCTGTACGCCCAGGAAACGCTAGGCGTCCCCATGCAGGTGTTTGCCTTGTCTCTGGAGTTTCTTGTGAGGCTAGTAGAGGTTGCTGCCCGGCTGCATTGATTGTGAATTACACAAAAACAGAGCTGCTGGGAAACATTCTCTACTGGTCTGCAGCCAAATGGTTATTGGCTGCTAATGGCTGGATGGCTGATAGTAGGTGGGGAGACACTGCAAGAACTTATGATTTGCTTTACTTAAGTAGGGTCCCAGTGACTGTTGGTTGCCCTAGGGCCCACAATGCTTTTAAAACATCCCTGGTCCTGCACAAGTGCAGTGTCTCCTCCGTTGAACTTGTATGCACACCGCCGTGTTAGCGTACAATCTAAATCAGGCACAGCGATCCAATTACATTTCTCCTCTTCCACGTATTCTCAGTGAGGATGTGTGACCTAAGGTCATAAATGCACAGTGACACTGATGAGACAGTACCCAGCAGTATACACTGTAAACCGGTCAACGTTTTCAAGGACAGTGACTTTTTGGAGCACCTGTCACAGGTTGGTGGCATTGGTAAATTTCCCTAAAATGTGTTACCAAATTATCACGAATAGCAAACAATAGGTAACATTAGCTATTAGTATATTTCTCTAAACTTAAATAGCCACCTAAATTAGCTGAGATTGTTAGGATATAAGGGAAATTAAGTAGTAAAAGGATCACTGTTATGAAACCTAAAATACTGTGCTAAGTAAGTGGTGTCTTATACAAATACACAGTAACTTACAATTGTTTAATATTGTTTTGAAAATTGTTCTCAAACTTTTGTAAAATTTTGACAATTTGGAAGATTCAGGCATGATTAGAGCCCATTCTGCCATGGTTAGAGCCTATTCGGTAATGTTCCAAAATTTAGGTCACGTTGGTAGTTATGTAAAATGGATACTGAAGTGAATAAGGGGTTACAGGGATTTGCACACATTTATTTGGTACATTGGACATAGGGTTACCACCTGTGCCCAAACTCCTGCTCCCGACCCCCCCCCCCCCCCCCAAACCGTGCCGAACATCCCAGAGCCTGCCGCCTGCTCACTGCAACTAATGGTGGTGGGGGCAGCTGCAGAGGAGCCCTGTTGTACGATTGCCGAAACGGAGGGGCAAGGGTGGAGTGACAGGAGGGGAGGGGGTGCTAACACTGTGAGGGTTGTGGGGGATGCGCCAGTGGTGCACAGCTGCAGGCACCACTTACGCACATCTTCATATTGGTGGTATGCCTGGAAAATTTCCAGGCATACCACTGAAGTGGTTAAGACCTGCATCCGGAGTCAGGAGGGGTGGGTTCCAGAACTATACAATGTCTGGGAATAGGACTCCGGTCTTAATTACCAGACGGTCCTCATCCTCATTTAAATTTACTGAAGGTATGTACACATGGGGCATATTTCTTTTAAATGAATGGCTGAAATCAGTGACCACAAAAGCGTGGTGCTTATGTAGGACGGTGCTTCACTGTTACTAGTTGAAGATAACGCAGAATGGCTATGTTAGTATATACAGTGTATGGCATTATTACTTATATATTTTAATACATGTAAGTACAGGTAAAATGTGTTTATCCTTGGTTGTATTGCCACTGTCTGCCTGCACACAAATAAACTCTAGGTATGAATTGCAGAAAATGTGATACAAGTGACTGTCTCATTGTGCGTAATGGTGTTAAATAGATTTTCTGTAAATAAAAAAATTGTCTTCCAATAAAATGAAGAAGAATAAGTCCAGGCATTCAGAAAATGCGCCAACCATATAAAACTGCTCAATAAACATCACAAAGATGCTGTAACAAAAGAGCGTAGAAACGATGAAATGTATCCTGTGCTTGTTGCAATTGTTTCCAAGAGCACAGATGTTAATGCTCCTGTTGTTATAACTGGATAAGCTACAGCAGTGTGTATTTCTCCATAACGTGAGAGCTTGGAGTTATTGGTATTTGTGTTCAGTGATGATAATACATGCCTGTGGTGCACATTCTAATTCTACAATGTATATTCTAAAAGAAGAATCTTAATGGCTTCCTTGGGACCTGAAGCATCATAGTGCAGAAGTCTGGCGCCAGAAGCCGTGATGGTGAGTAAACCAAAGGTGCTCAGCATGATTTAGTAATTCCAAGAGGGTAGGGGGTTAGAGGCACACTGCAGGCCTGGAAGTTTCAGGCTGTTGTTTTGGCTGTGAAAAATAATTAACTGAGAATCAAGCACCTTCAACTGCAGAGGGAATGGAATTCTCCGAAGTGTTGTCTTAACTGAGATGCACTTCATACATAAGCCCAGGCTTCTGCCTCATATAACAAAATCATTTTCAGCTAACTGTGTTATCACAGCCGCTATTATTAGGGAAAATAATTTTTTAAACATCTTGACTGCAAATTGCTTCCTACCTCACGGACTGCATGCTTTTGTGCTTCAAGACAATCAAAGGCTCGATAAGACCACAATGGGAATAACGTAAGCCTGTGGGATAGCTTTGGAATTTGTTCTGCTCTAAAATGGTTTATGCACAATTGATATATATGAATCCTTCCCCAGCTGTAAAAGATACATTTAATGAAAGACCAGCAGATTGTGGTTATGAAGATCTGTCTTTTGTACATTAACTTTTGAAACCTACAAATTCATCCCAGGGAACAAGGAATAAAACTTTAACCGTTAAATTCCATAAACACTTGAAACTAATATACAAAACTACTAGAACGAAAGAGAGATAAATAGATAGACAGAAAGATTAATTTTTAATTGAAAACAAGAAAGTGAGAGTTCATTTTAACAATGGAGCAAGAGTAATTTAACTACTTTTGTGATGTCATAAATGTTATCTTCTACATTTATATTCCCCTGTATTTAAGGGACAATGAATTGTATGCAGAATGATGAACAACTAGCTCTCATTGCTCATGGAAGCAGTACAATTATATTATATGACCATTACAAATTGCACAAATACAACATTTTAATAAACAGAACAAGTATTTGTTTAAATAACTGCCAATCAAAAAAGACAATAATTGAATAAGTAATTCCTTACCACAGCTGGGTACAGACCTATACAATCATCCACTCATTGCAGATGAATGGACAGATGATTGGGCAGGTTGTAAATAGGATAATTGTAGGAACTTTAGACAATAAGCATTTTAAAGAGCTTCTGCAATGGTTGGTATTGGGAGGTCACATCATAAGTGATGTTTAATATTTACTGCATCTTCCCCGACCTCTGATCCCATAGAAACCTATACAGTCTGTATTTTTGTGTGCAGGGCTAGCAGGGGGTCAAGCTGGGCACATACTGTACTACTCGGGAGTATTTACCCTATCAGCCAAGTGATAACACAGGCGTGTATACAGCTTGAGGCCCATATTCAATCCAGTGCAATTTTTGGTACTCTTTACCTAGCACGGCGCCCACGATTTTGATCGTGGGCATCGCAGGTAAAAAAATCGTGGGCATCGCGGGCATTGAATGCACTAAAAATCGGGTGCGACGTGACCGACGCGATGCCCGCGATTTCCCATAGGGAACAATGTTAAATGTCTCAATTGACCCGATTTTCATGTTCAATGCCTCAATTGACCCGATTTTTCCATAGGAAACAATGTCTAATGGCCCACAGAGGCCAAATAGGCACCCTGAAGTGTGAAATGGCCCCCACAATTGTTAACGCCACCCCACGATCAACGTGAACCCGTAGCGTGGCGAGCGCAGCGAGCCTACGAGGGGTGGCGGTACGCGAGGGGCGGCGGTACGCGTCCTACGACCTTTTCATACCCCCACTATCCACGTCGGCGTGGAGTTGAGAATAGAATAGTGTGGCGAGCGCAGCGAGCCACCGAGCCCGAAGCGTGGCGAGGGGACGCGGATACCTTAACAGGTAAATGCGTCCCTTCTCGGGCTTCACAGGTATCCGCGTCCCGTCGCGGGGCTCGCTGCGCTCGCCACGCTTCGGGCTCGGTGGCTCGCTGCACTCACCACACTATTCTATTCTCAACTCCATGCCGACGTGGATAGTGGGGGTATGAAAAGGTCGTAGGACACGTACCGCCGCTCCTCGCGGGCTCGCTACGCTCTCCACGCTTCGGGTTCACGTTGATCGTGGGGTAGCGTTATCAATTGTGGGGGCCATTTCACACTTCAGGGTGCCTATTTGGCCTCTGTGGGCTATTTAACATTGTTTCCTATGGAAAAATCGGGTCAATTGAGGCATTGAACAGAAAAATCGGGTCAATTGAGACATTTAACATTGCACCCGATTTTTTAGTGCATTCAATGCCCGCGATGGGCGCCATGCTAAGTAAAGAGTACCCAATTTTTTTCCAGGGTGAAAAATCCATCAATGGCTAAAAGCACCCGTATCAGCAAAATTGCTGCAAATTTACAAGGTTTTGTCAAATTCGCAGCCATTTTTGCCCGTTTCTGTGGCTGTTTTGCCCATGCCATTTCACCCAAAAATAAAAGTGAACAGGCATGGGTGAAATATACACTCAAAATGCCCATGATTGAATACTGAAAAGGCAAATCTTTGACGTTTTTTCGCCAGGTGAAAATTTTGTCTGGGATTCAATATATCCCATATTAAACATATTAAACATATTAAACATCCCCATATTAAACAACTTGCAGTAAGATGATATAATTTGGAATGAGAGTAATAAAACATAAATACTTACATAATGATAACTAGAGTTTAATTTATGCGTTTAAGTGCCACATATTGCATATTGGTCCACCCAGTTTGCAAAGTGAAAAGATATTTGGTGGGGTATATGAAAGTAAGATATAAGTGTTGGTCTAGGTTCAGATGTTTGTTTATGTGTAGAAAAACATTAAATATTTTATTGTATAGAGGAGTGATAATTGTGTAGAATATTTTCTAGAGGTTATGTGGGTGGTACGGGAATTTCATAAACTTGCCTGAAAAGGTAGATTTTCATAGTTTACCTGAAGTCTTAAAAGCCAGAAGGTCTTATTGTGTGATGGTGGGCATTCATCATAGTGGATGTAGCCACTGGTGGTGAAACTTTCTGACCGGAGCCCACCACAAGGAATAGGGACCTGAGCAGCACTGACAGCAGTACTAATGAGTCACACTGACTCATTACAGTACAACACTGCTGCTGTAGCTGACCACGGGTGGTAACAAATGATGAGGGGGGTTCTAGCTGAAGTAGGAAAGGGGGGTTATCCACTTTCCTTAAATCTTTTCCCTCATCCCTCCCAATTTCTCCTCCTCTCTCTGCACTGCTTGTTATCAGTGCTTCCTTATCATGGTTGGTGCAAAAACCAATGGAAGGGACCTGGCCTCTTTAGTCCTGGTCTCATGCACCTATTCATCTGTGTTTCTTGCCTGGATAGGTGACTGTGTGAAAGTAATTTCACTTGCAACATAAATTTTTATTCTCTCATATTCTTGCTCTCCCTTCATCTCTCTTTCAATTTCTCTCTCACTGTCTCTCCCCTCTCTCGCATTTTCTCTCTCACCCTTTCTCTTGCACACTCTCCATCTTTCACTCTATTCCTTCCTCTCTTCACCCCTTTCGCTCACCTTTCCATCTCTCTTCCTTATTTTCTCCCTCCCCTAACTCTTCCTTTTAACAACTTGCATTTGTGTACCACACACAAATCCTGTGTAGCCACGCCTTTTGTACCTAGGCCACACCTCTTTTTTGACTATGCACACCTTTGCTGCATGCAAATTTAAATACATTCACTAGCCACCCTCACTTTGCCTATTATGATGTCTTCCCATTAATTTACTTCTGGATCCGGCGATGGGAGTAACCCTAGAAAAGTTAACCATGAATTGGGCATTTATGAGAGTGTATGAAAGACTCAGATCTTGCAAAAAATCATAGGGTTTAAGATGGTAGATATGTTGACACTAGCTTCAATCCCTGGTGCTGTATGTTTTATTTAATCTCACTCTGCACATGGGTTGTCCCTTTAATTCACCGCCATCCTCCAACATGGGCCTGAATTCAGTTTTCCATTTATTGTTTCACCAACCAGATAATGCAGCATTCACTGTACATGTCACGGCAATGGCCTGTGTGTTTATGCATGATGGACATGTGAAATCTTTAAGTATTTTTTTATGGGTGAGAGGAGGCAGGGTTGCTTAGAGCATATGGAATTTTTTGCAATAAGAATAAGTGTAATTGCTTTTTTGGTAGATTATACTTAGTATTTTTTCACTTAGTCTTTACTATTGCACTTTTTGTGATGTCTTAATTTTTTCTTTTACTTTCGCCTTACTTTCTAGATGTGGTATGTGCATCCGTCTGTGAATTTTTAATTTCTTATCTACTGTTATACATTTGTTTGTGGATAAGATTGTACTGTTGTTATTGGTTTATTTTAATTATGACATCATTTTTATCAGTAGTTGATTTTATTATATAGATAAGTGAAGAGCTATATGTTGATGTTCTTTTGTTGATAACCTTATATACTGTATGAGTCAAAATATTTAATACCATCATTGGGACCCACCATGTCTTTCTGCAGCTTTATGGAAACAAGAGATGTGTTCCTCCACCAGTGCGCTAAGCAGCCTTACTAGTGATGTATGAAGGGTATTCCCTTTAACCCTTTACAAAATAATGGTGCACAACAAAAATGTATACATAACTTTGGTTCAGGCGCTGATTAGTTCAAGATCATTCACTCCTCCCATCAATGTTTTTTAGGGCGGTATCATGTGAATAAAAACCTAATATAGTGAAGTACAGTCAAACAACACTTTAATACATAAAATCACTGGTAAACCACAATTTGATTTCCAGTGAAATACAGGTATGTTACACAGGTATTTACTACAGGACATTCCCTGCAATACATAAATAAAATTCCAAAGTGAGCATGAGAAGGTCAGTGTCACAATTACCGGATTTGGTAGAACTGGTATCAGCAGTTCTTAAATGCGCAGGAGAAATTGTCCAAGGGCAACTCACTCCCAGTCAGCTTCCACCCTCCGGCACCGTTACTCTAGATCCGTCTGTCCGCTCACAATAATTACCAACGCGTTTCGACTTCAATATAAGTCTTTTTCAAGGTGAAATGTACGGCACTGTATGGGACTGTTTTGCCGTGGGAATAGAAGTTTTGCAGTATATGTTGTTATGACAACGCGTCAGAAAGGACTCACAGTGACGTGACTATTAGAATTGAGGTTACGGGACAACAGGGGCACACCTCCGGGTGGAGGATCATGGCATATGGAGTCAAATTGCTGTGGAAGACGCCGGGGAATAGAGACAAGTTCATCGTGACCGGAAGTGACGTTCCTGGATACACGCGACGGCATTTCCAGTTCAGAGGATCCTGGGTAATGTAGTTCCGGAGAGAGACGCACCAGGGACCGTTTACTGGATAATTCACAGCCTTTAAATAGCCGCATGGAGTGCAGTAAGACATCAAACATTTGGACCTTGAAAAAGATTTATATTGAAGTCAAAACGCGTTGGTCATTATTGTGAGCGGACAGATGGATCTAGAGTGACGGTGCCGGAGGTTGGAAGCTGACTGGGAGTGAGTTGCCCCGGGACAATTTCTCCTGCGCATTTAAGAACTGCTGATACCAGTTCTACCAAATCCGGTAATTGTGACACTGACCTTCTCATGCTCACTTTGGAATTTTATTTATGTATTGCAGGGAATGCCCTGTAGTAAATACCTGTGTAACATACCTGTATTTCACTGGAAATCGAATTGTGGTTTACCAGTGATTTTATGTATTAAAGTGTTGTTTGACTGTACTTCACTATATTAAGTTTTTATTCACATGATACCGCCCTAAAAACCATTGATGGGAGGAGTGAATGATCTTGAACTAATCAGCGCCTGAACCAAAGTTATGTATACATTTTTGTTGTGCACCATTATTTCTGCAGCTTTACCCTGAGATGAGGTGGTGATACACAATCCAAGATGAAAAGGCAGAAAGCCATTCTGCAATGCACTTCTAGACAAATATAAGATATCCGAAGAGGATAGGTATATTTGGGTGTCACATTCACAGAGATCTAAAGGAGCTTATTTGTTTCCCAAGAGAAGTGGTAAATAAAGGGAAGAGCAGCAGATCTGGGACTAAGCCTTTTACTACTCCAACTGATAGAGCATGCATAGAGAAGGTGGATACAAATTTGATAAGTAAGCAGTTTCCTGAAGAGCTATTGATTGTAGCATTTATATGAGAAGAGAGTAGTCAATAGTGTCAAATGTAGCAGAGAGTCATGAGAACTTGAAGAGATTAATGGCCTTCAGATTTGGTAGTAGTCAATGCAATCTCTGTGAAGTGTTGGCAATGAAAGCCAGACTAAAGTAGGTTCAATTGGCGGTATAAGGCCAAGCAGGTATGTGAGGAGAGTATGGCATGTCTCTTAAAAAGCTTCAAAGGACAAGAGAGCTGAGAGATGGGATTATAATTATGATTTTTTGTTACAAGATCATTTTGTTGCAATAGAAGAAATCACTAGCTTCTGGAATAACGAGGACAATATACCAGGAAGGAGAGATTACAGATGCTAGTTAAGGGTGTGATGAGCACAGGACACAGGAATTGATTGATTGTGAGGTTATAGGTTTAAAAGGAGACAGAGTAGAGGATGAATATAAGAGGAAAGTAGCTATATCACCTTAATTTATGGGATGGAATCAGGACAAGGTGCCTGAGTATTCAATGAAGGAAATGTGCAGATTGTTGGTAGAGGAAAATACACAATTTTATACATGATTTTATCAATCTTGTCCTTAAATTAGAATGGAAGACCTTTGGCACTGATGATGGTAGAAGGGTTTTGTGTGGAGGGTTGAGTAGACATTTTAAATATATCAGAATGCATTTTAGAAGCCTAAACAGAGATGAGATATTGGCAGCAGTTTGTTTGCCAGTGTTCAGAGCATGTCGATAGGAGTGGCAGATAAGTCAGTCAAAAGGTCAACATGGTCACAATGTCGACTTGTAAAAGGTCGACATGAAAGAGGTTGACATGAGGTTTTTTTTACAAAATTTTGAGCCGACATGTACAGACAGGCGGTAATTCCTACCCTACCATCCACTATGGCATGGAGGGAGAAAATAATAGTGTGATGAGCAGGGCCGGTGCTAGGGTGTCCGGCGCCCTCCTGCAAACCATAAATTTTGCGCCCTTTCACATTGCCATTGCAACAAGCTGAAACCCGATTGTGGGAGCATATGCAACATGCGATCCTATGGAGGATCTCGGGTGCATGTACATGTATGCATACACCATCTCAGTGCTGTATCCACAAAATGTTGCAGGTACTAAAGGTGCCCATACAAGCTGCGAGAATAGCATACGTTATGGGCTAGATCGCATGGCATGGCATGCATGCAATGTGTGTGCAATGCGATCCGAAAGCAGTACAAAAAGTATATGCTGCAAATACTTTTTGTACCGTGCGATGCGATTCTCGCAGAAGCGCACATCGCATCGCACGCTGCTATTGCAGCATGTATGGCCACCGTTAGGCACATAACCCTGCCCATTATTTAAAAAGTGTCTAAATTAATATAAAAAAATCTACAATTATAAAAAAAAATTGTTATAAACATGTATAATAAAAGACTCAGTGTTCTTTTGCTGTTTAACTCTTGTGCAGTCCCTCCTCTTCTATCTGCATAGGCAGGACGCTGAGGACCCTAGAACACCCCTCTCGTGACTGAGGGGAAAAGGATGGGAGAGAAGGAGGAGATGGAAGAAGAGCAGTGGAGATAGAGGGGGTGGAGTGCTGAGGACTGGCAGAGGCACTGGCACAGCACACTGAGAAGAGGGAAGGAAGGGGAGGCGGCGCTGCTGCCTGTTCGTCATTTGATTGACAGCTGACAGGCGCAGGGAGCAATGGGTAGGGGGCGGATCCGGACATGACATGTCATCCAGACATTCACAGACAGCGCTTCATGCCTCAGCACAATTGTCCGTGAGGAAGAGGGGGCAGGAGGACGACAGTGTGTGCGTGGTGCAGGGAGCAGCTCTTTATACTGCCACCCGCCCGCTGTCAGACAGGCACTGCGGGCGGCGTGCAGGCTGTGTGCACTCACGGTGCAGGGAACAGCTCTTTATACTGCCACCCGCCCACTGTCAGACAGGCACTGCAGGCGGCGTGCAGGCTGTGTGCACTCACGGTGCAGGGAGCAGCTCTTTATACTGACACCCGTCCGCTGTCAGACAGGCGCTGCGGGCGGCGTGCAGGATGCAGTGACAGTGAGGGCTGAGGCAGCTTTAGCAGAGCAGGGAGGGAGACAGCGCCTTTTCAGCATGGCGCCTCCCTGCTTTGCAGGAGCTGCTGAGTGGGTAGCGCCGGCCCTGGTGATGAGCACAGCAAGGGACCGGGCCCAAAGCATGGCAAGCATAGAAAGCCATGCGAGTGGACGTGGTACACTTAGACGGGGTCCATGACGACCTATGTTGACACCGAAAAACATGAAAACCTCAAGTTGACCTTTTCCATGTTGACCTTTTGACACTGTCGACATTTTGACTGTCAACCTTTTGATCTTCGACCATTTGACCCTGTCGACCATTTGACCCTGCCGACCTTTTGACCCTATTGACCTTTTGACTGTAGAACTAGACATTGTCAATAGTGGTCGTCCTAATGACTGTAGAACTAGACATTGTAGATCTAATATACCATAACCTTATGATAATGTGTCAATAAGACAGACAGTACTTGATTTGGTCACTTGATGTTAATTAAAATAATGGGGGGGGGGGGTATTTATATTTTGCCACATAAATACCTTTCCTACAAATAGTACCAGAATGTAAGAATTGTAACATAAAATTACACATCATTTTATCAATAAAATAAAATGTGTAGTATTCACGTGTAGTCTTTCACAGATAAGTGAGACATAGCATTGTTTTGTTGGAAAGCGATAATTTCAATTTTACCTCTGCAGCCTATTTTTGCCAAACACATTAGGGAACTACTAAATATATATACAAGAAAAACAAGCTGCAGCCAGTATCTCAAAAACAACTTAATTTTATCCCACACGTTTTTCCTTTCTCTTTAAGCAAGGTCTTTGCTGTTAATGCCAGTAGCTTGATCTGTAAATGACATTGAGCCTACTTTACAACACAACCAACAGGCACTAGGACATGTGACTATGCATCTCAAGTTTGCTTTCATTTAACTCCCATAATGCCTTGTTTTAAAGGTCTGCTGGCATCACCGGTGAGATTCTGACCTTGCATTTAATGGACTAAATTTGCACAGAATTACTGTAAATTCTCTTTGTTTTTTTTTTGTTTTTTTTTTAATCCAATCCATTCGATGACATTTTCAATAATCTAGTGACAAACAAATGTGTGCATAAAAAAAGGTGTTTTATTCTGAGTGCTAAAAATTATTTAGAGTAGGTGGGGATGATGTCTTCCACCTCCCACACGACTCATGAATATGACAGTATTTCGTTTATGGATTAGGTTGTTTTAAGTAGAACACTCTTTTAGCGTAATGATTAGAAGAGCAGGGAAATTAGACAGATTACCTCTAATTACAGGGTTCCTACGGTGGAGACAAGCAGGGCAATTAGAATACTCAGACTCTTGTCACTCGATCAGTAAAACAAGTGGATGGCTGAATTCAAAGAAATATGTTCTTTTGAGAGGATTAAGAAAGATATGCTGCTCTTTACAGGAAATGATATAAAGATGATAGAATACCTACATACATAAAACAATTGTATTTGCAAACCAATCTTTAGTTCCGTGATGCTGGTAATATCTATGTCATCCAAATGCTATTACTTGCAGTATTTCCTCCTGTGGGAACCTGGAGTCATTTTCTGTTAAATCCTTCCTTGGAAATTGTTTAGGTATTTCAGACAATTGGTGCAATTTTGTCAGAATGATTTTTTACACAAATATATGCATCTGTCTGATGTTCCAGTATTGAAAAATCCCCCACTGAGATAAAAGCTGAATTTAAGTAAAGCTTAATTAGATGGATTTGATTTTGTATGGTAACATTCTTAAACTGTAATTTGCCCTGAGACTCTCAGAAGAACCTGGGAAATAATTTATGTCATAAACATTCCAATAGATAAACAGTATCAGCTAAATCTAATAGAATAAACATATTGCATTACAGCAAGAACTTGTATGGTTTCTGCTATGATGCACATAATAAGGATGAAAAAGTCACCGTTCCGTAGAATTCAACCTTTCGTAAATTTTAATTACATTGATTCAGAGAAAGGCCACAGAAAATCTACAATGTGACAGTTACCAATTAGCTTCTTAAAAAATTACGTCTCTGACCCCAAAAATAGAAATCAGATAAATTACTTGGATTAGGTAACACAATAATGTTCTAGTTGTTCGAATCCATAGTAAAGTAAAGAATATAAGTGTGACAGTTGTCAGGTTAGCAAAGCCTAATGCTACTTAAACATCTAGGGGGAAATTTACTAAAGGAAATTTGTAAAACATAGGTGTATTTGTATTTAGAATTACACTTATTTTTGACATTTACTATTCCGAAAATACGGCAATTCGTATTCGTATTGATAGCACATCAATACGAATAGCCGTATTTTCGGGATAGTAAAGATGTAAAGATAGTAAAGATGGAGAGCCTCTCAGCCAGCACTGGAAATCACTAGATTCCCTTAGCTGGCTATTGCTGGCAGAGATGTGCTCCATCTGACGGGGACGCATGAACATCTCACATGCACGTGCATCCCCATCAACATGGCGGCGGGGAGCGATTTCGCTGCTTGTCTCTGCTTCAGGGAGGAGGGATCGGGGAGAGCTGGGGGGCATCAGGGGAGCTGCAGATGGCGGCAGAGTTCTATGTCGGAATGGGGCATGAGAGCATCTTGTGCACACGCACCACCTTCCGACGGATGGCGGCTGGGGATTCTATCGCTAGGAGCTGTTCCATCTGTAACAGTATTTTATTGGGCCTCAATGAAATTCGAAAATAAATAAACAATACTTTATTGGGTCTTTTATTAACAAAAATAAAAATACCAAATATAACAACAAAGGTTTACCTCTGTCGAAAAGTTTTTTCTGTGTGTATTTCAAAATTAGAAAAAAATTACATGAAAGTGGATGTCTAAGAATAACCTATGAACAGTGCAGGTTCATGCAGTTCGGGGATACTAGGTAACCCCCTTGGTTAGCCAACTCTTTGCACTGCAACCATAGATATTTACGTTGTTTAGAGCAGTGGTTAACAACCGTCGTCCTCAAGGCACACCAACAGTTCAACAACAGAAGAGCACTGTTCTTTTTACCATTGAGACGGCTAATCCCATCGAGTACTTGCAGCAGAGCCATTGAGAGGATCTTACACTAATTAGATCCCCACAAAAATCCCTACTTATATTAATACTCAATTGACAATTAATTAATTAGATTAAATTAAATAGCACCAGAAGGATAAGTGTCTTCTGACACAACACAACACCAACAGTCCACCAAGTTTTCTGGCTATTCCTCCTTATTTACAGATGGCATAATCAGGTACAAATTAAGTCACCTGTGCTTAAGCCTGGGTAGCCATAAAACCTGGACTGATTGTGTGCCTTGAGGACCATGGTAAAGGACCACTGGTGTAGAGCACTGATGGGATGCCATCAACTATATGTGTAATTTTGCTGTTTATCTGTCACATCATAGAAATTAATGTTAGTAGTTGGTGCTTAGAATTGCAGCATTAAAGTTACAATTAGGACACTGAATGACATTGTGTATTACTGCCATGCTTATGAAAACTTGTGTAACACAGCAGGAGTGCAGTTATTCCAAAGACTAAAATATATACAACTCTTGACTAAGAGGGCACCACCCAAGTCTCATTGAGGAACTACTGTAAAATGGCAATCATAATACCAATTTTTCTTAAATTTATGGATTACCAAATTATTGCCACAAAACTGTTGGGAACTAATGCGATACCAATGTTTACTAAGGGAACACATTTTCAACCAGGAAAGTATAAATCTATGTTTTTGACTGTTGTCATTAAGTTATTTAAAGAGATGCAATTCTAAAGTATATTGTAAAAACATAGTTTCTAGATGGGAAACAAAAATAAAGTTTATCACCAGCTGGTGCGCTAAACTGCTTTGTTCACATTATTTATTTATTTATTTATTTATTAACAGTTTCTTATATAGTGCACACATATTCTGCAGCGCTTTACATTTACATTTGAACATTCACATCAGTCCCTGCCCCAGTGGAGCTTACAATCTATATTCCCTTCCACATGTACACGCACACAAAGACATTCTAGGGTTAATTTGTTGGGAGCCAATTAGCCTACCAGTATATTTTTGGATTGTGGGAGGAAACCAGAGTACCCGGAGGAAACTCACACAAGTACGGGGAGAATATACAAACTCTGCACAGTTAGAGCCATGGTGGTAATCAAACCACAGACCTCAGCGCTGTGAGGCAGTAATGCTAACCATTACACCATCAGTACTACCCTAAAGAAACATTTTAGCACATTTCAGAATCAAATAGACATACATGGATGGGAAAACATCAAATCTCAGCACTAAACAATACATATGAACAAAAACTATAAAGACCACACTTTGCTTGTATTTGGTGGTTCTCTTTCAGATCCACCTGGGATCAAAACACATTGGTAGCAGAGGGTTACAGAGGGGAGCCTTCAACCTGTAACTGACATCCCACTTCAAGGAGTTAGACCTTGGGACCCTTGTGATGTAACGTAAGTAGACTGCTGACATCATTTATTTTTCTTACATCTTCTCAAGATATTTTCCCATAATGGGATTATAAAGTGCACCCTATAATTTTTTTATGTATTTTTTAATGTAACATTGCAAAATATTCCTATAGTTTACATTTGGTTTTCTATAAATTTAGTTGTATTGATCTAAATGAGTTGGGAATCCGAGTGACTTTCAAAGATACCTTGATATATCTGGATCTAAACCTTATACTTTGAGTTTGGTATGCCAGTCAAATCTGTCTTAAGATACAAAGATACCATATTTTCTGCCTGGTCTGTGAGTTGACGTGTAACAAAGTTCTGTAGAAGAGTCAAGGTTTCCCTTGACTCTTTCCCAAGATTTAAAGATACCTATAAGGGCATATTTAAGTTCATTCACCTGTGAGTTGGGGTATGATACTTGGCAACATCTTATATTAGGATGTTATGCTGTACTTTTCCTCTATAGAAGAATGGTGGAGGAACCTATGAATAAAACCACATTCACTTATTCTTCTAATGAACAATATAGTGGAGATTCACTCTTTTGTAATGGAAATACTACAGTAATGTATCTTTTTTTCTTTCCATGTGGTTCTTGATGAGAGCAACATCACTCAAAAAAAGTGTGCAGACCAACATAAACCATACCACCATAAAAGAACCTCTCAGTACAAGGTAAGTGTGGTCTTTATATATTTTTTTGTTTATTTGCATTGCTTGGAGCTGAAATTTGGTGTTTTCCCATTCATGTATCTACAGTTTATGTATGTTTTCATGAAGTGTTGGCCAGGACTATAAAGTTTTTAAACAGGAAATTGGTATTTCAATCAAAGGATTTCATTTTTCAAACTCTTACAGTAATGTTCCACATAAGAGTCTGGTATATGGGAAGGTGGTAGGTCTAGGTGAAAAAAAGAGCACAGACCGAGAAATGGATGACAAACAGAAGATTAATGATAGTTATAAGAGAAATATATTCAGACTGGCCATAGTTTTTGGTGGTGTAACAGCTGGATCAGAATTGAAAGCTGTCATCTTTAATCTTTATGTTAATGACATTATTGGTGGCCTAGAAAGTAAAGTGACCATATCTGCTGATGACAATGAGCTTCAATATAAAGGGTTTTGAACAAAGCAGAATAATAGCATTTAATAGAAAGATTTTCGACAAAATGGCAAACTAGGCACATGAACTTTAATTTTGAAAAATGCATGATTATGGAATGAGGTTTCATAATAAGAGGCAGGCAGTTTATTAATTAAGAAAAAAGGAGGGTTAAATAAAAAGGAGATGATACATATGTAGGGCTCATTAGATGTACCCTTCAATATTCCAGATCAAATGAAATATTTAGTAAAATAAACTTTTCATAACCGGGACCATGTATTATTGTGAATTGGAGCAAAAAAGTTTTACTAAGCTCCCTGCTGGTAGAATGGTTTATTTAGGAGTGGGCGATGACTTGAGGTGGGAGCTCACTTAGCAAGTTTTAGAAAAACCACTATCTGCATATAAAATATTCCATGCCACTTTAATGCCATGAAAGTGCTCTGCGTGCCAATTTAATGCAATTTCAGGCCACTGGACATAAAGGTCAAACAATATTAAATGCAAAACAATGATAGTTTTCATGCTTATATTATTACCTCTTTGAATTCCAGTTGTCAAAACACACATACAGTAGCTTTGAGAGGTGCTGCATAGTAAATGCCTGGGAATTTTGTTAACCCATCTCCTGAGTCTGTGCAAATAGTGCTGGTGAGGTGCTCAATTCTGTGGCCAATGTTTTTTTTTCACCCCATGTACATAATTATTTTACTTTGAATTATAATCTGTATATATTTAATCTGCTAATCCTTACTTTAGTTTTTTTACTTTAGATACTGTACCTACACATTGTTATAAAACTTCTATAAAGCAATGTCTTGACAGTTCTTTCATTTGTTCATTAGAGTTTAAAGTTAGACTTGTCCTCTGCTGTCCAGGCACTGTACATATTGCCAGGTGATTATGACCTTTTCACATTTGTCTCTTGCAACCCAAGCGTTTATTGTCCAAAGTTATGCCAAAAATAATTAATCACGTGACCCTTCATGTCCTCTAAAGGTAAAAGCCTGGATCATGGATGCTAATGTTACTGTAGGACAGTCATGAAAAAGTACTGGAGTGCTATATTTCAGCAACACAATACTTACAATAATCTTCTATTTTCCTGGTTTAATAAAGTACATGATTAATTAGTTTTCAGTTATAATTAGTTCCCTAAACACAACACAACTATAATAATATCCTAGTGTAATATCTGACAGTGTTTCCATTATGTTAGAAAATTGGAGTAAATAAAAGATAATAAATTGTAGTCTTCAGTTATATTATCTCATAAAAAATCAGTGTGTTCACTGGTACCAGCTTCCTCCCAGGTCGTCTGCATATAGGCATACAGTATTGGCCTGTCATCTATACCAAACTTATCAGGCAAGACTCTCAATACAATCAAGCAAGTATGGTCAATCTAATGAATGTGGTATAAAACACTTCCTGCAAATGTGGGGTCAAAGAAAGAAGAAACGCTCTTGGGATTACTATTAGATTACCCAGATAAAGTATGTGCTTCTTGGACCTTGGCAAAATCGTCAAGATGGTTTTTTAACGTTTTAGATGTTCGTGAGTATTATTACTATATTACAAAGTGTTATTTGTTTGCTCAATTGTGTACTTTTCCTTTTCTTTCCAAGCTAATTAGCTACAAGTCTATAGTTGGACCATTCGGAAAAAGTGGCACAGTGCAAAAAGGACAGATCTGTGGAAAAACGGACTGTGATGTATGAATTTTTTAAAAAGTCGTTCCAATTTTCAGTACTGTCTATATACACAAACATGGGCAGACCTTTAAAGACCTTAAGCACCTAAAAGATTTTGGTGCACCGATATATATATATATATATATTTTGCTATTCAAACATCCCCCCCCCCCCTTCACTCCAAGAAACATTGAGGGAAATTTACTAAGAAGGGAGTTCTATTTCACATGGGATGTTGCTGTGGGCAACCAATCAGAATCTACTTGTTATTTATTTAGCACCTTCTAAAAAATAATAGATAGTATGTGATTGGTTGTCCATAGCAACATCCCATCTGAAATAGAACTCCCATCTTAGTAATATTCACCCATTATCTCCAAATTCTCATCAATGCCTTTTTAAAACATCCAAAAAACATCTGACAATACCGTAGCTTGGTCTGTCCCATTTATCTACTTCCCATTGATGAAATCAAACATGAAGCAACACAATGAGACTTTCAAAGTGCGCTATTTACTTTTGTATGTATTACAGTCAAACCTGGTTGAGTGTGTTTTCAAGGGAAGGCGTGTTTACGTCTCACATATGTCGGGATTTATCAAACGAAAACTGTGGTTAAAACCCCGTTCTCTGGGTTTTTACCACATTTTCAAATGTATTAACGCGGGACTGCTGTGTTTCTCGATGCAGAGGGTAAGGCCAGATTTTTTTAGGAGTTACCATATAGAAGTTTTTTAGCTTTATAACACATCCCTTGCCACCCCGCACTGCCCATGCCACCCCCCTCCCCTGTTATCAGGGCCATGTGTGCTGTCCAGATCCAGCGACCTTCTCCTCCCTAGCAACAGGACTTTCCCTTCCAGATGCAGGGAGGAGGAGCAGCTTGAGAGTCCCTCAGCAGGATGCTCCCAGGCATAAGAGGTGAAAAGGACCTGTGGAGACCCTCTCATTTGGCTTCGCAATGGGCAGCTCTTTTCGTGAGATAATAATCGCACATGATAATACATGGTTTCTCACTTATGCAAATTCAAACAGTACTTGTTTTACTAACAGAGGTGCCTAAATGCTAAATACAAATGTTAGCAATATGTAAATGTTTAGACTCCGTGTCCCTTTTTACATCACTGATTGGAAGTAGAGATTTGTCAAATCCTATTCTCATTCCAATTACAGAGGTTCTAAAGGTGGGCATCTGATTTATAGATGTTAATAAACTGAATTAATCTCTCTTATGGCAACCAGCTGCTCATTTTTCAAGCACAGTCTGTAGCATGGCAGTTAAGAGCTGATTGGCTGATATGGGAACATGCCATATTTAATAGAACACTCTTAGTAAATTTTAGAGATGTGCAGGTTTGGTTTTTCCCAGATTAAAACGGTTATCAAAGCGGGATCTTATTGGCTATTGGCTGTCACATGTTTTGGATTCAAAGAACTGAGTAAATCCGGATATACCCGAACCCTCACATCTAGTAAATTTACTTGATTAACTAGTGTGGATAGCAGTGGTCATTCTGTTCCCCTATATCTAAATTGTACTTATATATGTAGCAATTTACCATTGCTTATTCAGTTAGGAGTAAGATGACACCTGTCTTTCGATGGGAATGTCAAAAGCTTTTTAAATAGGGCAATTGTGTGCTTAAGAAAACTCTTCAGAAGTGGTGCTACTCACGTCTGAGTGTGTGTTTGTGCGTGTGTATAAAGAGAAGACAAAGGGTAATTTATCATGCCATTGTACAGTGAAAAAGTAGTGGAAAAGAGCAGTGGTTATAGAGTGGGGAGACCAACATCCAGTACTGCTGTGAGGTGTTCTTGGGATAGAAATGTGGGCACTTATTGGACTGTGTGTAGATGCATGCCGTGCAACTTGGGAGATGTAGTCTCATGGTATGACTCACTTCCGGTTACAGTGGTCTGGCGGGCAGTGTTTGCCAGAGGATGAATAAAGACGCACTTACTTCAAGCTGCACAGGTGTCTCCAAGTTGATTGATACGCACATCTACACTGTGTAATAAGCAAGAAAGATAAAGTGGAGAGAGATAAAGTACCAACCAATCAGCTCCTGTAAATTTTCTCACCATGGTGTACTAAGCTTGAAAAATTATAATTGGGGAGTGATAAACCACCAGCCAGTCAGCTCCTATGTGTCATGTTACAGGCTGTGTTTGAAAAATGACAGGTAGGAGCTGGTTGTTTATCACTCTCCACTGTATCACTTTTCAAGCTTATTACATCTTGCCCATGTAACATAGTAATTAGGATCTGATTGGCTAGTACTTTATCTTTCTCTACGGCATAGTGAATATGTTCCACTATCAAAACCCCCAAAATGGATGTGGTTCGTTTTATCGAATGACATTAGGTCGAATGTCATTTGGTCGACCCCACTAGGTCGAATGTGTAAAAAGGTCGACATGGGTTTATGTCGAACTTCCGACTATGTCGACTGCCATTAGGTTGACTGGGGTTAGGTCGAATTGCTCTTTTTGGCCGAAATGTCAACAGTGTCGACATGGACACTGTTGACATAGTGAATCGGACCCTCGCTTCGCTCGCAATGCTTCGGGCACGGTGGCTCGCTTCGCTCGCCACAGCTTTAATAACCTCCTCCACGCCCTAGTGGATGGTAGGGCATGAACCACCGCCTGTCGGCACATGTCGGCACCAAAAAAAACCCAAAAAGAGCAATTCGACCTAACCCCAGTCGACCTAATGGCAGTCGACATAGTCGGAAGTTCGACATAAACCCATGTCGACCTTTTTACACATTCGACCTAGTGGGGTCGACCAAAATGACATTCGACCTAATGTCATTCGATAAAACGACCGTATCCCCCCAAAATGTAATGATAGAATTTGGATTTTCAAATTCTTATTTTTAAAAACAGTTTATTATAATTAGCTCATCTGTACTAATTATTTATTGTGGAAATGTAATTAAAAAGGTACTTGTGGAGTATCACGGCTCCCATCGTATGGCATCGTATGCCATATGTAGTGGCATACGATGGCATACAATGGTAAACGATGCGATGCGATTTTTACCGATTTTTCAGCATTTTTGGTCAAAAATCGTATGCGATCGCATCGGATGCCATACGATGGCATACAATGCGATGTGATGGCATACGTTTTTGATCTTAAATGCATCCAAATGCATTAAAATTAGTATGAAACATGTTAATTGGCCCCCAACTGTCATTTTTCACTGTGTACCACCCCCAATATCAACGCCAACCCGAAGCGTGGCGAGCGCAGCGAGCCCGCGAGGGGCGGCGGTACGCGTCCTATGACCTTTTCATACCCCCACTATCCACGTCGGCGTGGAGTTGAGAATAGAAAGTGTGGCGAGCGCAGCGAGCCACCGATCCCGAAGCGTGGCTAGCGGACGCGGATACCTGTGAAGCCCGCGAGGGGACGCGTATAGCTGTGAAGGTATCCGCGTCGGGGCTCGGTGGCTCGCTGCGCTCGCCACGCTTTCTATTTTCAACTCCACGCCGACGTGGATAGTGGGGTATGAAAAGGTCGTAGGACGCGTACCGCCGCCCCTCGCGCGCTCACTGCGCTCGCCACGCTTTGGGTTGACGTTGATAGTGGGGGTGGTACACTATGAAAAATGGCATTTGGGGGCATTTCACATGTTTACTACACATTTCAATGCATTTTGATGCATTTCAGTGCAAAATCGGGTGCGATCGCATCGCATGCGATTTGATCGTATGCGATGCGATTTTTTATCATACGATCAGCATACGATCAAGGTTGTTGGAGCCGTGATACTCCACAAGTACCATTAAAAATGTAAGGGGTTCTCTTTATTAGTAATAAGATTTTACAAATACATTTATTAATGTTCCTACATGCAGGGAATAACATCGCCCTGCAGGTTAATTACTGCAGTATGATGCTGTAGCTAATGTATGTGTTGCTTAGATTTCTTTCACATTAGTTATTTTAGACAGCCAGTAGATGGTGCTGCTGTGTGGTTAGGGAGACTGTTGCATTGCTGCTGGAAGCATATGATCTGCTAACTATAATGAATATCAATGCTCAAACATGATTTCTGGTCCCAAATTTACTTTCAACATACTGCTCTTATTATTAGCAAATATGCAAACTGATTCCTGTGATACCTACTACAGATATGTAAGATAAGTAAAATACTGAAGCAGTAGAAACATAGCAAAGCTTTCACGTTTAATGTGACCGTTGTCAAAATGAATACATTTTTTTTAAGGGAAGTGCTGTCTAGCAATGGCCAAAAGTTGAACCAATCAGATTCATCTTTCTCAAACTGAACCATTACACGTTTAGGGATATCATGATTCAGTACAGGCAAATTAATAAGTAGTGTACCTTAGCCATTTTGATTTAAGCCATGGCATAGCCTTAAAACCAGTGGCGTAAGTTTGCCCCAGTTGCCCAACACACACACACACACACACACACACACCACCTTATATAAATGAAAGTGTGCATGTGTATGTATGTTATGTATATTATGTTTAAAATAAAGAAACTGTAACTTCTATGGTCCTGCTGGGAGGGGGAGTCAGCCACAGAAGTGATATCAACAGCTTTCAATTAATTGATTCAAACTTGCAGGGGAGGAGAGGTAACCCTTGGGAGCAGGAGCCCGGCAGCAGATGACTCCATTGCCTCCCAGAGTTCTGCCTCTGCTTAAAACATAGACTGTTGCGGGGCCTTCAGGAATATTTTGGGAACCACTGTCCTAGCTTCTCATAGAAGAGTTGGACAGGAAGAAATGCAGATAGCAGTAAGATTCACTGGGTCTTTAACTCCTTTGCTGTTTTGGGCTTTCTCACCCTTTGTGACCATTTTTTATTGTTAGTACAGGTTGAGTATCCATTAGCCCAAATGCTCTGGACCAGGAGCTGCTACTTTAATGTAACTGGGAGACCCACTGGGCCTTTCCATCAGACATAGGAACATGAAATTAGTACCCGCTCCCCCCTCTTTTGGTGCTTCTGCTCCCCAGTACAACCTCCTCCTCCTCTGCTGTCTCCTTGAAGCCATGCTGGTACTGACACTCATCAAACAAATCACTCTCTCACACTGAAACTTCTGTACTCCTTCCCAAGACTCCTTAGTCACTACCTATCAAAGCACAAATGGATCATAGGGATTTTAATAGGGTGTGTGATGCATAAATGTGGGTGACTTTCTTCCACACTGTGCAACTCACATAATGAAACTATTATTCTGATTGATCTCAAAATCATATGCTTCCATGTGAGAAATCTCATGAAAAGTTGCATGTTATTTGCATTTGTGTAACAAACCCCAATACTTTTTTTTTTAATTTCCCTTCTCCTCCCACCCTTCCATTATTTTACCCTACTCCGTTTTCTCTACCAAATTTTTTCCCTCCATATATCTTTTCTGTAAGCTCCTCCTCTACCTAGCTGTTTGTGTCCCCCCCCCCCCCCCCCCACACACACACACCCCAAGAGCTTTTTCCCTTTTCCTTTGGGACTATTTCAGCCCCCAGATATTACTCTCTTTGCATTCTTTTTTTAACCTTTCTTGACTTTTATTTAATTTCCATTTTTATACTTAATTGCAGGTATTTTGTCAGAATTGGGAGTGTTCCTCTCTGCACCACCATTATTGTGTGCTTGAGACAGATATTTTGCTCTACCATCATCTCTGATTGGCCAATATATGGCTGCACTTGGCCAGAAAAGAAGTTGTATCTATAGACTGATTTCCAGCTATAGTACATGCACATCATGGACAATGCTGCTATGACATTTTCTTATTTTAGTACTTCTGGTTTCTCAGTAGAACTGCAAGTGGGACTGATATGGTATCTTTCATGGCCATTTGCCTAGAATGCTTTGTATGCCTGTTTTGCATTATGCTAATCCCTGAAGAATATTTCAAAGTACCGTGAGAACACTGAGTACGTCACCTTTTTTTACTTCACCTCTCATTAAAAGTAGTTCTTCCAATGAATGAACCTCATTATCATCTATATACAGTATATGTCTATTGCTCGTTTGTGTTTTTCCAAAACACTGCCATCTGTTAGCAGTGAGTGAAACTACATCTCTTTCTCTCTCTCACACATGCACAAATACAGAGGCAATCATAAGGTAGCAGACTAGCTTTCGAAGCATTTGCTTCGAGCGGACTTACTAGTGATATACAGTTGCAAGAAAACGTATGTGAACCCTTTGGAATGACTGTACCTGGATTTCTGCAAAAATTGGTCATAAATGTGTCACAACAATAAACAAACACAGTGTGCCAAATGTAATCGGGTGAGAGTTTCAGAAAGTGAGAGATTTTGGGAGAGTTTTCCCATGTTATTTTAAAGCAGCAATCAATTACATGGCAAAATTAACCTGGTTTTGCAGTGTAATTGATTGCTGCTTTAAAAAGATGGGGAAAACTCTCCCAAAATCTCTCACGTTCTGAAACTCTCACCCTATTACATTTGGCCCACTGTATGCTTAAACAAATACCACACAAACAATTATATGTTCTCTTGTTTTTATAGAACACATCATGTAAACATTCACAGTGCAAGGTGGACAAAGTATGTGAACCCTTGGATTTAATAACTGGTTGACCCTCTTTTGGCAGCAATAGCCTCAACCAAATGTTTCCTATAGTTGCATATCAGACTTGCACAACGGTCAGGAGTAATATTGGCCATTCCCCTTTACAAAACTGTTTCAGTTCAGCAATATTCTTGGGATGTCTGCTGTGAATTGCTCTCTTGCCACATCATCTCAATCAGTTTGAGATCAGGACTCTTACTGGGCCACTCCAGAAGGCATATTTTTTTCTGTTGAAGCCATTCTGTTGTTGATCTACTTCTATGCTTTGGGTCATTGTCATGTTGCATCACTCATCGTCTGTTGAGCTTCAATTGGTGGACAGATAGACTTAAGTCATCCTGCAAAATGTCTTGATAAACTTGGTAATTCATTTTTCTGTTGATGATAGCAATCCTTCCAGGCCCTGAGGCAGCAAAGCAGCTCTAAACCAGGATGCCCTCTACACCAGGGGTGGCCAACCCATATGAGACAAAGAGACAAAAAAAAAAATTATGTTAAGACAAAGAGCCACAACCATTCAAAAAATGGGCATGGCCTAGCTCCCAGAAGGCCACGCCCCATTTTTAAATGGGTAGTGGCTTAGAATGACATCAGGACACATGGGCCAAGGCCCGAAACGGCATTGACCAAATAAACATCACGTTTGAAATAAGTCATAGAGAAAGTGCTGAACTTTCTCCATTTATAGACAATTTGTCTTAATGTGGACTGATGAACATTAAGGCTTTTAGAGAAAATGTTGTAACCCTTTCCAGCTTTATGCAAGTCAACAATTCTTAATCATACAGATGGAGCCGGGCTCCCTCTTGCTGGTGAATCGCCAGACTGTCTCCGCTGGCGATCCGCCAGCAGCCCGGCGCTCCATCTGACTGAGACGTGCATCTCACGCGCACACGCGTCTCAGTTTCCGGCAGGCAGGGCGACGGGAACCCTGTCCGTCTCCGCTTCAGGGAGACGGACAGGGTTAGGGGGGGTGCGGGGAGGCGGTGGGGACCCCGGGTGACCGCCAACAAGCCGGCTGGGACCCGGGGGAAGCGCTGTCGGTAGGGGATGCAGATACAGATGGCGGCTGGAGGGGGATGGCGGCTGGTGATTCTGCTGCCATCCCCTGCAAAGACAAGCCCGGCTCCATCTGTAGGTCTTCTGAGAGCTATTTTCTGCATGACAGAGTTCACATCAGGCAATACTTCTTGAGAATAGCAATCTCAAAACTGGTGTGTGTTTTTTATAGGGCAGGGCAGCTTTAACCAACACCTCCAATGTCGTCTCATTGATTGGACTCCAGGTTGGCTGACTCCTGACTCCAATTAGCTCTTGGAGAAGTCATTAGCCTAGGGCAGGGCTGGGCAACACCGGCCCTCCAGATGTTAATGAACTACACATCCCATCATTAGTTTTGCTATGTGGCCATGCTGAAACTGATGCAAGGCATGCTGGGATGTGTAGTTCATCAACATCTGGAGGGCCGGTGTTGCCCAGCCCTGGCCTAGGGTCTTGAAGGCAAACCTTGACACTCCAGTTGTTGTTGAACTACACATCCCAGCATGCTCTGCTTCAGTTTTGCTATTTGGCCATGCTAAATCTGATGCAGAACATACTGGGATGTATATTTCAACAACAGCTGGAGTGTCAAGGTTAGCCACCAAGGGCCTAGGGGTTCACATACTTTGTCCACCCTGCACTGTGAATGTTTACATGGTGTGTTCAATAAAAACATGAGAACATACAGTAGAATTGTTTGTGTAGTTTTAGTTTAAGCAGACTGTTTGTCTATTGCTGTGACTCAGATGAAGATTAGAACACATTTTATGACCAATTTATGCAGATGTCCAGGTAATTACAAAGTGTTTACATACTTTTTCTTGCAACTATGTCTTTACATTAAGGAAAAAAAACAGCACTGCCTTTATTTTAGGTTTCTTATTAGTGGTGCACTTGTCATCTTCATGAACAGGTCCCCATTCGTATCAATGGTCAACACCAGCACTGAGCTGTTAACATAATATTCTCATGCAGTGATTTGCATATTTGCACTAATTAACACCTGCTAATTGTGTCTATCACTAACTCTTTTAGCACATTAAAATATTTCTCATTGTAGTTTTATCCATGCACTGTAGTAAGTATACAATGGAAAATGAATCATCACAGTACATAATGTATTTATTGACAGTTATTTGAACGTGTTGAGACAATAACTTATTTTAACAATTTAAATAATTTGTAACAACTGGATGATCCAATCCAATAATGGATTTGAAAAGAAAATTACCCCCCCCCTCCCCCCCAGCATCACCACAAAAAAAACAACACATGAAGATGCTAACAGTGTAATAGTGTTAACATGTGGACAACAAATATTTCCTACAAATAATAGTGATACTGTATGTACACTTGAATTAATAGTCAAATTTGGTTATCTGAACATTGAGATGCCAACATTGCCAGAATGTCAACTTTGGAAAGGTTGACATTCACGGTGTAAAGTCTAACCCAAGCACCGACAATAATACTTACCCTACATAAAGCCAAACCCTAAACCAAAAAGCATGTGTCTTTATCCTGGCTGTTGATAATGTTGATGATGTCAACAATATTTCAGTGTCAGCATTGTGAACGTGTTGATTCAATTAACTCACCACCGGATTCGGGCAAACTTTAATTTCTGTTCCAATGGACCAGAAATGCTGGCAATGGCAGATTGGTTGATTGTTGTACCTCAAACTGTATGGTTCTTCGAACAAAAATCCAGGAACCAAGCAGTACAGTGAGTGTAGCAAATAGCCACACTTAATAGCCTTTGCAAGTACATTAGGGGTTATTATGATTCACTCGAAAAGGCAAAATCGCTCTCTAATGGACAAAACTATATGCACTGTAGATGGGGCTGATAACATGTGCAGAGAGAGTTGGATTTGGGTGTTTTATTGTTTCTGTGCAGGTAAATACTGGCTGCTTTATTTTTGCACTGCAATATAGATATCAATTTGAAGTACACACCCCATCCAAATCTAACTCTCTCCACATGTTACATCGGCCCCACCTGCAGTGCATATGGTTTTGTCCATTAGAGAGTGATGGTGCCTTTCCAACTGAATCAGAATAACCCCCATTATCACTTGAAATTACTTTATTGAATCAATGCCAATAGCTTCATCCCCTATGATAGCTGCCATCACCCTAAATGGAAAGACGGAGTACCCTATGCACAGTTCCTCAGACTCAGAAGGAACTGCACTGAGCTCCCTGATTATATACAACAATCAGAAATCCTAAAGGGAAGATTCATTGAACGAGGCTATAACAAAGAAAAAATTGAAGAAGCGAGATTAAAGGCAGAACAATCGGATAGAAAAGTGATGTTACAAGACAAGGAAAAGAAAGTACAAAAAACCTCATATCGTCCTTTCATCACTCAGTTCAATAAAGAAAATCGCCTTATCAAGAAAACCCTCGCCAAACATTGGCATATTCTTTTAAAAGACCCAATCTTAGGTCCCACACTGCCTCCATCACCTAACGTGGTATACAGACGGGCTCCAAACTTAAGAAGCCTAGTAGCCCCCAGCCATTTCTGCCCGGACAAAACACTATCCAAACCAGGGAAACACTTTTTGAATGACACCGTTCGGTGCACTCCATGCACCAAGTGTATTTGCTGCAAATACATGGAAAAACAACCGTTCATGTGGAAAACTACCGAAAACAGATCATATACCCTAAATCAATCCTGTACGTGTGTCTCAAACTTCGTTATATATAGAATCACATGTGGATGTGGCCTATATTATATAGGGAAAACCAAGAGAATGTTAAAAATAAGAATCCAAGAACATCTGAGAAGCATCAAGAACAAGTTAACTTCTCATAACCTTCCGCGCCATTTTTTGGACAAACATGGGTCTAACCCGGAAAAAAATTTCTCTTTCACTGCCCTTGAACACATCCCCCCAAACCCCAGAGGAGGTAATAGGGAACTAACCCTATCCAAACGCGAGACCTTTTGGATTTATACCCTGGGGTCTTTATCCCCTAATGGTCTTAATGAAAATCTTGATATAGCCTCGTTTCTGTAGACATATCTAACACAACCTTATGTCAGTAGGCACATGATACTGTCCTCACTATCCCTGTTTTTTTCCCCTTCTTTTCCATCTTTAATCCTAGTGCTTATATAAGCCCATGTAGAAATTATTCAGATAATAATAATATAAATATAAAAAAACTGTACATATAGGACCAGTTGGGTTATAAACCTGGTCATATGAATATCCAGTGGTTAAAACCCACTTGATGCTCTCTACTTCTAGTTGGGACGGACCCCTTAGACCATCAGGGGGACACTTCTTTCCCCCCCTCAAAGGGACTGGATGTGCACCCCTCCCCGTTTTTTACCCATCTCCATAGGTTCGCTCCTTTTATACCACTATTCCCCACTAGGACATATTCCCCTAGTGATTTTTCACTTTTTACCCTTAGTGATGAGATGGGCATTCATGTAGATAGTGACCACTATCTCCTTTGCAGGTCCATTGAGACCTTTCACCACATTGTTACAGGCATCCACCACTATGTGGCGTTTGCCCATACCCACTTGCCACACGTCCACTAGGTACCCTATACCACTGATTCCCCTAGCATTACACTGACCATACATTTAGGACTACTGTATTATTATTTCCCCCTCCCCCCCGTTCACTTTTATCACCAGACCATATTTCCCTTTTATTACCACTTACTATATGGGTTGGCATATAAGGGCCACCCAACCGAGTTTCCCCGACTCCTAGGGGTCACCTGTATACGTTATACAGTACAGTGATTCACCCCACACCCCCCTCCCCATCACGCCCGATTATGGGCTTGTCACTTTAGGACCACCTAAGGTCCACAATTTGACCTCACTTTACACATAGACACACACACATAGAATGTAATACTATCCCTCCCCATTACGCCCAATTTGGGCATGTCACCCAAGGTCCATTTGAGGACCTCACTTTACACACAGAATTTATTAATAGATTTCCCTGTGGGATGCCGATTAAAAGCTCCCTTATAGATGTATAGTCAGATATTTTAGAATAGCACACACATTCTTATACATCTTAGGTCATTGAATATGTGTTACCATTGTGACCGTATACACCATCATATGCCCAGATCACACACTGGGATACGCCTGCACTGCCCTGTAGCCACCACACTACATCCGGCATCAAAGCATGTGTTACCATGGAGACCATGGAGCGCATACTGACGTCGTTGCCATACTTGCACTACCCCTTTAAAGTATCTAGCAGTGACCACTGTAGCGCTGCCCTATACGGAACACAGGACAAGTGAGTCACTTGCTCCCCCCTCCTTCTCCCATTGTATCGCGGTATTCAGCCTCGTTATCGGCTGACACGCACTTTGGAACGCATAGCGTTCCCAGAAGTGCCTGATCACTGTTCCCTATCCGCATCTGCACTCCGCATCTGCACTATCGCAGTCCCTTCCCCTATTGGATCGCGTGGATCCAGCCTTGTTATCGGCTGACACGCATATTGGAACGCACAGCACTCCCGGAAGTACCAGGTCCCATCACTGTCTCCCTTCCGCATCTGCACTATCGCAGCCCCTTCCCCTATTGGATTGCGTGAAGCCAGCCTCGTTATCGGCTGACACGCATATTGGAACGCACAGCGTTCCCGGAAATACGAGGTCTCATCACCTCCTATTTTCTATCTCTGTCCCACTGGAGCTCCATCGGCACCACTAGGTTCATGTATTTAACTATTCTTCACCAGCGCTTCCCTTTTACGTTGTCCCTTTACTCTATTTAGTCTGTTAACAGTCCTTTTTCATCAGCCGGCCAAACCGGAAATGACGTAGGATGGCCACTGGTATATTAAGCCCCATAGATCAGGGGTTCATTATCTCTCCCCACGCTGACTGTGCTTCTGGCAGATAGACTCCGGTAGGTTGCACCCAATTGGTCCTATATACTTATTTATTATGACTGTAACCATCTCCTATGCACTTAAACTTGTAAGACTGCCACATTTTAAATATGGAATTGTGTTTGTTATATGTTAAAGCATGGAGACGGATTTTTCTATATTGTTTGCTTACAGACTGTGCACCTGTATCCTATACTCTGTTAAAGCTTGTACCTTGTTAGGTGGGTGTGTCCACGTTGTATGCTTACTAGCAGTGCATTTACACCCCACACTCTTCACTCTTTCCACCCTGCATTGCTATATGTTATGCACTGTTTTTGGATTGCTATATCTGTATTAGTTGGATTGATATATTTGTATGAAGGTGAGATTGTGAAAACCTTATTCCTCCATACAATAAGGGATTATAATCAATGAACATCCCCCATCAAACCGCTCATATAACCTCATTCATACTCAGGAGCATGTTGCACTCCCTAGAAGTATCTTTTTGGCCAGCACCCCATTCATAAACTTCATCACTAGGGGTAACACCACTATATGATATGTACTTGCACTTTTCAACAGAACACTATCCATCGTTATCTAGAGCTGACGGTAACGTGGAAAAGGACATCAGCTGGAGAGGCGTTTATTGCGCCCTAAGTTCTGGTATGTACATCCACCACTATACCTTTTTTAAGATACATCCGGGACTGCACCATTAAAATCCGTAGGGTTATGATAATTAAATTTGATAAATTCATGTTTGATACCCCCAATACAGAATTGGGCGATTTGAGACGTAAGAAATTGTGTACAATACTGTATTCCACTATACTAAACTGCTCCATCAGCATTATATTGATCTCAATACTTATAGGGGATATAATTAAATTCTCTATCGATATTATATTAATTTCCAGAAATCGCTGTCTCCCATCGAGTGGACCAACACAGAATTGGTAGACTAACAGCGGAAACCTTGTCATCCTTTAAAGCACTCACCCAAGAGTGTATTTCTAGATTTATACACTTAATCAAGGTTTAAAAGGCTTATTGGTATGTGTATTTTATAAACAGATCACTCTCACTGAGGTGAACTTGGGACATTCCGGTCTGTACCTCTATAGTTCCACGTATAGAACCACCTCCTCCTCCTCTCGATCTCCTCATTTGTTCCTTCCTCCTGTTTTTTCGCATGTTCAGAATTTTTTTTTTTTTTTTTTTTGAACCTATTTTAAAGTATCAATATGTTTATGGCATTATTTCACCATTTTTTAGATCTTGGTGTACTACCCCTGAAGAAGTCCCTATGGGACGAAACGCGTAGGGTTTTTCTGTATGATCATGTTACACCTGTGATTGAAGTCCTGTACTGAACCATGAAAATTAGTGCAAAACGATTTTAAAACTTGTACTTTTTTAAATTGTCTTATTGTAAAAAATAAATATTTTGTATTTTTACAAATTGTGGACTGGTGAAACCACCCTTTGAGCGCACCTCTACACCTTTTTTTCTCCTTACTTTATTGAATGTCAACATTCTGAGGCATGTTGATATCCTGAATGTTTACATTCAGACATTACGGTGTCAACATAGTGAATGTCAACATAATAACTATTGGCTTTACCAATAGCCCATAATGGTGAAGTATTTATAATAGATAATGGGGGAGATGCAGCAAACCAACTAATGAGTACAGATGGAGAAGATGTCCAAAACAACCCATCAAGTTCTACAGAAGGTTCTTAATGAACAATAGCTAAAAGCTGGTTTGTTGCCTTGTGTGATTGCTTAATTTTACCTCTTTAAAATAATTAATACCATACAGTACATCTTCCTCACAATCAACACAAAAAAAAACATATATACATAGCATGAAAATATATTTGCTTATCTGATTAAAGTTATCCTTTAGTTCAAGATAGTCCAGCTGACCTGCTATAACCGATTCCAGATGTCAGCTCTCAGCACCGGCCTAAATTCCAAAGACGAGCCATTAAACTCCAAGAAAGAATCCAAAAAGGGAGACATCAAACGGGTTTTGTTGTTGAAACTTTTCTTATCCAGTTTTAACTTTTATTTATATACTGTAGTCCTAAAAATTGCACAACAGCAGTGAGATGAAGTAAACCTTTTTTTATATACTTTATTTTTTTTGTTCTAATTATATACAAATGCTGGTGGTTAGTATTATTAGTAGTAAAAGAGTGGCAGCTGAAATCTAGCAAAATGGTTTCTAGAATCAGTGCCCTCGGTTAAGTGTCAGATTTCGGGAAATTTGAAAAATGAATTGAACCTAGCTGCTGCAAATACTCATGGACTATAATTCACCTAATTAAACTGGATTGCAAAGCTTGAAGGAAGATATAACTGGTAAAAAATGCTCATACAAACATGCAGTAAATATGACTTGTGATTTGGGATTATTTCTATTTTAATTTTACTATTGTAAGAACACTTCTTACTCATACTCTACTCATCAAGATGGTGATATCTTTTGCATACTTGCCTACATTTTACTGGTGTCCCCTTCTAGATCCTGGAATGGCAATTGCACAGTGGCAAGTGCAGGATTTCTAGAGGGTGTTTTCCAAAACAGTCCACAGTCTCCCACTCTGCAGAACACTGGAGCAAGTGAGGGAGTCTGGTGGAGCAGTAGACGAACCTGGACATTATTGTAAATAGTTTACTGTATTGTATGGAATACAGTATTATTATCTAACATCTAACACTATAGATGGCCTTTAGTACAGGCTGCATGAAACAATTAATATAAATAAGTGGTCAGGAAAAGATGAAACATTCCACAATAAATTAATAAATAAATACACATACATAACAGAACCAGAACTGCACTTTTTAAGCTCCCACCTCTTTGAAAGGTCCTGTCCCTTTTTCATGGCAGCTACTCTCTGGTTCAACGCATTGATTGAGGAAACACACACACACGCCATAATTGGTAGAAGAAGCTGCTACCACTTGCATGTGCTGCATCTCTGCTCTGTCCTGTAAATTGCTTGATGTGATTGCCAGCTAGTGTTGTCATAATTTGGTCCACTTGCCAAGAAGGGGAAGAGGGGGGAAGGGGGGGGGGGTGTTAGAATATAACAATCCTAGCTAAATGCAGGTTACATGTATCAGTGACTAAATATTTACATGAAATGGACATTTAAGAGGGTGTTTCTTGGTGAGCACATAACCACTAAGTCTCTTTCCACTTGCTGAACTGTACTCTCTGACATATTACTCATGTAGAAGAGCCAGTGCTGAGGGATGCAGTGACTTAAATCATGTTACCCTCTAGCCCACTCCTCTCTGTGCAATGCTGAAAATCTCAGGGCCATGATTATGCAATTGGAAAAGAAGAGTGAATTGAATGACAATAATTGTATCCAATCAAAGACACTGAAAGACTTTGAGACTTAACTGGAACTTGACTGGAACTGGAAGGACACTGCCAAAAACCACAGGAGACCAGTTGGACTGGACCAGAGGGAATGATCCGGGCCACGCTGTGAATAATGTGATGGGATCAGGTCAGCAGAGAATTACTGAAAGGTTTGGCTAGGAGCAGCAACAGGCAGTAGGAGAGTCAGGAGTTTTCTCAAAATGATGCAACAGGCTCAGAAGATTTTTTGTAGTTACCCAGATCAGCCTAGGCAGATCCCCTATATACCCAGTGGATGACTGCCATTGGCTAACACTGCAGACATACAATAAAGACCCTGTCCTGGCCCAATAGGTCACTTGCCCTAAACCAAGATGGCGACGCCGGCCTCACAGCACCACCAAGCAAAGTCAGACTCCAAACCATCGCCCTGACACCACTCACATGACTGCAGACCCACGCTGTCTCCCGCAGACCCTGGACCCCCTGTGGACACATGCTAACCGACGGCGGACACGGACGGGTGAGTAGAATTCCCCCGTGTACAGCCATGGCAGGATGTGACAGATTTCAGCCCCTTTTCTAAGCAATCTGATTAGATCACTTAGAAAATGAGCATGGAACGCTCCGTGTGTATGCCCTGCAGCAATGCCGTTACACGGCTCTACACGATGGTATCGCTGGCTGGGTGCTTGCACTGGCTTTCCCCAGATCACGGGGCTTTGCCTATTGTAAAAATAGGCAAAGCCCCGCTCAGCATGAACGCTCAGCACACAGCATCACTCAGCACCCGCTATGTGCTGAGCATTCGTGCTGCTGCACGTCAATCAGCACAAAAAAAACAGGTTGCCCCATGTGTACTGGACTTAAGATGTTTGTAACAATCTAAGGGGCCTATTTACTATGCCTTGAAAAAAGATAACATGGACATAGTTAAAATACCAGCCAACCAGCTACTACCTGTCATTTCTCAAAGCCAGCCTGTAACATGGCAGTTAGAAGCTGATTGGCCTGTACTTTATCTCCACCCATTTTCTCTCTCTCTCCAAAAGTTAGCAAATAGACCCCCATTATTTGTAGTAACCAATTAGCTATTTACATTGCTCTAATGCAGTATAGATAATGAAAGACTATGGGTGAGATTTAATAGAATGATTTAGAAAGCGAGAGATTTGGGAAGAAATCTCCAGTTTTTTTTCAAAATGGCAATCATTTACACTGCAAAACCAGTTTGATTTTCAAATCAAATCAAATTTTATTTGTCACATACAAAAATCATACATAGGCCCTTATTCAGATCTGATCGCAGTACAAATTTGTTCTCAAAATGGGCAAAACCATGTGCACTGCAGGTGGGGCAGATGTAACATGTGCAGAGAGAGTTCGATTTGGGTGAGTTATTTTGTTTCTGTGCAGGGTAAATACTGGCTACATTATTTTTACACTGCAATTTAGATTTCAGTTTCAACACACCCCACCCAAATTAAATTCTCTCTGCACATGTTACATCTGCCCCACCTGCAGTGCACATGGTTTTGAGAACAAATTTGTACTGCGATCAGATCTGAATAAGGGCCCTAGTACAATATGTAGTGAAATGCGTATTATACAACTGTCGTACATTACGATAAGTAGAGAGGCTGAGGAAGAGTGTAGAGAGAAGGTGTCGGGTAGGTCTAGAAAGAAAGAAAGTCCCGGTACTAGGAGGTATGGTTGAGGGCTCTAATCGCCTGCGGGAAGAAGCTCCTTCTCATTCACTCTGTGTTTGCCTTCAATGAGCGGTAGCGTTTCCCTGACCACAACAGAGAAAATAGTCCATTGTTGGGATGGCAGAGGTCCTTTATTATCTTTCTGGCTTTGGTCCAGCATTGCTTGCTGTGTATAGTGTCCAGGTCTGGAAGTACGATACGGATGGTACGCTCTGCCGATTGCACAACCCTCTGGAGAGTTTGCCTTTCCTTTTTGGTGCTGTTTCCAAACCAGGCCATGATATTTCCTGTCAGGATACTCTCAATGGTGCAGGAATAGAAATTCTTTAGTACTCTTGAGGATAGTCTAAAGTCCTTCAGTCGTCTAAGATGATAAAGACGCTATCGGGCCTTCTTTGCCAGGGAATTAACATGACAGGACCATGTCAGGTCCTGCATGATGTAGACACCTAGGTACCTGAAACTGTCTACTCTCTCCACTAGGGTCCCGTCAATGGTCAGGGACTGGTAATTCCTCTCCTGCTTTGTGCTGAAGTCCACTATTATCTCCTTAGCTTTGCTGACGTTCAGGTAGAGATTGTTGACCTGGCATCAAGATTCCATGTTGCTAACCTCCTCTAGGTAGGCTGTCTCGTCATTGTTAGGGATTATTGTATTAAATGCTGAACTATAGTCGAACTATAGTCGACAAACAGCATTTTGACATAATTCCCCCTTCTGCTGTCAAGGTGGCTCAGGGCTGCATGATGGAGGTATGCAATGGCGTCCTCAGTAGATCGGTTATGATGATGCACAAACTGTAGCGGGTCCAGGATGGCCGGTATAGAAGAAGTGATGAAGTCTCTGACTAGTCATTCGAAGCACTTCATCACTACTGAGGTAAGGGCCACTGGACGGAAGTCATTCAGGTTGGTGGGCTGTGGTTTCTTGGGAACGGAACAATGATAGACTGTTTGAAGCATGTCGGGATGATACACTGATCCAGTGAGAGGTTGAGTATCTCAGTGAACACTGGAGCAAGCTGACCTGCACAGGCCCTCAGGTCCCGACTCGTAATGCCATCTGGTCCTGCTGCCTTCTTTATGTTCACTCTCCTGAATGCCTTCCTCAAGTCATGCTCTGAGATGGTGAATGAGTTAACCACTCCGGTACGCTCCACTAGTGTGCTGCCCATAGCGCTGTTAGTGCTGCTACCACTGTTAGCGTTGTGAGCTGCAGCCTCGAAGAGAGCATAAAAAGAGTTTAACTCGTGAGCCAGAGAAGCGTCTGCATTCACCGATCTGGAAGATGGTGTTTTGTAGTCCGTCATAGTTCTTAGTCCCTGCCACAGACTCCTAGAGCCATTCTGGTAAAGTTGTGACTCTAATATCTGACCATAGCGCTGCTTCGCCTACTTGACTACTCTGCGTACGTTATAGGATGCAGTGTTCCCACTGGCGAGCCCCGAGGTATATGCAGCAGAATGGAATCTCAGAGCATCGCGGATGGATTTATCCACCCACGGCAGTGTAGATGATTGCCACTTTAAAAAAACTGGAGTTTTCTTCCCAAATCTCTCACTTTCTGAATATCTCATCCTATTAAATCTCACACAATATTTGATTTGTTGATAATGGGTTTTACAGGGTCTTATTAATAAGAAGGTTCAACATTTATAGCAGTGAAAAATATATTATTACCAGCGTTTATAAAAAAAAAAAACAATTTAGCTGTGTGATGCTGGCCAGGAGCAGTAAGAGTTGACTAACCACTTCGCTGAGGCTGTTTCCTTAGCTGTGCATGACCCAGCTTGTCAAATCCCATTTATAAGGTGAGACTTAAAGCTCAGAATTGGGATTCAATTTCAGTAACTGAAAAATTGTTGTTGTTTTTTTTTAAATGTCAAGATAGAAATGATCCGTTTTTAAATAGTTTTGCATATTAAAATATGGTATTCTAGAAATAAAGCATTTTGTTTAATTTTCATCTGACCTTTTGTATCCGTGAGCTAGGAATAGTAGCACAGATGTCAAGTCGTATGTATGTAGCAGTACTATTAAATGCAGTAGGTTGCACAGTGCAAAGACTAAAGCTGGCAACTCCTTGGGGTTTATTTACTACTACGAGAATTCTATTGAAGATGGAATGTTGCCTATGGCAACCAATCAGAATCTACTTTTTATTTATTTAGAACCTTATAGAAAATAATAGATATTTTCTGATTGGCTGCCTATAGCAACATACCATCTTCCATAGAACTCCCATTTTAGTAAATAATCCCCTTCCTGTTTCAGTGGTCCCATTCAGTGGGTCCCACTTGGCATTAAGAATATTTTTAGTTTAGGGTTTAAAGGACCTCTGCACAGGATCCAACCAATGCTACGACGGTAATTCAATCACAGCTGCACAGTGTGACACATACATCCAAATATATGTGTTCTACATTGAATCCGGTCATCCTGTCATCCTTCTCAATGGTAGCATTCTGCGTTTGGATCCGTATGCAGCATCACTGCATATGTGTAGGCGGCCGCATAGATGAGCTTGGGCAGGCTCCTTCCCGCCAAGTGGGTCCCGCTGAATGGGAACCACTAAAACGCTGTTTGGCCTTAGCCATATGTCATCACTGCCAGAAATGCTTTCCTTACAGTGGGAAAAATTACAACACCTGTGTGCAGGCTTTCAGGCTCTTCACCCTTTGAATAATATGCATACACAAAGAAAGCCGAATTCCAGTATTATTATACTTTGTTTTAGTTATTCCCAAACTGTGTGCCTAGGCACAGTGGGGTTCTGGGAGGCTCTTGCAGTGGTGCCTCTAGTTATTGGTCAAGGGCCAATTCAAATGATTTATTGTCAAAGTGAGAGGCAAAATCAGTGCTAGTGGCTACCAATCAGAAGCACAACTGTACACAACCACGTAGCTGAAGGTAAGGATAAACGGTAAGCACAATTTACTTAATTTCATATTTTTCTCCAAATGTATCAGTCAAGATCTTATAGTCCTATAGGCGCCATATAAAATGCTGATACTCTAGTGTGCCATGGTTCAAGAAAGTTTGGGAAATTTTATTTATTCATAGTTTCTTATATAGCGCAGCAGATTCTTTAGCGCTTTACAATTGTAGACATTGATAAAACAAACTGGGTAACAACAGCCCTGCTGCAAGCTATAGGGACATAGGAGGGAAACACAAGGACAGGCACCAGTAATAGCATAGCAGACCAGAAGTGAAGCTATATATTACGTACATACCTCAGAGGGTTATGCATGTGGTACTTAAATATTATAGGCTTGCCTGAAACGGTGAGTTTTCAGGGAACACTTGAATGTTTGGAGGCTAGTGGAGAGTCTTATTGTGCGTGGAAGGACATTCCATAGGGTGGGAGCAGCCCTATGAAAGTCCTGTAATAGTGAATGGGAGATAGTGATCCATGCAGAAGAGAGACGCAGATCTTGTGCAGAGTGTAATGGTCGAGATGGGAAATAAATAAGTAAAGAGATATAAGCTGGTGCAGTATGGTTAATAGATTTATATGCGAGTAGAAGTATGAAGTAGAACGATGAGCGTCTTGCTAGGAAGTTCAGCCTAGCAGCAACATTTAAAATGGATTGCAATGGCGAGAGTCTGTTCTTGGGAAGACCGGTTAGGAGAGGATCATGACACACATAAATGGTATACAGGTATGTGAAACAGAAGTTAAGGATGCTCAAGTGTGCTGAATATCTTGTGCAGCTGCTGGCAAGGAAAGTGTGTACTGTATGTAGCTGTTGTATTGTCTATAACTTTCTAGATATTTTTTCAAATGTTGCTGAATGTTATTTCTTCTAGAAATGTAAATTTCACCTACCGTAGCTTTTTTTTTTTTTTATTCAAACTTGGCTCTCCTTTAAAACGGTCATAAATTTTATGTTCGTTTTCCCAGTTACAAGCAGGATAAATATCAGCAGAGCACATGGAAAGAGAGAGGATATTACCAAGAGCAGATGGATGACAAAATCATGCCATTTTCAAGCGGCAGTAAGGCTCATGAATAAAAATCGTCTGTGATTACTACTGTTATGAAGCATTCTACTGCAATTCCTACAGGTTTGAAGACACTGTTTATACCAGTACCATAGACAGAAATGATTTTATGCTTCAAAAATCATATCCCAGTGGAACTTTCTCTGTAGGCTACCTCCTAGTATACAATGGCGCAGATTGAGATTATTCACATAATAATCTAACGACTCTCCTCTATGATATTACATTCAAAAGATTGACTATGGATGCCGTTTTTCATCAATTTATACCTGGGTGACAGTAACTTAGTAGCTCAGATTTATTTGTGTCTACAAATTTAGGCAACAATAATACAGATATATTTATGATTTATTTAAGACATTCTGCTGAATACGGAGATGATATACAGACTATTTTTATGCTGCTAGAAAAAAAGAATAGTTATATGTTATAAACTATCTGATTTCTTGTTCACTTTTGCAGAGAGAAAACATGAGATTCCAAAAAGCCCCACAGTTATGTTTCATGATTCTTTTTTTTTTTTTTTTTAGTTCTTTCCAGTTCATGCGCCATTTCTAACTTACAAATTGTGTAATTGTTAATTTATTATAAAATGTTATGTTGTCATGATTAGTTTCTGCACAAATAATAATAATAAAAATAATATGTTTCACTCTAGCCATTGTTCAATTGTCACTCAAGTGGTAATATTATTTCCTGAACTTAAGAATAAGGAAGCAGCTAGATCCCCTTCACCGAGAGAACCTTTCCCATTATGCATTGGGTCCACCTCTACCTGGAGGGGGAATATAAATCTGTGGCGAGTGAAATGAGCCTGCGAGGGTCCACTACAGCTGAAATAAAAGAAAATAACCAACCTAAATTACAGACAAAAAACATGCTGTAAGGGCATCTAACAACGTCCGCCCTCACCTCACATCACATCCGGGTCCTTTAAACAAAGCGAAAATAGTCACTGCCTTGAGAATAACCACTTTTATGGTGTAGTGTGCAGACATATGTGTACCATGGGAGTGGAGTGAGGATATTGAAAAGACAGTGTTGGTTGAAGCAGGAAACAAACTGTTCCATTCCTGCGAGTATACGCAGCCTAGCAAACAGGTCTGAATCAGGCCTTGTCTCTCACATACACTTTGTGTCTCTCACATACACTGTGCCTCTCTCTCACATACACGTTGTTTCTCTCACATACACTGTGAATCTCTCTCAAATACACATTCTCAGAGGTGTAACTCTGGGAGGCAATGGAGTCATCTGCCACAGGGCTCCTGCTCCCAAGGGGGCACCTCTCCTTCCTTGCAAATTTAAATCAGTTCATTGAAAGCCTTCAATATCGCTTCTGTGGCTGATTTCCCCTCCTAGTAGGACCATAGACATAACACTCTCTTTATTTTAAACAAAACATACATACATCCCGCCCATAGTGTGTATGTGAGGTGAGAGGCACAGTGTATGTGAGAGACATAATTTGTATGTGAGAGAGAGGCACAGTGTATGTGAGAGACAGGCACGGTGTATGTGAGAGACATAATGTGTATGTGAGGAGAGAGGCACAGTGTATGTGAGAGACACAATGTGTATGTGAGAGAGAGGCACAGTGTATGTGAGAGAGAAGCAAGATGTATGTGAGAGACACAATGTGTATGTGAGAGAGGCACAATGTATGTGAGAGAGAGGCACAATGTGTATGTGAGAGACAGGCATGGTGTATGTGAGAGACATAATGTGTATGTGAGAGAGGCACGGTGTATGTGAGAGACATAGGGCGGGATGTACTAAAGGGAAAATGGGTAAAACGGGGGTTTTACCGAATTTTCCTATGTACCATTAGCCGTCCGCGCCGTCTCCGCCTGGCCCTATAGAAGCCTATGGGCTTCTATCGCCACCCCCCCCCCCCCGGCAGCCATCCGCGCGACCCCCCCTCCCATCCTCCATCGATCTCCTCCTCCCCCAGCAGCCGCCGGGATGTGACGGAGACCCCTGCACTCCACATTACAGGTATCGCGGGGGTCTCCGTCACCGCAATCCGATGCTAGCCGCATATGTTAGTACATATGCGGTAGCATCGCGGCGGCTGGCAGGCGAAGGGCGGCGATGTATATTAATACATCCCGCCCATAGTGTGTATGTGAGGTGAAAGGCACAGTGTATGTGAGAGACATAATTTGTATGTGAGAGAGAGGCACAGTGTATGTGAGAGACAGGCACGGTGTATGTGAGAGACATAATGTGTATGTGAGGTGAGAGGCACAGTGTATGTGAAAGACACAATGTGTATGTGAGAGAGAGGCACAGTGTATGTGAGAGAGAAACATAGAAACATAGAAACATAGAATTTGACGGCAGATAAGAACCACTTGGCCCATCTAGTCTGCCCCTTTTTTAAACATGTTACCTCAAACCATATTTGATCCTTATTTTTTTGTAAGGATATCAATATGCCTATCCCAAGCATGTTTAAATTGTACTACTGTATTTGCCTCTACCACCTCTGATGGGAGGCTATTCCACTTATCTACTACTCTTTCTGTGAAGTAATTCTTCTTCAAATTTCCCCTGAATCTTCCTCCCTCTAGTTTCAGTGCATGTCCTCGTGTTCTGCTGCTCCTCTTCCTGTGAAGAATGTCTCCCACCTGTACCTTGTTAAAACCCTTGATATATTTGAAAGTTTCTATCATGTCCCCCCTTTCCCTTCTCTGCTCTAAAGTATACATATTAAGATCTTTTAGTCTTTCCTGGTACGTTTTGTGATGTAGGCCATGCACCATTTTAGTTGCCCTTCTTTGTACAGTCTCTAATGTATTTATCTCCTTCTGGAGATATGGCCTCCAGAACTGAACACAATACTCTAGATGAGGTCGTACCAATGACCTATACAGTGGCATTATTACTTCTTTCTTTCTACTGCTGATACCTCTCCCTATGCAACCAAGCATCTGACTTGCCTTCTTCATTGCTTTGTTACATTGCCTACCTGCCTTTAAGTCCCCTGAAATAGTGACACCTAGATCCCTCTCTTCCTCAGTAGTTTCCATTATAGTGCCATTTATACTATATTTAGTCTTTGGATTTTTGCAACCCAAGTGCATGATTTTGCATTTTTTGGCATTAAACTGTAGTTGCCATGCTCTTGACCATTCCTCTAATCTACCTAGATCATCAATCATTTGTTTTACCCCTCCTGGTGTGTCTACCCTGTTGCATACCTTTGTGTCATCTGCAAAAAGGCACATTTTACCCTCAATTCCATTTGCAATATCACCAATAAAGATATTAAAAAGCACTGGTCCAAGTACAGATCCCTGGGGTACTCCACTTGTAACCTTTCCCTCCTTTGACTGTACTCCGTTTACTACAACTCTCTGTTTTCTGTCCTGCAACCATGATCTTATCCATTCAACTATCTTAGAATCCAATCCCAAGCTTTCAAGTTTATTTAACAGTCTGCGATGTGGGACAGTGTCAAAAGCCTTACTAAAGTCTAGATAAGCTACATCTACAGCCCCACCTTGATCTATTACTTTAGTCACCCAGTCAAAAAAGTCAATAAGATTTGTTTGACATGATCTTCCCCCTGTAAACCCATGCTGTTTTGGATCCTGTAAATGGCTGGTTTTGAGATATTCTACAACTCTTTCTTTTAAGAGTGTTTCCATCAATTTCCCTACTACTGATGTAAGGCTCACTGGTCGATAGTTGCTTACCTCTTCTTTGCTTCCACTTTTGTGCAGTGGGACTACATTCGCTGTTTTCCAGTCCTCTGGGATTACTCCAGTAGCTAGTGACTGGTTGAATAATTCTGTTATTGGTTTTACCAGCTCCCCTTTGAGCTCTTTTAGTATCCTTGGATGTATCCCATCTGGCCCCATTGATTTATCCACTTTCAGTTTTGAGAGTTCTGTGAGGACTTTCTCCTCTGTAAATGTACTTGTTTCTCCCTCAGTTTTCTGACTATACTTGCAACTTAATTTGTGGCCCCTTCCCCTCTCTTTCAGCAGTGAATACTGAGCAGAAATAATTATTAATATTATCTGCTATTACATTGTCCCCCTCAAGAAAACTTCCACTCTCTGGAGGTTATTCTGATCGGAGCGGCCAAACGTGCGTACGTTCGCTATTAACGTACGCTATCCGTACGCGGCCGTTGGGGTTAAGTCCACCCACAACTCAGCCGCATACGTACGGCCAGAAACAACGTCAAAGGGGAGTGGCGTACAATTGAGCGTACGCCAACGTACACGGACGGGCCAGCCCTTACACTCCGACAACTGGCGTACAATTGAGCGTACACCACCGTTTACGGACGTCTCTCGTCCGTCTTCCCACCGACTTCTTGCGGCTATCTGAGCGTAAGCCAGCTTGCACGGACGGGTCCCTATTGTTTTCAATAGAAAAGTCAGCTTATGTCACCGCTCGTGAGAGTGAGCGTACGTCCGTGTACGCTGACATACCCTTCACATATATGGACCTGCAAATCTTGGCTTTCAACTAGAATTATGAAAATTAATTAATTGAATTAATTAATGTGCAAAATAGTGGCCATGGGCTTAAAACATTGCTGAAACATCCTTTGTAGGTGTTAGATGTGGTTTATGTTATTGTATCCTAAATACAAAACCTATGTTTGTATTAGAGTGAACACGTTGACACATGTCGACTTGTGGAGATTGAGTGTGCTACTGTGTAAAGTCTATGAAAGCACGTAGTGAATGTGTCTAACTGTTTAACAAATACCTACCTTAGCATATATAAGCAGGTCTTAAAAAGATTCTTACCTTAAATTAAACAAACCTTTAAATGTAGAGAAGTATAGAAAGATAAGCTTCCAATGTGTTAGAGTGCTGTGTGTGGCTTGCAGGTAGTGAAATCATGGTTTGGACTTAATAGACTGCAGCATTGGTTATTACATTCAGGTGTATGTGTTTGGTAGTAATCAGCGTAAATTAGCAAATCCAGGCGCACGCTGGCATGCGGTATCTGTAGGGGTGGTTTGAGATGGCGGTTGGCGGCCGCCTGTTTTGTGTCCGAAATGAATGGTGCTTTAGTCGATCGTGCGGTAGTAGCACCGCTCATTTTTGGTGCACACCCCCGTGTACGCCCATATTTACGCCCATTTTCCCTCATTATTTCGGCCGCTCCCCTCATCACGCCCCTATGCCGCCCCCAATGCCCGTACACTCGCGTATAGGTTTTTTTCGCACGTTGAGACCCGTCCGTAAGCGTTGTGGAGTGTTCGCGCCTGCGCATTAGCGAATGTACGCATGCGCAGATCATAAAAAACCCCGGGACGTACGCGTACGGCCCGGCCGCACCAACCAGAATAAGGCCCTCAGTCTTTAGTCTTATTATTCCACTTTTTGTTTTTCTCCTTTCACTTATATACCTAAAAAAAGGTTTCCCCACTTTACCCACTGATTGGGCCATTTTCTCTTCAGCCTGTGCTTTTGCACATCTGAAGCACGGTGTATGTGAGAGACACAATGTGTATGTGAGAGAGAGGCACAATGTATGTGAGAGAGAGGCACAATGTGTATGTGAGAGACAGGCATGGTGTATGTGAGAGACATAATGTGTATGTGAGAGAGACATAATGTGTATGTGAGAGACATAGGGCGGGATGTACTAAAGGGAAAATGCGGTAAAACGGGGGTTATGTCTCTCACATACACCGTGCCTGTCTCTCACATACACTGTGCCTCTCTCTCACATACAAATTATGTCTCTCACATACACTGTGCCTCTCACCTCACATACACACTATGGGCGGGATGTATTAGTATACATCGCCGCCCATCGCCTGACAGCCGCTGCGATGCTACCGCATATGTACTAACATATGCGGCTAGCATCGGATTGCGGTGACGGAGACCCCCGCGATACCTGTAATGTGGTGTGCAGGGGTCTCTGTCACATCCCGGCGGCTGTCAGTGTCCCCCTGCATATCCTCCTTCCCCCGGCTGTGACACCTGCTGGGGGAGGAGGAGATCGATGGAGGTTGGGAGGGGGGGTCACGCGGATGGCTGACGGGGGGGGGGGGGGGGGCGTCGATAGAAGCCCATAGGCTTCTATAGGGCCATGCGGAGACGGCGCGGACGGCTAATGGTACATAGGAAAATGCGGTAAAACCCCCATTTTACCCATTTTACCTTTAGTACATCCCGCCCTATGTCTCTCACATACACCGTGCCTCTCTCACATACACATTATGTCTCTCACATACACCATGCCTGTCTCTCACATACACATTGTGTCTCTCTCATACATTGTGTGTCCCTCTCTCACATATATTAAAGAGAATTGTATCATGCTGACTACTTCTGTGCTACCCTCTGTCTTGTTTCTAAAGCTTGCCATACAGTTATAGGAATTGGGCCATTTTCACCTGATTCCAACAGATCAGGCAGAGATATCGGGTGAAAAGCTATCAAATCATATGTGCCTAACCTCTGATTCCGATCCAATGCCGTTGATTAGCGTATGAGGGGCCTTAACACCTTTTTCTCCCATCTTCACCCTCTTTACTTCTTATCTTACACTGTTATGTTGCCATGTTTAAAGTCTTTGCTCCTGGGCCTAATAAAGTGGTTGCTCTGGTCTCTAGATGTCCCATCTACTCAGCCAATTCTTGTTACCTGTTCAAGATGAACATTAATGATGCTAAGACGAGCAATATCTATAGAATGTATATCCTGACTGCTGTAGTTATGCTCAATGCCGTAAATAGATATTTTGTTGCCCTCTAAAAGAAAGGCAATGGATCCTGGGGATATCATAAAGCATGGGATTACTAAGCAGCTGCCCTAGGGCCCACAATTGTAGGGGTCTTCGAGCAGGGGTTTGCTTGTGCCTCTGGAGTTTCTTGTGAGGCTAGTAGAGATTGCTGCCTGTGAATTACACATCCGAGCTGCTGGAAAACCTTCCCTACCAGCCTGCAGTCAAAAGGATATTGGCTGTAAGCATGCTAATTGTTGGATGACTGATAAAAGGTGGAGAAACATCATGGGAAGTTTTTTTTTTACTTAAGTAGGGGCCCCAGTTCATTGCTTTGCCTAGGGCCCACAAAGACTTTAAGACAGCCCTGCACCCACACCCCACTAAAATATGTACAGAGCATGCCAAAGGCAAATGCTGAAAATTTAGGGGCGTGGCTTCAAAGTAAAGGGGCACAGTTACATATTAGCACCAATTCACAGTACACCACACAGTTGTGTCCTTTACCGTTATTAACATTACTCCACACATTGCGACTTGTACAAATTGCACTGCAGCACTGCACGGGATATTGTGTGGGTCAGATACTGTGCGGAATATAGTGTTTGTTGGATAGAGTGCAGGTTGGATACAGTGTCCATTGGATGCAGTGCAGTATATAGTATGGGTCGGATGCATTGCAAGTCAGATACAGTGCACATCAGACACAGTGCAGTGCAGAATGTGGTTTGGTTACAGTGCAGGCTGGATACAGTGTCCATCAGATGCAGTGCGGGCTATAGTGTGGGTTGGATACAGTGCGCATGGTTGCGGGGGGATACGGCGGTGGGGTATTTGGTGGGGTGACAGGGCGGGCACCCTGGGACTTGGTAAGCTGCTAACTTTGCAGCTAACTGAGTATACCACAATGATGGCCATAGTGTGTGTTGGATACAGTGCAGATTGGAAACAGTGCAGGATATAGAGCAGGTTAGGTACAGTGCAGGATATAGTCTGTACCAACAGTACACTTACTGTGACTTGGGCTGTCGGCAGAGCAGGGTTGCTGTCGGGGTCCTAAGAGCGGGTTGGTGGCAGTGCAGGAGAGCCGGCTGTGTTAGCAGTACAGATGTGGTGGAGGTGTTCTCAGTTCAAGGTATTGACAGTGTCCTCCAATTGAGACATGGTGTCGCCAAAGCATGAGTCTCGATGGTCTCTACATTGTGGGTGGCAGTTGTTTCAGCAGTGCTGTGGGTGGCTGTGTTGGCAGTGCAAGGGGGCCAACAGTCTTCTTAATGTGCAGCTGCTGGCAGTCGGCAGCACAGAAGTGCCGGCAACAAAGTCCTCAGTGCAACGGTGGAGGGTGGTGCTATCCTGCTGCTGCTGGTCACTCAGTGGTTTTACCATTGAAATCACTTGGAAGCCATTCCAGCGGCCGCCCATTGATTCAATGGGATTTTTGAAATATTCTGCTCTCCTGCCGCTGCCTGTTCCTAGCCGGTGCCACTCCACTGCTCCTAGGCTCTGGCCTCTTTCCCCACAGCCGCTGGGCAGCAGCTTGAGACAGAGCAGGGAGAATGCCTGTCCTGCCCTGCGTCTCTTCGCTCTGCTATAAGTGGACAGAATCATATTCAATAGACCTCTAAGTTATCGAAGAAACCAAGTACCAGAAAGCATATGGGAACCAGGGGTTGCTACAGTATAGAGGGGATGTGGTTGCTATATGTCACAACAAGATCTGTTATGATAAGTGATCAAGTGTACTACTTTCATGACAATGCTCTTACAAATATGCTCATTGATTTAAAAAAAATGTTATATTTATAAATATGCAGCTATTATGTCCTGCATAGTTTGTCATTTATGCTACATATCCCAGGAGTAAAACATATTAATAATTTAATAAGAAAATACATTGTTCACTCTGCCTTCATATATCGGAAAACCTGATTTCTCCCTTCTTAACCTTCTTATATATGACAGCACAAACACATTCTAAATCATTTCCGTCACTAATTGACGTTTAGAGATGATGGACAGATGCTGCAGAAAAAAAAGAGTGGGAGGTAACCCCCCCCCCTCCCCACCCCACATTCAGGCTTGGAGAATACATACCAGCTCCCAAATAAAGACACCCATCTAAACAAATGTTCTAAAAATAGATCTGTCAACAAGTCCTTCTCCCTCCCCTGTGAGCTCAGTGCTAGTCTGTGTCAATGTAAATCAGCCATGCTGAAAGTGAGAGGGGTCTCTCAGGGATACACTTGGCACTTCTTCCAAGAAAGTGGGAGGAAAAGACATGATTTTATTTTGATTATGTTTTGCTGATTTATTCACTTTGCTGGCAATGACAAGGCAGCCAACAGAGTGCAAGGTGTACATGTACTAGACAGCATGTTGGACTCACAGAATGCTTTTTAACACCTCTGATGTTTCAAGACAACGTTGTTCTGGCCACGGAGGATAAAGTGACAGTTTATGTTCTGGAAATCAACCTTGTCGCCCTGTCTCTCTTTATCACAGGGCTGAGCATAGCTGGAAGGAGCCTGTGCAGAATTACAGAGAACCCCATTATTGGACTTTCCCAGCTAATGATTTCTGCTATTGATCAGCAGTTCTCATCTTCAGTGCTCATTAACTCCTAGCAAACAATGACCGAGGCAGACGGTAACCCATTCGATAGATTCATCATCTAGGCAAACACTGTCCTGCACTTGATGTATGTGTTTGATGCTGGGTATTAGCAAATCAAGTATGTCAGAATGTTACAGCTTACCTTCATGGTCCACTAAATTCTAAAGTATTGACGTGCAATACATATCAAGTAACTGTTATTGAGTTTATGGATTCCCTTTGTATGGCCATATTTATTTACATAATGACATTCCCCAAATCCCCTTAAATAGTTCGATACCTGAAGAAATTTACATAAATTCTAGAAATGTAAACAGAGGGGCTCAAAAAGAGTGGGACACATATTATGTAGACATAAAAAAAAAACTACTACAGTATGTTAAATGTGACTGCTGCATGCAGGTTTGTGGTAGATGCCAGTCACTGTCATCAAGATGTTGATGATGATGACTGTTATTTAATGTTGAATACAAACAAATGAAGCAGAAACCACCATTCAATTTAGTCACATAATTGTTGGGGGACATTCTAGGATCAATTAACTTCATTTACCTTATGTGGGATTTAGTTGCTTCAACCAATGAACATGTATTACAGGCACTTGTAGTTTATCGGAATTAGGACCCAGGTCAATGGTCAGTACAGGTTTCTAAAGCTAAATGGGGCATCGGGATCAAAAGCAAAAATAGACTTGTATGTATACATGTTACATCTGCCCCACCTGCAGTGCACATGGTTTTGCCCATTTTGAGAACAAATTTGTACTGCGATCAGATCTGAATAAGAGCCATTGTCCGGAGGTAAAACAAATACAATATGGCACTTTTCTTATGATTTATCAGCCTGGTAGGTCAAAATCATGTGAAAAGGACCATATCGTATAAGTTTATGGCCACCTATAGCACATACTGTAGACCGCTTAATGTGAAATAGGTGTTTCTGGCACTGCAGTCACAGGCCGACGGTCTGTCTTGTGGGAGAATAGCTATACTTCCATGATGCTGTATTCTGAGCCATGCATACAGTTAAGAGAAGCCTGTCACCAATGGATCCCTTGCACCCTTCAGAAGCAAGATCTGATAATAATGATGATGATGATGATGATGATGATGATGATGATGATGATGGATGCAGCTGTGAACAGAAAAACAGTGGGCTATGCATCTTCCCACTTGGAGTGGTACAGATTTTGCGTTGCCCAGTGCTTCTCTGGAAGAGAGGACAACCCCATTATTTCAGATTTAAAAATAAAGTACTCTCCAATTATAAGGCATTCTGTCAGCCATGTTGTTAGGAAAAAAACTTAAGGTGGGTGCATACCATTACAGTCCGCCTGTGACATACTACAAATATGTAGCTCAGTGTGTACTGTCTTCTACAGGGTCTGGAGGTTGGCATCTAAAACATGCAAGCTCCCAATCAAACAGTTGCAGAAGCATTGCAGTAACATACACATGTATACAATCATCAGCCAACGACTGTATAGGTGTGTATCCAGCTGTATATAGTGAGCAGATTAAATAGTATCCAATGCAAAGACCTGCGTTTATGTTGTTATTATAGCCCAGCATAACCAAATAAAACAGTCAATCTGGATGGTATAATACTCTGATGGTGGTGTTCCCTTTAAACCTGACTTACTGTACAAACCGGCTACATTTATAGAACCAGGTAGATCTTCTGTTATTCTGCACAGCTGCAGTTCCTCAGCTAAATGTTTCCTATTTGTACTGCAACTTTGAAGCCGGTGCTTTATAAATGACACAGATATCTAATTAAAGTCTTTCTTACCTAATCATTGGCATAATTATAGACTAAATGCTAAATAAATGGAAAGCTATGTTAACAGTAAACAGAGCTAGATATGCACTATGTAGTGAAAAATTATTAGTTAATGGTATAATTAAGGCCTTTTGTTGTGCTTATTAGTGAATATGCTACTGTAAATGAGGCATTGTCCTGTGCCTATTGTATTATTGGTTACAACACTGAAAATATACTTAGCATTTACAGTAGAAACAAAGGAAGATATAATGAAGGAAGAAAATACCCCCACAACAAGCATTAGATAAAAGGACATACAGTGAATAATGACAGATTAAGGTTGCAATCTGTTGTGTGCTGTGCGGTTCCATTGTAAAGACAATATTATATCATGTTGCATCAATTAGTTACATAATTATTACTATTGCCCTTAATATTTATTTATATAGAGCCAGTATATTCTGCAGATCTTCATACTGTATACAATATTTTCTAGACACTAAAGTAATAAAATGAAATGATGAATGTATGTGCACATACTCATCAATAAAACTGAGGCATTCGTCCATGCACATACAGTACACATGTTTGTTGTAATGTGCAGATTATGGCACACACGTTTTGTTATGTATGATGAGCTCTGAATCTCACTGAACGCATTGTTTTCATGTGGACAGATTGTTCTATCACTAACTACACACAGCTTTGTTTTCAAAGTCCATTATGTGATGCTGTCAACAGTGTTAGTTTTATTTATTTACTGTTATCTTCATTTGTCTGGGCATCCTTTATCTTGTCAGTCATTGAAGTGTCATATTTCCTAATGGGTACTTAGTAGATTCTTATGTTACACACATCATAGGTATATGCAGTGATGCTGTTGCTGTAATATTATGGCTGATGACACTTTCTATTCCTATTTAAAGTCTATGTATATATTAACCCCTTCCTGACACAGCATGTTTTTGCCTTCCTGACAGAGCCCTTTTTTTCCAAATCTGACATGTATCACTTAAGTGGGGATAACTTTTTTTTGCTTTTACTTATCCCAGTGATTTTGAGATTGTTTTCTCGTGACACATTGTACTTCAAATTAGTGGTAAATTTGGGTCGATACAGTCTGTGTTTTTTTGTGAAAAATACCAAAATGTCGTAAAAAAATGGAAAATTTAGCAATTTGCAAAATGTTAAATTTTCTGCTTGTGAGACAAATAATCATACCACTCAAAATAGTTAATAACTAACATAGACCATATGTCTACTTTATGTTTCCATCATTATTTCAACTTCCTTTTAATTTTTTTGGACACTAGTAGGCTTAAAATATGAATAGCAAATTCTCAAATTTTCAAGAAAATTTCAAACACTGATTTTTTTAGGGACCAGTTCAGTTCTGATGTGGCTTTGAGGGACTTGTATGTGAGACACCCCCATAAATGATGCCATTTCAAAAACTGCACCCCTCACAGTATTCAAAACAGCATTTTGGAAGTTTGTTAACCCTTTAGGTGTTTCACAGGAATTAAAACAAAGTGTAGGTGAAATTTCAAAATTTTATTTTTTTTGCAGATTTGCAATTTTAATACATTTTTCTAAGGAACACAGTAGATTTTACTAGAGAAATGTGACTAAAAATTGATTCCCCCAATTCTTTTGTTTTAAAAAATATCCTATATGTGGCCCTAGTGTGCACGTTGACCAAACCACAGGCTTCATAATAGAAGGAGCACCTACTTGATTTTGGAGCCTCCTTTTTATGAGATTATTTTTTAGGCACCATGTAGGTTTCTAGGCACCATAAGATGCTAAAAGTTAGGAACCCCCCACAAGTGACCCCATTTTGCAAACTGCACCCCTCAGGGAATTCATCTAGGGGTATAGTGTACATTTCAAACCCCCAGGGGTTTCACCAATTGTGGTACAACTGGGCAGTGAAAATGAAAAATTAAATTTTTTACACAAAAATGCAGTTCTGGCTCAAAATTTTTCATTTTCACAAGGAATGAAGGAGACAAAGCACCCCAAAATCTGTGCCCCAATTTCTCCCGAGTACGGCAATGCCTCACATGTGACCAAAAAATACCATTTGGGTGCATGGCAGGACTCAGAAGGGAAGGAGTGATTTTTGGATTTTGCAGCTCAGATTCTGGTGGAATGTTGGTGGGTGCTATGTCGCATTAGCAAGACCCCCCAAGCACCAATACAGTGGAACCCCCCCCACAAGTGACCCCATTTTGCAACCTACACCCCTCAGGGAATTCATCTAGGGGTATAGTGTACATTTCAAACCCCCAGGGGTTTCACCAATTTTGATACAACTGGGCTGTGCAAATGAAAAATTACATTTTGTACACAAAAATGCAGTTCTGGCTCAAAATTTTTCATTTTCACAAGGAATGAAGGAGACAAAGCACCCCAAAATCTGTGCCCCAATTTCTCCCGAGTACGGCAATGCCTCACATGTGACCAAAAAATACCATTTGGGTGCATGGCAGGACTCAGAAGGGAAGGAGTGATTTTTGGATTTTGCAGCTCAGATTCTGGTGGAATGTTGGTGGGTGCTATGTCGCATTAGCAAGACCCCCCAAGCACCAATACAGTGGAACCCCCCCCACAAGTGACCCCATTTTGCAACCTACACCCCTCAGGGAATTCATCTAGGGGTATAGTGTACATTTCAAACCCCCAGGGGTTTCACCAATTTTGATACAACTGGGCTGTGCAAATGAAAAATTACATTTTGTACACAAAAATGCAGTTCTGGCTCAAAATTTTTCATTTTCACAAGGAATGAAGGAGACAAAGCACCCCAAAATCTGTGCCCCAATTTCTCCCGAGTACGGCAATGCCTCACATGTGACCAAAAAATACCATTTGGGTGCATGGCAGGACTCAGAAGGGAAGGAGTGATTTTTGGATTTTGCAGCTCAGATTCTGGTGGAATGTTGGTGGGTGCTATGTCGCATTAGCAAGACCCCCCAAGCACCAATACAGTGGAACCCCCCCACAAGTGACCCCATTTTGCAAACTACACCCCTCAGGGAATTCATCTAGGGGTATAGTGTACATTTCAAACCCCCAGGGGTTTCACCAATTGTGGTACAACTGGGCTGTGCAAATGAAAAATTACATTTTTTACACAAAAATGCAGTTCTGGCTCAAAATTTTTCATTTTCACAAGGAATGAAGGAGACAAAGCACCCCAAAATCTGTGCCCCAATTTCTCCCGAGTACGGCAATGCCTCACATGTGACCAAAAAATACCATTTGGGTGCATGGCAGGACTCAGAAGGGAAGGAGTGATTTTTGGATTTTGCAGCTCAGATTCTGGTGGAATGTTGGTGGGTGCTATGTCGCATTAGCAAGACCCCCCAAGCACCAATACAGTGGAACCCCCCCCACAAGTGACCCCATTTTGCAACCTACACCCCTCAGGGAATTCATCTAGGGGTATAGTGTACATTTCAAACCCCCAGGGGTTTCACCAATTTTGATACAACTGGGCTGTGCAAATGAAAAATTACATTTTGTACACAAAAATGCAGTTCTGGCTCAAAATTTTTCATTTTCACAAGGAATGAAGGAGACAAAGCACCCCAAAATCTGTGCCCCAATTTCTCCCGAGTACGGCAATGCCTCACATGTGACCAAAAAATACCATTTGGGTGCATGGCAGGACTCAGAAGGGAAGGAGTGATTTTTGGATTTTGCAGCTCAGATTCTGGTGAAATGTTGGTGGGTGCTATGTCGCATTAGCAAGACCCCCCAAGCACCAATACAGTGGAACCCCCCCACAAGTGACCCCATTTTGCAAACTACACCCCTCAGGGAATTCATCTAGGGGTATAGTGTACATTTCAAACCCCCAGGGGTTTCACCAATTGTGGTACAACTGGGCTGTGCAAATGAAAAATTACATTTTTTACACAAAAATGCAGTTCTGGCTCAAAATTTTTCATTTTCACAAGGAATGAAGGAGACAAAGCACCCCAAAATCTGTGCCCCAATTTCTCCCGAGTACGGCAATGCCTCACATGTGACCAAAAAATACCATTTGGGTGCATGGCAGGACTCAGAAGGGAAGGAGTGATTTTTGGATTTTGCAGCTCAGATTCTGGTGGAATGTTGGTGGGTGCTATGTCGCATTAGCAAGACCCCCCAAGCACCAATACAGTGGAACCCCCCCACAAGTGACCCCATTTTGCAAACTACACCCCTCAGGGAATTCATCTAGGGGTATAGTGTACATTTCAAACCCCCAGGGGTTTCACCAATTTTGATACAACTGGGCAGTGAAAATGAAAAAATACATTTTTTTACACAAAAATGCAGTTCTGGCTCAAAATTTTTCATTTTCAGAAGGTATGAAGGAGAAAAAGCACCCCAAAATCTGTGCCCCAATTTCTCCCGAGTACGGCAATGCCTCATGTGTGACCAAAAAGTGGCAGGACTCAGAAGGGAAGGAGTGATATTTGGATTTTGCAGCACAGATTCTGGTGAAATGTTGGTGGGTGCTATGTCGCATTAGCAAGACCCCCAAAGCACCAATACAGTGGAACCTACCCACAAGTGACCCCATTTTGCAAACTACACCCCTCAGGGAATTCATCTAGGGGTATAGTGTACATTTCAAACCCCCAGGGGTATCACCAATTTTGATACAATTGGGCAGTGAAAATGAAAAATTAAATTTTTTTACACAAAAATGCAGTTCTGGCTCAAAATTTTTCATTTTCAGAAGGTATGAAGGAGAAAAAGCACCCCAAAATCTGTGCCCCAATTTCTCCCGAGTACGGCAATGCCTCATGTGTGACCAAAAAGTGGCAGGACTCAGAAGGGAAGGAGTGATATTTGGATTTTGCAGCACAGATTCTGGTGGAATGTTGGTGGGTGCTATGTCGCATTAGCAAGACCCCCAAAGCACCAATACAGTGGAACCCCCCCACAAGTAACCCCATTTTGCAAACTACACCCCTCAGGGAATTCATCTAGGGGTATAGTGTACATTTCAAACCCCCAGGGGTTTCACCAATTTTGATACAAGTGGGCAGTGAAAATGAAAAATTACATTTTTTTACACAAAAATGCAGTTCTGGCTCAAAATTTTTCATTTTCAGAAGGTATGAAGGAGAAAAAGCACCCCAAAATCTGTGCCCCAATTTCTCCCGAGTACGGCAATGCCTCACATGTGACCAAAAAATACCAGTTGGGTGCATGGCAGGACTCAGAAGGGAAGGAGTGATTTTTGGATTTTGCGGCTCAGATTCTGGTGGAATGAATGGTGGGTGCTATGTGGCATTAGCAAGACCCCCGAAGCACGGTGAAATTATGAACCTAATAATCCATAGATGTGTGGTATATTTTAAAACACTCCTTTATATATAGGCCGGGTTTGTCGGGGCAAGTGTCACACTGGAAAACAGTTTGCTTTCTTATTCCCTTTTTATAGCAAACTTTGCACCTTTTTTGTGTCCTGCCCTTTTTTCCAGTGGAGGGGATTTCATCAGGAAAATGCTGCCCTGGTACAATACGGGGGCCAGTACTAGAAGTACTGGGGCCCTCTGCCTGCTGGTTCCCAAATATTAGGCCCTTTATGACTTCCTCTTGAAAGTGCATAAATGTCCCCCTCTGGCTGGTAGAACGGAATAGCACGTAAGCGTTATACAGTGCCATGTGGATGATATACACGGCCAGCTTCTTGTACCAGATTTTTGTTTTCCGCAGGGGACTGTACGGCTTCAGTACCTGATCTGAAAGATCCACTCCGCCCATGTACCTATTGTAATCCAGGATACAATTAGGTTTTGAGGTGTGGGTACTGGTACCTCGTACAGGGACGGAGGTGGTACTGTCTCCGTGAATTGTTGTCAGTATAAGGACATCCCTCTTGTCCTTATATTTGACCAACAACATATTTTTGGTGCATATTCCCCTGCTTTCACCCCTTCTCATTACTTGGGCAATGTGCGTTTTTGGGAGGCCTCTTTGGTTCTTGCGCACAGTACCGCAAGCTGCTGTACCTCTTGAACCAAGGGCCTTAAACAGGGGGATGCTAGTGTAAAAGTTATCCACATAGAGGTGATAACCTTTATCCAGGAAGGGGTGCACTAAATCCCAGACAATTTTTCCACTAACACCTACGAGGGAGGGGGGGGCATTCTGGCGGTTCAATTCTTGAATCCTTCCCTTCATATACCCTAAACCCGTGAGTGTACCCTGAGGTGCTTTCACACAGCTTATACATTTTTATGCCATACCTTGCCCTCTTACTGGGAAGGTACTGGCGGAATTTAACCCTTCCTTTAAAATGTATAAGGGACTCGTCTATGCAAATGAATTTATCTGGGATGTACATCTCTTCAAATTTGGCACTGAAATGATCAATGACCGGCCTGACTTTGAATAGCCGGTCAAAGGTGGGATCATCTATGGGTGGGCACTGTGCATTATCGTTGTAATGCAAAAATTAAAGGATTAACTCAAAACGAGTCCGGGTCATGGCCATACGGTAAAGTGGGGTGCTGTACAGAACATCTGTACTCCAATATTGCCTAATTTCTGGCTTTTTTACTATGCCCATATGAAACACCAGACCCCAAAACGTCATCATCTCTACTGCATCTACAGGGGTCCACCTAGCAAATGATGACGTGGGGTTTTGAGCAATAAACTGCTGGGCATATAAATTACTTTGGTCCACCATTAAATTTATAAAATCATCAGAGAAAAATAATTTGAAAAAGTCAATTTCTCTGAGACCTGTGGAATCAAATTAGATTCCTGGGATGGCCAAAAACTCAGGAACCTGGGGCTCAAAATTGTCTGGTGGTGGGGTCCATACGAGATCAATTATTGGGGGGGGGGTCTCAGCTGCTCTACGGGGGCGTCTTTGAGGGGGTCCCTCATCACTAGAGGAGGAAGAGGAGCTTAAGATGAATCCTTCAAATTCCCCGCTTGCCTCACTGGCTGTGTCAGAGTCAGAGGCAAGCATGGCATATGCCTCCTCCGCTGGATACATTCTTCTGGATGACTGGGATGACATTTGGGATGACATTTGGGATGCCATTTTTATTTTTGTGTTTCTGGTAGTGAAATGTTTCAACACGTGTATAGTGTAGGGGGGTACAAACTTTATTTCAATGTAGTATGTAGTGTGTAGTGTGTATGTAGTGCAGAAAAAAAAAAAAAAAAGGTCCTGCGCCAAAAATTGAGCACAGATGTTGGTCAGTAACGTCCGTCACTGAACAGCGCTCAAAGGCAACAGGAATTTGATCAAAAAAAAAAAAAAATTAAAAAAAGACCCCACAGCACCCTCAAAAAAAAAAAAAAAAGGTGATCAGTGATGCGACACTGATTACCAGTGAGGGGCAGCAGGTGCACAACCTTTGGTGCAACTGACAGTGCAACTGGCAGCAACTGACAGGTATATATAAAAAAAAAACCTCTGCACCCCCAAAAAGTTGCTGATCACCTCAGATATAGTGATCAGCACAAAAGGGGGGGGGGGGCAGCAGACACAAAATATAGCACTCTCTATCACTCTCTGTCACTATCTCTCTCTATCTCTCTCTATCTCTCTCTATCTCTCACTATCTATCACTCTATGACACTGCAGCAGCAGCACTGACAGTTATATATATAAAAAATAACCCCTGCACCCCCAAAAAGTTGCTGGGGGTGCACAAAAGGGGGGCAGCAGACACAAAATATAGCACTCTCTATCACTCTCTGTCACTATCTCTCTCTATCTCTCTCTATCTCTCTCTCTATCTCTCTCTATCTATCACTCTATGACACTGCAGCAGCAGCACTGACAGTTATATATATAAAAAATAACCCCTGCACCCCCAAAAAGTTGCTGGGGGTGCACAAAAGGGGGGCAGCAGACACAAAATATAGCACTTTCTATCACTATCTCTCTATCTCTCACTATCTATCACTCTATGACACTGCAGCAGCAGCACTGACAGGTATATATATATATATAAAAAAAAAGCCTGCGCCCCCAAAAAGTTGCTGATCAGTTCATTTATACTGATCAGCACAAAAGGGGGGGGGGGCAGCAGTCAGTTGCACACGCAGTACAGCTGTACATATATAAAAAATATATAGCACAATCTGTCACTATCTCTCTATCTCTCTCTATCTCTCTCTATCTCTCTATCTATAACTCTATCACACTGCAGCAGCACAAAATATAGCACTCTCTGTCACTAGCTCTCTCTATCTCTCTCTATCTCTCTCTCTCTATCTCTCTATATATAAATCTATCACACTGCAGCAGCACAACACAGCACAACACAACACAGGAAGTCACAAGAAGTAACAAGATCCAGGAACGCTACAAGCAGTGATCAGGTAACTATTTGCAAGGATCAGGTCAGTATATCGCGGCAGATAGGCACGGTGACCGCACTGCACGCAATTCCAGACCGGAATGGCGTCTGCAGTGCAGTCACCGTTAGTTTAAATCACCCTCCATGGCTGTGATTGGTTCGTCGGTCCGACGAACCAATCACGGCCTTTGGGGGCGGGTGGGGTGAGGTGGGGTGACACCAGTGTCACCCTTACACCCCGTGGTGATTGGTGCTGTACTTTACAGCACCAATCACCACCGATCCCTGTGTCACCGGCGAACGTTATTCGCCGGTACACAGGAAAACGCTGTGAATGGCTGTTCACACTGAACAGCCAATCACAGCGATCGCCGACGGGGGGGCGGCATCGCAGCCCCCCCCTGGGCATGCAGGGACATGTCTGCTGTCAGGGACAGCAGACATGTTTAAACTGTCACCGCGTCTATAGACGCGGGGACAGTTTAAAGCCATGACGTACATTTATGCCATGTGTCGGGAAGTACATCCCGGCCATGACGTAAATGTACGTCAAATGTCGGGAAGGGGTTAAGATATATTATACCCCTTTCACACCGCACAAATAACCTGGATCGATCCCAGGTTGTTACCAGGTCAACCTGGGTCGGCGTGCGGTTAAAAGGGCCATTTCAAATATCCTGGGTCCAGCAATGTGGCAATCCGACTCAGGATAAAAAAAGTGTTTTTCCCAGGTTGGACCCGGGTTCCTGGGCAGTGTGAATGGCAACCTGGGTTGACAGACTCGGGTCCCGTTCACTTCTGTGGAGTAAGCAGCAGCGCCACCTCAGTGCTGACTCCTCCCCCGCCCCCATCTGACTTGCCGCCACTCTGCCCCGCCCCAGATAATGTCAGCGACCTAGCAATAAGCTGGGTAGCTGTGAGTATCTAAACGACACAAATGCCGGGTGCTACACGACATTTGCAATGTGAAAATGGTATTACTATGTCATCCTTACCTTTGCTTTATTTGACCATTTGCTGGGGCTGCATTTCCCAAGGATGCAGATGCTGGTACTACCTACCTGGTGATGGTATCCCTATCTACCTATCCATTATTAATCCTGTATCTCATGGACTGCCAATTTTTGGGTTTTCCCTTGCACCCACGATAGAGTGGACACCCCTCCTGCATTTTGCTTTCTTCTTAGTAAAGTGGGCAGAATGAGATGCTAACCTGCAGTCAAACATATCGGCAGAGCCCAAGGACGTGTTCTGTGCTAATCATTGCATTTTAGCCTCTATGCAAAGTTGCCCCAATTGCAGGATTTTCCCTGTACAGGGGCAGGGCCTACAGTTAGCCTGACCCCGCCTCATCACCTCCAACCTGCTTCTCCTCTCCGGGCATCTCCCTGAGAGGAAGGCATTCCAGTAGGTAAGGTGCAATTTTTGATTGTGTGTCTGATGCCTCAATTATTCCTTGCATGTGCAGACACAAATTCACACCAGGGAAGGACTTGTATCTGCATTTACATAGAGTCACAGAAGCAATATCAACAAATCATGGGGACATGGGCACTGTGGCGTGGAATTCTGCTACTTGACATTAGCTTTGGCAAGGGTTTTTCATCTTTGGGGTAACGTTTAGCTTCTGAAAAGTAACGTATTAAAAATCCACATCTGTATGAATTCATGAAAACTGCATATTATCTTTTTTTCCCTTATCGCATACACAGCTTAACAACATACTTCTGGTCAGATGTACTGATAAAGAAGAGTTTCTATGCATCAAATGTAAATGTTGCTATCACATAATATGCATCCTTCTGCTGAAATCAGAATCTAGTTACCAGTTACATTACTGTATGCGTTACCCAGCATGCTTAATTAATGATTTCTACGTGTGCACTGAAGCATTAATATACTTTAACATCTTGAAAGACATAACCTTGTAACCAAACCAAATCAGGACACTTGGCCACCAGATATGAAACAATATCCGGACATTTCTTCAATGGCAAATACTGAAATAACACTGCAGTAATCAGTGAAGATGCCTACATTTGCACAATGTCATTGATATTTATTAAAAAATCGAATTCATCTCATTTTGTCACTGATTTGTATATAGAAGGTCCAGTCTAATTATGATATTTTTTTATATAATTTAATGTTTTGTTTGTTTGGATGAGTTCTTGGGATTTTGAGTATTTCCAGAGAACAGATTAATCCAGCACTGTGGTCACTCTATCTGCCCACACACAGAGACACAATTATTTTGAAGCAGTAGTCCAGCAAATACAGATGGAGCTAGTTTCATTCATCCCAACAGCGCACTATGCTGTGTATCTTCCCATCTCATACAATAAAAACAGAGGTGAAGCAGCGCTGTTATTATTAACATTTACAACATTACTATGGGATTGCCTGTAAACATGATATTTATTATTAAAACATAACTGATAAAATCAGACATATATAAAACAACAACAAATTGGGAAAAATATATCAGGATTAAATGAAGAACCCTCTGGCTATTTGATAAAGTTCACTGACTGTAATAAGTCCTCCTCTAGGTCTGATGTATAAACATGGCAATTGGCTTTATATGTTGGTAAAGTCTCACCACTTGAAGGTAAAGGGTTTATCTGGCTTGGGTCCGATGGTCCTCACTATTGTGCGGTTGTGCAATGGTGGTAGAGGGCCGCTAGAGGAATGTCTAGGACCTTGTGGAGCTTCCCAGTGGTGGTGAGACCCTTGCTGAGAATGAATATAACATTTGTGTACTGCTTGCCAAAAAGTTGTTTGCCATAAAGGAGGATGCGGCTTGCAGATATTGCCAGGTATGGTATGCCAGGTAGAGGGTGCTATAGACGGACTGACGCATTTCGCTGAGAAGGCTGCGAATGGATGATTATGAAAATCATAGTGTTCAGGGGGGGTGGGCGGCAGGTGTTAGTGCGGGCGGCCCTTGTCCCGCACGAACGGGTGAGTCTTGTGGGTCAACCAGAATAAGGGCCATAGTGCAGCATGCCATGCTTGTTCTCATTGCAGCATGTCCCATTAGAATGAATGGAAACAGAGTGCATAGCCTAGCTTGGGCAATACAGTCAAAACCCAGACACTCGGGGTCCCGATGGCCACCGGCTATTCTACCTCATGGGGGTCCACGCCCCCCATAGAGGAAGAATAGAATAGGCTGCAAGCGTAACGAGCCACCATGCCTGCAGCATGGCGAGAGCAGCAAGCCCGCAAGGGGCTTTGTTGCACTCGCCATGCTGTCTGAGTCCGGCCAGTCGGGATCCCAACGTCGGGCTAATGACTGTCAGGATCCTGACTGTCGGGACCATATACCACAACAATTACCATGAGAATGCCCAGCCTTTTCATGGGAACTGTAGTTTTACCTTATGCAGATGCAATGACTATATTAAAACAATATACTTACTCTCAGTGCTATTTTTCAGCAGGAACCAGCAGGAACTCAGTTCCTGAACCTCTAATTAAATATGACATCATCAGGAACTGAAAATCTACTTTCCATAAGATAAGCGTTATTTTAATGTCACCTGGTGAGTGCCTTTGTTTCTAAATACAATATATACATATATCCCTCTATCCCTCTCTCTATTACAGGTTGAGTATCCCGTATCCGAGTATCCGTTATCCAAATTATTCCGAAAACCATACATTCCAGAAAGTGAAAAAAAAAAATTTTTTTGCTAAAAACTCACTGGGGACACTATATATGTGCAAGAAAATGATTGCTTGGCATTCAAATTCAATATCTGAGATAGTACACAAATTTTGTTTCATGTTTTGAAACCTTGTTTTTTGAACAAATAAAATATATTTGTGTGTATTTTATGTGGTAATAAAATATATTTGTGTGTATTTTATGTGGTAATAAAATATATTTGTGTGTATTTTATGTGTTTATACAGCATACATGCAAGATACTTCAAAATACATAATTGAAATATTAAAATATTCCGAAATACGGAATAATCCGTTATCCAAAATTCACCTGGTCCCGAGCATTTTGGATACGGGATACTCAACCTGTATATATATTTTTTTTTATTTAATTGATTCATCCCCAGACCTAGAGTTCCTGGACCTATTTTTCCAGAAAAATAGTACTGCTTACTCTTCTTTGTGTTGTGAAAGACTCTACTTTTGGGTAGTCTCTGCTTCCCCTGGAACAGTGGGTGCTCCTCCTTCATTTTGCCCATTAGTAAAGCGGGCAGAAAGAGGAGATATTGCTGGAATCGCAAGTTCAAGTAGAAGGGGCCCCTTAACACCAGTCTGCAACCTCACACCCACTGACAATGGATGTAGGCGATAGCCTTGGACTTCAGACCTGGTCCTGGGTACATTGGAGAGGGTTGTCCTATTCATTGGGGTGTCCGCAATTTTCCAGGAATCCCGAGACTCCATTAAGTATGCCATCTGACAGTGTTATTACCCCCCTGCTAGTGGAGGAGACTGATGTTAGCTCTATAAATATTGGGGTCCCTACCAATATTTTTCCTGTACTTTTAGAAAAAGGGCCAGGTTCTAGAGCCCTGTTCTGGTTCAATAAATATGGGGGACCCATGCACATTTTGCTTTCCAGCTTAAAGAGCATTGGTTTGATGTATCTTTTGAGGTAAAGGACAAAAGTACAAAAAAAATGAAAAACTCATGTTAACCTTTTTCATGTCAACCATAAGCTTGTGTCGACCTTTTGTCAGTGTCTGACTTGGTAATGTCAACTATTTCAAGGCCAGAGAGAGAAACCTATGTTGCTGGAGATAAAAACATCAAGTGCACACTATTGGTTGAGCTACATCAAATCATTTTACCTCCGCATCACATTATGTAGGGGGGGGGGGGGGGGTCATTCTGGTTGAGCCTTGCTTGTCCACCAACCCCCCTCAAAGTGAATGCCGGGCCACCCGCCCTCCCTGGCAGCGTGTGTTAGCACACACTGGCTGTGAAAGGATGTTTAACATAAACATCCATTCGCAGGCTGCGGGGGAACACTTACATCTTTCGCTGTTCACCGACCATTGAAAGATGTGGTGCATGAACACATATATAAAATTACTCTCAGGTCATTTATATATGCATGCACTTTCGGGCTGGGCGGGCAGCTGACATCCGATGATGTCAGCTTCCCGCCCACGTCACCCGGTGTTTCCCATAGTGAAGTCCAGTGTTTTGAGCTTGGGAACGCTATGGGGACACCAATGAAATGCTGGGCGTTCCCCGGCCTCCTGAAATGCGGCTGCGCATATGCAAAACACCGAGCTCACATGCGAATTCGCATGCAAGCAAACAGACCTGAATAAGGTCCTAAGTTGCACCTAATTAAGAATTTTGAGAAAGCTCTCTATAACGAAGGCCAGGATTTCAGTTCTATAGATAGAGGGGGAGATTCTCTAAACTAAAAATGTGGTAAAACCCCATTATCGGGGTTTGTACCACATTTTGGGATGCTTTAAGCATCATTCGCCGGGTTACCATGGCAGGGGGCATCGCCAGAAAAATCTGGTGATGCCCCATAGAAGCCTATGGGCTTCTAACGCGACCCCCGCCACCCCGCACCGACCCACCGCAGCCCCGCACCAACCCCCCTCACCTGTGACCTCCTCCTCCCTGCACTATGATCCTCATCCGGGTGCAGGGAGGAGGAGAGCCAGCCCCCCCGCCGCAGCAGCAGCACAGTGCCGGGTAAAGGGGGAGGGGGGAGCCACCGGATACCCATCCCCACCGCTGACTCACTTCAAAGGACAACTCTTAACGCAAGAGCTGTCATTTGCCATAATTATCACATATGTTACAGCATATGTGATAATTATGTATGCGGTAGCCGACGATAGGGGGGCGGTAAGGGGGAGCGGATGTTAGAGCATCCCCCCCAAAATATATAACGCTAAATTGGTAGAAATTGAACCTGCTGCTTGGTCCTCCTTCAAAGCTGTTCTGCCTGGATTCTCAGGGAACAGAAAAGAGGCCAACTACGTATACATTGTAAATTAACTATTGGACATCTACAAGAATATGGCTTATAGAATGTCACTTCCTGTACAACTCAGTTTTTACATTCTCATCTAGGGCCAGATGCATTAAGCATTAAAAGTGATAAAATGGAGAGTGATAAACAGCCAGACAGTCAGCTCCTACCTGCCATGTCACAGACTGTGTTTGAAAAATGTCAGACAGGAGCTGATTGTTGGTTGTTTATCACTCTCCATTTTATCACTTAGGCATACCTCCCAACTTTGTGAATTAGAGAATAGCGACACTCCAAAAAGGGGGCGTCCAACAAGGAGGTGTGGCATATGTAAATGAGGGTGTGGCTTATGCAAATTAAGCCACGTCCCCATTTTCGGTGGCGAAAAGACGCTGTGCGCATGCGCACAGAGTCTATTCTGTCAGATTAGGGGAGACTCCCAACTGCCCCCCCCCCCCCCCTGCAGCGGGACACTGCCAGCCGCGGGAGGGATGCGGGAACGTCCCCAAATATCGGGACGTTCCCGCGTTTAGCGGGACAGTTGGGAGGTATGCTTAGGCCTTTATTCAGATCTGATTGCAGTACAAATTTGTTTGGAAAATGGGCAAAACCATGTGCAGGTGGGGCAGATGTAACATGTGCAGAGAGAGTTAGATTTGTGTGAGTTATTTAGTTTCTGTGCAGGGTAAATACTGGCTGCATTATTTTTACACTGCAATTTAGATTTCGGTTTCAACACACTCCACCCAAATTTAACTCTCTCTGCACATGTTACATCTGCCCCACCTGCAGTGCACATGGTTTTGCCCATTTTCCAAACAAATTTGTACTGCAATCAGATCTGAATAAGGGCTTTAGTGCATCTGGCCCATTGTCATTTTCCCTGACAATCTGGGTGGTATAAGTGATGAATAGGGGGAACGTTTTAACTAAAGCTGGGTACACATATATACAATCCAACCGTTTGGCCGACTGTACTCCCGTCGGACCGTCCACAAACAACAGCCGATCACGCGCGTACACACCTGTACAATTTTACTTGCGACGTCCGATGTACTCCAGTCCAAACAGTCGCAAGAAAAAGATTGTACCACCGTACACACTCTCTCGATTTGGGCTTTTGACACGATATATATGAACAAAATTATCATAATGGGCTGGGTTAAGGGCATACCAAAACAAAGAGGCGTGAGTATAGAACCTAAACAAAAGTGACGGGGTACGCGTCTACTAAACTTCAGTATAGAAATGCCGGTCTGGTCCCGCAGTTAAATTTGAGAGGCACAAGCAGACAGACAATAGCGCTTAAAATGGCCAAGGATAATACAAGGCAGAGTTGCTAATATTTCAATATGCATTACATAATGTGACACACACTGAGCACCAAACTTCTATAAAGCCGGGTATGCGACTAGTCAGTTTGCGGTAGTCACCCTGCCAAACTTCTAAAAAGCCCGGTATGCGAGTATAGTCAGTTTGCGGTAGTCACCCTGTAGTCGCATACCCGGCTTTATAGCAGTTTGGCAGGGTGACTACCGCAAACTGACAAGTCGCATACCCGGCTTTATAGAAATAATGAACTACAATAGTTACACTATAAATGTGTAGCAGCAAATGATATCAGAAATAAAAAGGGGAGATTTATTGACAATGTATAATTGTTTTATGTTTATAAAAAAAACAACAATCAAAACTATTTAGTAAAAAAAAGATATTCTGACAATGGGGCATTAACACGTAATACAAAGACTCTGGACTCTGGTAAGGGGCACTCTTATTCTACAGAGAGACACAAGCTCAAATGCTACTTGCTAAAATATATTTTTTTATGTGGTATACATTCAAAAAATGTAAAACTATTCTTCGATAGATTTAATAAATGTATCCCTACCTATAATTTTATAGAATGTACTGTACATAATGGGCATTATTCTGATCGGAGCGGCCAAACGTGCGTACGTTCGCCATTACCGCACGCTAGCCGTACGCGGCCGTTAGGGTTAAGTCCACCCACAAATCAGCCGCTTACGTACGGCCAGAAATACCGTAGAAGGGGAGTGGCGTACAAATGAGCGTACGGCAACGTACGCGGACGGCCCAGCCCTTGCACTCCTACAACAGGCGTACAACTGAGCGTACGGCGCCGTCTACGGCCGTCTTTCCTCCGTCTCACCACCGCCTTCTTGCGGAGATCTGAGCGTACGCCAGTTTGCTCGGACGGGTCCCTATTGTTTTCAATGGAAAACTCAGCTTATGTCACCGCTCGTGAGAGTGAGCGTACGTCCGTGTACGCTGGCATACCCTTCACATATATGGACCTGCAAATCTTGCCTCTCAACTACTAATCTGACAATTGATTAATTAATCTATTTGTTATTCACTTATTGTTTTCTATTAACTCAATTGTCTACCTTAATAAAGACCTAATAAAACTACATTTTAACCCTCATTACATGTATATTTGTTATGTTCTAATGTGGCATTTTAATCACTATCTATGTGTCCCCATATTGCTGTTACTTTTAAATCAAGTTATGTTGGTGTTTCTGTATATGTACAAAATTATGTACGTAATTACTTTGTCCAAAATGTGTAACATGTATACCTACCCTGATGTTATGTGTGATGTTTTAATCGAACAACATTAAACATTCATGCATTTTCACTATGTGTTATTTTACTCAAAAACACACACATTCACACATCAATCATTACCCCTCACCTCAAATTACAAGTATAACGTACAGTACACATCTGTATGTACCTACCCTTACAAGCCCTCTAACATATTTATTAGTAAAAACACAGGCAATTTATAACAGAATTGAAACTTTTATTTGTAACAAACATAATAAGGGGGGGGGGGATAAAAATAAATTAAATGAGGGCCTCCAGTTGCCCAAAAAGAATCAATAAATAGAGGAGGGTCAGGAACATTTCCCTCATTATTCTGGCGACCTCCTCCTGTTGCTGTTCAGTGTCTGTAGTGAAGGGATAAAAAAAAAAAATTAATATATAACATACACAAATGTTTGTTGTATTTGTACATAATAAAAAGTTCAGAGTTATGTGTGAAGGCCACATACATTTGTAAACTACATTGAAGATGGGTCTGCTGTAAACACAGTACTAAAAAATAATATGTTAACACATACATACTGTACATAGTAAATAACATTAATTCAATTACTCCTTCATCAATGAATGTATGCTGTATCCCAATTGGTACTTTGGTTTTGGGGGGACTCTCCTCTAACCTCACAATTAGCCTGTGCTATTTAAGGGTTATGACATTGTTGTGGCTTAAGCACTCCTTACTATTTTAAATTTAGGACATTGCTGTACAAATTATAGGCCTACAGCTATGTTTGTAAAGCATGCATCCGCATGGCCTCACACACTATTACCAAAACAATCTCTACATTTAAGTTGCACCAGTGGCAGATTAAGCCTTTGGGGGGCCCGGGGTACTTTAGAGCGGGGGGCCCCCTTGCACTTGTCATTACTGGCCGCACACTGCATGGGCGAATATTATACTGTCAAAACATAGAGTAAAGGCAGAATAAACTTGGTCAATGGTTACCTGCAGGGGATATATATATATATATATATATATATATATAGACAGGGGGTTGGCGGCACTCGGAATAATAATAGACACCATACCACATGAAAAGCCTGTGTTTGTCCCTCTTGCCCTCACTCTGGAGGAGACCTCACAGTCCTAGTGCTGCCTCTGATTAAAAACCCTCCTATGACTAAGCTGCTGCTGCTGTTCTCCATGGACCTTAGAAGCATGTAATGAGCTCCACCAATCAGAGCTCAGCACAAACTTCTCAGCCTCTGTCCTCTGGTGCAAAGTGTCATGGGACTTAGTCAACTCCCAGAAATGCACTGCACACTTGTGCAATCAGTGTGCCTTGCCTCCCGATGCTCAGCACCATAAATCATTGTCACATTGGCAGATAGGTGAAGCTGCAGCACTACCCCACCCATGCACAAAACATTTAGCTAAAAAAAAAAACATAACTTAAACATTTTATTTTTACCAAAAAAAATGACTACCACAGGGGGCCCCTAGCTAGAGGGGGTCCCAGGGGCACTGACCCCTTGCGCCTCCATTATAATCTGGCCCTGTGTTGCACATCATGCTGGGAACTGGAGTTACCCAACACCTGGATCCACATAACTACCACACCACTAATGTCGGATATCTCATTGGATGTACTGTTATGTCAATTATTCAAGGGGTGAGGCATGGCCACACTCCAAAAAACCACCAAGGGGAGCCTTGTTCCTGGAGAAGGACAGGACACACCTCATGGTCGGCCTGCAGTGATATGTTGCAACTAATGTTGATGTTGGATACACATATGTGGTTGTTGTGATTGTTTATGTGTAGAAATGTGTAGGTCAACATTAGACACATTATTTACTTACGGCTACTTGAGCCATCCTGGGCGCCGCTGGTTGGCTGTGGAGTGGTTGGGGGGGGCAGGAGCAAGGAGGATGGTCCTGGTGTTTGGACCGAGGTAGTGGGTGTGACTGGGGAGTGGAGAGGTTTGGGGGTGGGTGGTGGAGAGGTGTAGGGGGGTTGGAAATGGGGTGGGGAGGGGGGGGGGTGGGGGTTGGGGAGGGGGTGGGGGTTGTGGAGGGGGAAGGGGATGGGGAAATGGTGTGGGTCCAAACTGCACCCTGGGTCTCCTCTTGTTCCTCCTCCTCTTCTTCCTCCTCCTCTTCCTCCTCCTCCTCTTCCTCTTCCTCTTCTTCCTCCTCCTCTTCCTCCTCCTCCTCGGCTGCCTGGTCCCGGGCTGCCTGCTCCCGGGCTTGAATGCGTGCCCTTGCCCGTGCTGAAATGTTCATGTTGATGGCATAGAAATCGAAGATTGGGTTTCATAAAAAAGGGGGAAAGCAAAATTCACATTAGTCATGCTCATAACCTTCACAATTATCATTGCTGTGAAATTTCAGACATTTATCATGCAAACTATTTGATATCCTACACCCAAAAACTGATCAACTACTTAAACCCCCCCCTATACACCCCCTATACACCCATATACCCCCCATATACACCCCCTATACACCCCCTATACACCCCCTATACACCCCCTATACACCCCATATACCCCCCCATATACCCCCCATATACACCCCCTATACCCCCCATACACCCATATACACCCCATATACACCCATATACACCCCCTATACACCCCATATACCCCCCCTATACACCCCATATACCCCCCATATACACCCCATATACACCGCCTATACACCCATATACACCCCCTATACACCCCATATACCCCCCATATACACCCCCTATACACCCCATATACCCCCCATATACACCCCCTATACACCCCCTATACACCCATATACACCCCCTATACACCCCATATACCCCCCCATATACACCCCATATACACCCCCTATACACCCATATACACCCCCTATACACCCATATACACCCCCATACTCAGGAACATATTTATAAAAAGTACACCAAACATTGCTAAAAAACGCTGACATACTAGTAATCAAAACTTACATCGGGCAATATGGCGGCGAAGGCTGCTGAGTAGAACCGGCTGCCGCCGGCGCAGGTCGGACCAGCGCCGCTCAACCTGGCCCAGGCTTCTACGGACGCCGATTGTTGAAAATATCAGGCGGCGGGCAGCATTATACGCCCGCCGCTTGTCCGCATTAGATACATATGGGCCCCTGGGCCCCAGGTGACGATCCATCACTTCCACCAGGGCCAAAAGCTCTGATGTAGAAAAGGGCCTGGCTCTTGTAGAAGTCATATTGGCAATGGCGCAGTTATTAATTGCAGGTACATATATCACTTTTGGTGCTTGCTGATTGGTCGAAAAAATTGTTTGTTTGGTATTAACTTTATTAATCCCTCTTATATTAACAAACTGGATGCGAATAGAAACTTACGCGGACCGTTCCGATATACACACACCACAACCAACAGCATGCATTCAATGAAGAGAGAAGTACTGTATTTACAGTGTGCGGAAAATAATAAACACAACCCTCTACTTATAACTACGCTGCTTAAAGGGGGCACGATACACCGATATGCATGGGGAGGAGTACTGTATATACAGTAGGCGGAAAATAATACACGCAACCCTCAACTTATAACTACGCTGCTTAAAGGGGGCACGATACACCGATATGCATGGGGAGGAGTACTGTATATACAGTAGGCGGAAAATAATACACGCAACCCTCAACTTATAACTACGCTGCTTAAAGGGCCACAATGCAACATGTTGCTGTATGACAATTTCATACACATTACATATGCAAGGCAAGCATGATAACGTGATGTTTTGAAATGTGACTCACAAAGCATACACGAACTCCAACAGATACCAGGTGACAACACTCATCATTGGAATGACAGGTGCACACATTTCACGATGTAGCCCACAATGCTCCACAACCTGTGTATATACATATACGGGTGATTAATCAGGTGCATTGAGACCTGCGTAATTTAAGCGGCAATTATCGGCGGGAAATATCGGCGTAAATTTGCATCTACCTTGCGGGGAAAAATATACGCCCCCTTGTTCGTGGCGGGAGATTAACATATCAATATTCAGTCAGATGCAGCCCACAATTGCTGCAAACATGTCTGACTCTGACGATTCAGCAGCAGAGGACGCTCTGCAGAGAGCACAAGCAGAATCCATGCTTGAAGCATTACAGAAGAGGGAAGAGGAGCGGAGAAGGAGGGCCCAAGAGAGGAGTCGCCTGCAAGATCAAGCGGGCCCCTCAGTAACAGGCCCTGGTGAACCTCCACCAGCTCCACAAGGGCCAAGCAACCAGCCAGAACAAGAGGTTGCATCTCTCCAAACAGGTGTGACCCAGCAGGTGCATGGTGAGAGAACTGGGGCCACCAGAAAACGTGCTGCAACATCTAGGTTGATGACTGAGCAGGATACCACCACCAGAAGGAGAAACCCTGCATTTGTAGAGGCCGAAATGCGAATTCTCGTGCCCAGGGCACGCGAATGGATTAAATTGGCAACCAGGAGGCCGGGTGCCAGTGCAAGGCGAAACCTTTGGGACAAGATCACAGAGGAAGTGAACCAGGTGGCACCAGTGGTCAGAACTTGGGACGCGGTGAAGAAAAGGTTAGTGTGTTTGTCAGGGCAATTTTTCAGCAGTCTCCAGCAGGAACTGAGGCCCTTATTCTAGTTCACTCTTTCTGGCCAAATATTTCTTAGATGGACAAAACCATGTGCACTGCAGGTGAGGCAGGTGTTACTTGTGCAGAGATAATCCGATTTGGGTGGGGTTTTACACCTGCCTCACCTGCAGTGCACATGGTTTTGTCCATCAAAGAATTATTTGGCCACACATGGCAAAAAAACAGAAGATCACCCACACTAGGAAATGTCACGTAGCTACGGGTACCACCTAGTCCCTTTAATTCCGGACACATATTAATTACACAGGTTCTGTGGCTGGCTGACTTCAAGACTCCACTTCACCTAATTTTAAACTGCCACAGAACCTGTGTAAGTAACATGTGTCCGGAATTAAAGGGACTAGGTGGTAAGCCTACACGTAGCACAGTGGTGCACATATCTCATGGTGATATTTGTATTTTTAAACTTGTAGGTGGACTGACTTCAAAAGTGCCCTGAAGAGGAAGATGACTGACCGGTACAACCACAGCATGTCCACCGGGAGCGGTCCTATGCCTGACCATTTGGAGTTTACCCCCCTGGAGCTGGACTCCTGTGATGTCATCGATGTGGGGGAGATCAGGGGGATCTCCAATATGGACAGTGAGCTCCCGGCGGAGGTCTTTGCTGCTGCTTTTGATGGTAAGTCACAGTAATGCATTGTATTTAGAAAGATATTTTTTATTGCGTATGTGATGGTGACATTGTTTTCAATTCTTATCCTAGCAGAAGCAGAAAGTCAGGATGTACCGGCAGCATCTTCCTCTGCAGAGCCACAGGTGGAGCAGGTGGTCCAGCCTACAGCAAGACGTCGCCCCCAGCCCCAGCCACAGGAGACATTGAGTGAGAGCCTGTTGGTGACGCTGGACAGGATCGAGCAGCAAGGGGTGGATGCTGCGATCCGTCAGCAGCAGGTGGCGGATTTTCTGGCGGAGTGGAAGGCCACAAACCAGCTGCAGGTTGAGGCGTTGAACCGCATTAATGAAACTCTGGCGGCTGGCATGCTAAGCATTGGCCAACACCTCAGCCGCCAGAATGAACTTATTGCGGAGCAGCTGTCCACCGCCAGGTCCCTAAGGGACAATCCCCCATCTGCTGCCCCACCCCAAGCTGCTCCCCAACCTTCCACCTCGGCTGACCCTCCTGTGGCGACTAGGGGAAGACGCCGAAAGCCAGCTGACCCAAAGGCCCCTGTCCCCAAGGCCCCATCTAAAAGGGGCAAAAAAGGGCCCAAATGAGACCTGGTTCACTTCCTCTGTGGTTGGAGGCCAAAGGTTTAAATTGCACTGGACATCCGCTTCCTGAGTTGCCCATCGATCCATTTGCGTGCCATGGGCATGAAAGTTCGTATTTTGACCTCTACAAATGCAGGATTTTTTTTTTTTGGTGGTGTGTATCTTGCTTAGTATTCACCCTGGTTGTTGCAGTACGTATTCTGGTGTCCCCATTTCTTTCACCATTGCATTTGCAGGGTAACACATGTTTGGAGATATGCAACCTCTTGTTCTGGCTGTTTTATTATTTGTGTGTCTATTTTATTTGTTTTTTTGATTTCTCACATTAAAGTGTCAAGCTGTGATGCTGAACAGCAAATAAATTTATTTTACAAATTACATCTAAATTGTGGTATGTGTAATTTCTTGTGTGAAACAAATACTAGATTTATGTGTACTTACTGACCAGGGTATTTTTGAACATTTGTTGAAGTGTGGTGGAAGTTTCCCATGTGTAACCCTCTCTATGGCCATTCCCATGTTCCTATCCAACTTTTCCCTGCTAATTAGTTTGTGTCAGCACATGTGCAGAGCAACTTAATAGGTGAGAAAGCAGTTTGTGTGCAGGTGAGGTAGCTCCTACAGTAGTAGGTAAAAGCAGGTCCAGAACAATGCTTTCCTCATGGAGTGGGTGAGGCAGACAAACAAGGGTGAGAAGGTACATTTGTGTAGGAATTCATATGTGTCCTCCCTAAAAAAAGATGTGTGAATGGGCCAAACATGATAAATTAGCTTGTGAACAAACATGCATAACTTTTAAAATATATATGATTTGACAGTGTCATAAGCAGATGTAGGAATCCTTTGTTAGAGAGATGAGAGTGCAATAATGTGATTGGTGGCATCTTACATCCAGAGTGTAGTGAAATCCAAATCATAGCAGATGAGATAGTGGTACAGGTCATAATTTTGGGTACTATACAAAGATTGTGTGGAAAATAGTGGTCATGGGCTTCAAACATTGCTGAAACATCCTTTGTAGGTGTTAGATGTGGTTTATGTTATTGTATCCTAAATACAAAACCTATGTTAGTATTAGAGTGAACACGTTGACACATGTCGACTTGTGTAGATTGAGTGTGCTACTGCGTAAAGTCTATGAAAGCAGGTAGTGAATGTGTCTGTTTATCAAATACCTACCTTAGCGTATAAAAAGATTCTTACCTTAAATTAAACAAACCTTTAAATGTGGAGAAGTATAGAAACATAAGCTTCCAATGTGTTTGCGTGCTGCATGTGTGGCTTGCAGGCAGTGAAATCATGGTTTGGAGTTAATAGACTGCAGCATTGCTTATTACATTCAGGTGTATGTGTTTGAGTACTAATCAGCGTTAATTAGCCAACTCAGGCGCACGCTGGCAAGCGGTATCTGTAGGAGTGGTTTTAGCTGGCGGTTGGCGGCCGCCTGTTTGGTGTCCGAAACGAACGGTGCCTCAGTCGATCGTGCGGTGGTAGCACCGCTCATTTCTGGTGCACACCCCCATGTACGCCCATATTTACGCCCATTTTCCCTCATTATTTCGGCCGCTCCCATCAGCACGCCCCTATGCCGCCCCATTACCCGTACGCTCGCGTACAGGTTTTTTCGCACGTTGAGACACCGGCCGTAAGCGTTGTGGAGTGCTCGCGCCGGCGCATTAGCGTATTTGCACATGCGCAGATCGTGAAAAACCCCGGGACGTACGCGTACGGCCCGGACGCTCCAAGCAGAATAAGGCCCAATAAGTGCTAACTTCAAGCCGTTTGGTTGCTATGGGCAACATCTCCTCTTGCCCACTTGTACACTCTCTAGGAGACTTGATACGATTTGGGATCGTTTGGTCTACAGCAAGTTGGTCGACATGCATTCTGTCGACATTGTTTGGTCGACATGGAAAATGGTCGACATGGGTCAAGGTTGACATGGGTCTAGGTCAACATTGGTTTAGGACGACATGGGTTTAGTTCGACAGGTAAATAGGTTGACACAAGCAATAGGTCGACAGTGTCTAGGTTGACAGTCAAAAGGTCGACATGGGGTTTTTTACTGGTTTTTTACCTGAATGTCGACACAGTCGACATGGACACAGTTTCCAATGCACCGCATCCCCTCGCATTGCTCGCAATGCTTCGGGCACGGTGCCATGCTGTGCTCGGCACACAATTTTATTCTCCCACCACGACCTATCGGACAGTCGGCATTAAATACCGCCCGTCGGCACATGACGGCTCAAACAACAGTGAAAAACCCCATGTCGACACTTTGATTGTTGATCTAGACACTATCGACCTAATGCTTGTGTCCACATAATGACCTGTCGACCTAAACCCATGTCTACCTTGACCCATGTTGACCTAGAACCATGTCGACCCATCCCCATGTCGACCTAACAGTGTCGACCCAATGCTTGTTGACCAACTTGCTGTAGACCCAATGACCGTATCCCCTTGATACAGTATATCTCACCCAGAGTCTTGAAGTACTCAGTGCCCTTTGAAGTTTATTTCCATTAGAACTTTATTCGTTAATCAGGTCATTCATGTCAGCCAATGACAATCTGTAAATAAACAAGGTTAATTTTGAACAAATTGTTCTGCTAAAAATATCAACCCGGCTCTGATTTGTGAAAGCTACTTATTTTAAACCATAATTCTTGCATTTGTTTTTTCTTTACTACTGAGAATCCTAGGCTTTTCCCTAGAGACAGCGATACATATATACAGTATATCGCTTGAACTCACGTGCATACATGATGACAATCTGTTTTAGGTTTAATAAGCTTGTAGAGCAAAAATTACCATATTCTTAATGAACTGTTAATAAATGTGTTTAAGTTCTCATGGTATTCTGCACATGATGTTCATAAAGAATAAAGAATCATAAATATGTATTTAGCGCAAATGTAGATGTATGTGTATGTTTATGCAGTGCACTGTTGGGATTATTTAACATACATCATGTGCATGTCTGATATGTGACAGACTATCAGGCCGGTTTATTAAAAACAGCTTTATCTACTATAACCACCCTCTATTAATGAAATGGCTCACATTTCTGCATTTCTGGATCAGTTTTGTAAGAATATTATTATTATTATTATTACTATATAGTTTAAACCAGGCTTGCCTACCCTCCCGGAATGGCCAGTAGCCTCCCGAAAATTGGGTCCTTCTCCCGGCCCCCCAGTGGGCAAGTATCCCGCTTTCTAGTGATACAGTAGCCCCCACTTCCCCCTTTCCCGCTGGTTAATTACCATAAATTGTGGGTCTGCGGCCCGGGGGCGGGGCTTAAATGACGCAATCGTGACATTCCGGGTGACATTTATTAGAGATCCATGTTGGGTTTTTGGCGAATTATATCGCAAAAACGGCCGTTTTTTTTTCCCCAAATCGACTACTTAATGGGTGCCGATTTGCGGCATAAATCGCACTTTTTGCCACGAAAACGCGCTTTTTGCCGCAAAATCGCACTTTCTGAAAGTGCGATTTTTTTTAACTCCGGAATTCGCATCCAGATGTTTTCCCCATTGAAAAAGATACAATTCACATTTTTAATGAGATGCGAATTTGGAAATGGCCAAAAAAAATGGTCTAAAGTTCCAAAAAAAAATAGACCTGATCCTGACGATTTTGTCAGAAACATGGCGATTTTGTCAGAACCATGCACAGATCATTGTGATCTGTGTATGGTTCTTTGGTTAAATATGTGTAAAAGTATTTTAAAAAATGGCGTGTGGTCCCCCCTCCTGTACATAACCAGCCCCGGGCTCATTGAGCCGGACCTGGTTCCAAAAATACGGGGGACAAAAAGCGTAGGGGTCCCCCGTATTTCTGAAACCAGCCCCGGACTCTTGGACCGGTCCTGGTTCCAAAAATACGGGGGACAAAAAATCTGGGGGTCCCCCGTATTTTGAAACCAGCACCGGGCTCCAACAGCCCCCAGTGTCATGCCACAGCCGGGGGACACTTTTTACACAAGGTCCCCCGGCCGCACTATGAGCACCGTGGCTGGTCAGCCTTGGACGGGGTACCTGGAGGAGTGGGGACCCCCCCAATAAAGGGGTCCCCCCCCTCAGGCTTCACCCGTCCAGGGCTGAAGCCCGGGGCTGTCACCGGCGTCCCTGGCCATTGGACGCCGGCCTGATATGGTTAAATTCACATTCCTAACATTGCTTAATACAGGAGAACTGCAAGTGCCAGCAGACCTCCCCCGCAGGCTGGGACTTGGAGAACCACAAGTCCCAGCATGCGGGGCATTAATGGGCCCGCTGGGACTAGTAGTCCACCTGTAAAAAGAATGTTAAAAGAAAACACACACACAGAAAAGTAAAACTTTATTACACACACACCTCACTTTTACACCGCTATACATACCGATCCAGGATCCAGCGCTGGTCTCTCTGCAGCAGAGCCGGACAGCCCGCACTGACAGCGGGCTGAACCGGCTTCCTCCGATGCAGCTAACAGCTTCTGTCGCGCTGTCCCAGCGTGACACAGGCTGAGAGCGTCTCCGGCTTATGTGTCTCCATGGAGACGCATAGCTCAGCCAATCAGGGCTGAGCTATGCGTCTCCATGGAGACGCATCGCCCAATCACGCTCTCAGCCTGTGTCGCGCTGGGACAGCGCGACAGAAGCTGTTAGCTGCATCGGAGGAAGCCGGTTAAGCCCGCTGTCAGTGCGGGCTGTCCGGCTCTGCTGCAGAGAGACCAGCACTGGATCCTGGATCGGTATTTATAGCGGTGTAAAAGTGAGGTGTGTGTGTGTGTGTGTATGTGTAATAAAGATTTACTTTTCTGTGTGTGTGTTTTCTTTTAACATTCTTTTTACAGGTGGACTACTAGTCCCAGCGGGCCCATTAATGCCCCGCATGCTGGGACTTGTGGTTCTCCAAGTCCCAGCCTGCGGGGGAGGTCTGCTGGCACTTGCAGTTCTCCTGTATTAAGCAATGTTAGGAATGTGAATTTAACCATATCAGGCCGGCGTCCAATGGCCAGGGACGCCGGTGACAGCCCCGGGCTTCAGCCCTGGACGGGTGAAGCCAGGGGGGGACCCCTTTATTGGGGGGGTCCTCACTCCTCCAGGTACCCCGTCCAAGGCTGACCACGGTGCTCATGGTGCGGCCGGGGGACCTTGTGTAAAAAGTGTCCCCCAGCTGTGGCATGACACTGGGGGCTGTTGGAGCCTGGTGCTGGTTTCAAAATACGGGGGACCCCCAGATTTTATGTCCCCCGTATTTTTGGAACCAGATTTTATGTCCCCCGTATTTTTGGAACCAGGACTTTCTGAAAGTGCGATTTTTTTTAACTCCGGAATTCGCATCCAGATGTTTTCCCCATTGAAAAAGATACAATTCACATTTTTAATGAGATGCGAATTTGGAAATGGCCAAAAAAAATGGTCTAAAGTTCCAAAAAAAAATAGACCTGATCCTGACGATTTTGTCAGAAACATGGCGATTTTGTCAGAACCATGCACAGATCATTGTGATCTGTGTATGGTTCTTTGGTTAAATATGTGTAAAAGTATTTTAAAAAATGGCGTGTGGTCCCCCCTCCTGTACATAACCAGCCCCGGGCTCATTGAGCCGGACCTGGTTCCAAAAATACGGGGGACAAAAAGCGTAGGGGTCCCCCGTATTTCTGAAACCAGCCCCGGACTCTTGGACCGGTCCTGGTTCCAAAAATACGGGGGACAAAAAATCTGGGGGTCCCCCGTATTTTGAAACCAGCACCGGGCTCCAACAGCCCCCAGTGTCATGCCACAGCCGGGGGACACTTTTTACACAAGGTCCCCCGGCCGCACTATGAGCACCGTGGCTGGTCAGCCTTGGACGGGGTACCTGGAGGAGTGGGGACCCCCCCAATAAAGGGGTCCCCCCCCTCAGGCTTCACCCGTCCAGGGCTGAAGCCCGGGGCTGTCACCGGCGTCCCTGGCCATTGGACGCCGGCCTGATATGGTTAAATTCACATTCCTAACATTGCTTAATACAGGAGAACTGCAAGTGCCAGCAGACCTCCCCCGCAGGCTGGGACTTGGAGAACCACAAGTCCCAGCATGCGGGGCATTAATGGGCCCGCTGGGACTAGTAGTCCACCTGTAAAAAGAATGTTAAAAGAAAACACACACACAGAAAAGTAAAACTTTATTACACACACACCTCACTTTTACACCGCTATACATACCGATCCAGGATCCAGCGCTGGTCTCTCTGCAGCAGAGCCGGACAGCCCGCACTGACAGCGGGCTGAACCGGCTTCCTCCGATGCAGCTAACAGCTTCTGTCGCGCTGTCCCAGCGTGACACAGGCTGAGAGCGTCTCCGGCTTATGTGTCTCCATGGAGACGCATAGCTCAGCCAATCAGGGCTGAGCTATGCGTCTCCATGGAGACGCATCGCCCAATCACGCTCTCAGCCTGTGTCGCGCTGGGACAGCGCGACAGAAGCTGTTAGCTGCATCGGAGGAAGCCGGTTAAGCCCGCTGTCAGTGCGGGCTGTCCGGCTCTGCTGCAGAGAGACCAGCACTGGATCCTGGATCGGTATTTATAGCGGTGTAAAAGTGAGGTGTGTGTGTGTGTGTGTATGTGTAATAAAGATTTACTTTTCTGTGTGTGTGTTTTCTTTTAACATTCTTTTTACAGGTGGACTACTAGTCCCAGCGGGCCCATTAATGCCCCGCATGCTGGGACTTGTGGTTCTCCAAGTCCCAGCCTGCGGGGGAGGTCTGCTGGCACTTGCAGTTCTCCTGTATTAAGCAATGTTAGGAATGTGAATTTAACCATATCAGGCCGGCGTCCAATGGCCAGGGACGCCGGTGACAGCCCCGGGCTTCAGCCCTGGACGGGTGAAGCCAGGGGGGGACCCCTTTATTGGGGGGGTCCTCACTCCTCCAGGTACCCCGTCCAAGGCTGACCACGGTGCTCATGGTGCGGCCGGGGGACCTTGTGTAAAAAGTGTCCCCCAGCTGTGGCATGACACTGGGGGCTGTTGGAGCCTGGTGCTGGTTTCAAAATACGGGGGACCCCCAGATTTTATGTCCCCCGTATTTTTGGAACCAGGACCGGTCCAAGAGTCCGGGGCTGGTTATGTACAGGAGGGGGGACCTCACGCCAATTTTTTTTTTTTATCACAAAATCGCACATTTTAACAAAATCGCACCTTTTCATGACTAAAAAAATCGCACTTTTCATCCCGAAAATCGCCCAACATCGCACTTTCTCGAACTTTTCATGCCGGAATACACACCTCATTAAAAATGCGAATTCTGGAAAAAAATGCGATTTTAAAAAATGGCGATATATGGCGATTTGAGTTTAAATTGCATTTTCGGAAAAACGGTCAACACAATAAATCTCGCCCTCCATGTCATTTAAGCCCCGCCTCCTCTCCGCGGCCCACGAATCACAGCGGTTTTCGGCCTTGGGGGGGCAGGGCCAAGTGATGTCAGCCTTGCCCCCGCCCCCCTGACGTGGCTTCTCCCGGAGAGGTGAAATCAAAAGTAGGCAAGTATGGTTTAAACATAGATACAAATGTTTTCTCGTTAATATTTTAATGCCGTGGACAATTAAACAAAAAGGCTAAATTGAAATAAATCTATGCTTTATTTTTTTCTGTTTCTCACCAATAGATTCCATCAAGGCTCTAATTCCGATCTGACCGCAGTACAAATTTGTTCTCAAAATGGACAAAAGCATGTGCACTGCAGGTGGGGCAGATGTAACATGTATAGAGATAGTTAGATTTGGGTGAGTAACTTTTTTTCGACGCAGGGTAAATACTGGCTGCATTATTTTTACACTGCAATTTAGATTTCAGTTTCAACACACCCCACCCAAATTTAACTATCTCTGCACATGTTACATCTGCCCCACCTGCAGTGCACATGGTTTTGACGATTTTTAGAACAAATTTGTACTGCGATCAGATCTGAATAAGGGCCCAAATCTGATCGTACTTCTATCACTAGGAGTGCTATAAATAAAGGTCACCCATTGATAGATAGGACAAAGAATTAGGGTTAGCCTAACTGTTCAGTACATGCTGCAATAATGCTTTCCATTAAGACCCCTTTCACATCGTAACTAATTACCGGGTACAAGCTGTTTTGACCCAGTAATTAGTTTGATGTGAAAGGGGTTACCGTGTCCCAAAAATGTGTAGCAACATGGCAAAATTAACCAGTAAAAAAGCAGAGTCCTTACTGGTTCACTGCCGTGTTGCTTGGCGGTGTGAACGGGTTAAACCGGTCGACCGACCCATTTCCCGTTCACACTATGGAGGAGGCAGCGCTTGGAGCAGCGCCAGCTCTAAGCGCTGCCTCCTCCCCTGCCCCTGATGATGTGCTGAATCCCCGCCGCACCCCCTGATGATGTCAGCGAACCAACATTATTGCCGGTTTCGCTGTGGGGATTTGAACCAAAATAAAGGTTTGCGCTGGGACTGACACGTTTCAAAGTCCCGTTCCCGTTCCTGTTGCGAACCTTAATTTTGCAATGTGAAAGCATCATAAAGGTACTACTGTACTTTGCAATGAATTTGTATTTTGAGTACCAGTCTTATATATTGGGCCTGATTTAGAGATTTATCTAAATCCAGTATATACATAATGATATGCTGGAGTCGCATTGCTTATACGCATACAGGTCATATACAGGTCATATACTGAGCCCAAAAAGCTGAAGCAAGATTGACATGCTGCTGGTGTTTGGAACAGCATCTGGAAGCGTTGTAGAAAAAGGGGAGATGTTTGGCGCAACAAACGGGCACAAATGATGGTGATCCGGCAATGGTGAGCAATTCTACTTCTGTATAGAATAAAATAATATATTCAATTCTGTATCCCATATCTACTGACCCTCAAGTGTTTGCTTAAAATGCTACATTTTAAAATTCAAGGAAATATGACATGTAGGGAAGTTATTAAGATACAATATGTAGAAGAACAACGTTAATACAGTGAGAACAACAACAGTAATATGTTCTACTGTGAGAGATTTTTTTTTACAAATAGTAAATATATATTTTGCTGGATTAGTTGGAAAATGAAAAAGGAATTGACCTAGAATTTCAGCCATTGCAAGGCCAGGTCATAGACATGGTAGAAGAAAACAAATAAGTCTGCTTCTTATGAAGATAAAAGTAAATGAATTTATACCGTCTTATCAAGCCACTTCATGTCTTATTAATAAATAGTTATTGAGGGGTAGATTTATTAACAGTGACATTTCATTCCTTAAGTATCAGGAACCGCTTCACCACATTATCGTGGTGAAGAGAGTCCTTTTATCGGCTGAAGATATTATTCCTGCTGCATCCGATATGGGAGTGTGTTAACTGACCTCCCCGGGAATACGCGCCCACACATATCGGATGTGTGATGTGTCGTTAGCCTTCTAACACTCTGTGGGTCTTGCATGTCTTTGGTGTCCTGAAATTAAAACAGCACATGCGCCGAGTAACATGGGATGCTGGGAAATGGACGGCGCTGTATACCCGGCACATGTGCTGTTTTAATTTCAAGACGCTGAAGACCAGCAAGCCACACAGAGTGTTAGAAGGCTTGAGACCTGCAGCGCCACATCAAGATGGCAAATATGACCGCGATACGGGCGTGCACATTTGCAGTTCATATATTAGAGGTACTATTTAAATAATACCTGAGCTGATGTGGCACATGCCCCGTATCGCAGTTGTCATGTGTCCCGCATCGCGTGTGTCATACATCAGGGGAAGCACTATCATCTGCCATAACGCACGGGGATAGCGCATATTCCCCTGATCAACAGTTAATAAATCTACCCGACAGTTTGGTAGTTGCTCATCATAGGTTCATGCAAGGGAGGCTCTAACCTAGACAAGCAAGATACAATTTCACTCCACACAAATGACCCAAAGTGGCGCAGAGATGCTTTGACATGGCTGTTGGCTTACCATATGTTTGTGTGTGTGTGTAACTGAGGGGTAGATGTTTGAAGCAGTGATAAGGGAGGAGAAGAGAAACGTGCCTGGTACTTTATCACCGGCCAATCTGCTCCTGACTGTTAAGTTACAGGCCGGGTTTAAAAAGGGACAGTTAGGAGCTGTTTGGCCGGTGATAATGTACCATGCACTTTATCACTTCTCCTCCCTTATCACTGCTTCATACATCTACCCCAAAACTTTATTGTTTTGTAGGATCTCTTCTGCTGCCCATTACAGAAGGCTGGGGGGATTTGTGTCTTGATTTTCTTGGAGTGAAGAATCTGTCATTCCACATAGTCTGTAGCCAGAAAAGTACAGATTAGTAGGTTGACTAGATCTTCTAAATTGTCCTTGTTCACAACTGTCAAGCTGGGTATACACTCAGGTGATGTGTACCCAGTCAACATATTGAACTGACATATTGAAACCTGTGTATACATTGGGGTAAATGTACTAATATGGAAGTTCTATTTAAGATGGGATGTTGCTATGGGCAACCAGATTCAATCTATTATCTTCTAGAAGGTGCTAAATAAATAAGGAGTAGATTCTGGCTGGTTGCCCATAGCAACATCCCGTCTGAAATAGAATTCCCATCTTAGTAAATGTACCCCATTGAACAAAGTCCTTCCTTACCATACATGCTTTTTAGTAGAGATATCGTCAGGTTTGATGTTCAGCAAATCAAACCTGTATTCGCCACTAACAACTCTGGGCACACACATATCGGGCATAAACACTGCAGGATGTGCGCCAGATTAGATGACTTATCGCTCAGTGTGTACCCAGCTTTACCCATACAAAACTAATGCAATTTCCAATATGAGTGCAATATTATCCTACTTCATGGGCATGAAAAATGGAACAGAATGACCATGGTAAACTGGGAAATGGGTGATTCTTGGCAATATGGTCTTTCATTCTATACTCCTACCTTTTGACGGTCTGTAAATACCCAGTTTGTTGTATCGCTGTTTCCAATTGTAAAGCTCAGCGGAATGTGCTGCGCTATAGAAGAAACTGTTAATAAAATATACCATTTTTGGGTTGACATTACACTGTCAACATTTTGATTGTTAACAGTGTATTTATTGTAAATTCATACCAAGCCTATTAGATATAGTACATTAATCTGTCCCTAATAGATTCTCCTGCATAGCTTGCATGTTGGGTAGAATCACACGTTGAGCCTATTCAACATATCTGGGATAATGATATGTGAAGAACACAGGAATAATGAATAATGCGTTTTAAACAATTAAACAAATGAAAAGTATGAAACAACTGTTCCACGTGCTCCATGTCATTCTTCATTCGGTGACACTGCCTGGGTGCTGCTAATGGAGCTTGCTGTACCTCTGTCACTGCATTGGCATTCCCTCATTTAACACAGAGCCTTAATTACATGAACCCCGCATTGTTTAGACATGTTCCCTGCCTGGTGATTTACAGACCTAGGGCAAAGCACCTGCTGAGACCCTCTGTGACAGTGCTTTTGTTTTTCATGTTTTCTTGTTATTCCTGCCACAGTTAAAATGCACAAGTGCAATCTGTCACTTTCCTCGACAGGCAAAGAGAGACTGTCAGCACAAGATGGAAGACTTGATGGCAAACTGCACAACAGTTCCTGACTACTATCACCAAAGTGAATGAGGATACATGAATTACAGAGCACGGTCTCACCAAATCACTTAAACCATGACTGTGCAATGCAGTAAGCTGTTACCCGCTGATTCCCAGCATAACGTTATCCATATAAAATGTCGTTTTCCTCCATTAGAAAGCTCTAAACACTTTTTTACCATAAATCTGAGTCCGCAAGCTGTCCCAAGTTGCAGAGTAAGAGAAACTGCACTTGCAGTACAGTATTTTTGTTAAAATAATATATTTCTAAAAATGGAAAGAGAGAACTAACAATATATACACCTGTAGTCCAACGTAGGTATTTTAGGTTCTGCAATGCACCATTTGTTTGAAAAATGAGACGTTATTGCAGATCTAGTCCACAGACCTTGGTGTGCTTAATCCGTTCACTTCTCATAGATGTATTTTGTTGAGTTTAATTTAGCTTAATTTAACACAGACATTAAATAAGCAGAAGGCAAATAATAATACTTTAAAGGTAATAATAAGAAAATGAATCAATTTTGTGTAACCATATACATTTAAGTATTAACCCATTTATGGACAAAATGACCATCCTGTTTTGCTCATATCAGCTTAACCAGGTCTTCTGTCAGATGCAAAAAACAGCAAAATGACCTGTGATACTGGCAGGTGGTCTCAATAACACGATGTACTGATGAAAATGCTGATGTAGTCCGATATAGGAACGGGATCCCATATGGAGAAAAAAGAAAGGGTGAATATTTCTCTTACGCATGAATTAGCTTTTTTAATATTTTTATCAATGTGATCATTTCTAATTGCATAATACGTATTAAATATATGAATAATTTTTGCTACTCATGCTGTGTGATATTGGTTTTTAATGTATTCCTCACTGGCGCAGTTAGCATTACGGCTGTGGCATTACCCTGTTGGCTGTTTGGGCATGGTGCTGGTTGCCAAAATATGGGGGACCCCTACTTATTTTGTCCCTCGTATTTTGGGAACCACGACCGGCCCTTGAGCCTGGTGCTGGTTTTAGAAATCCTGGGGAAGCCTGCAGGCTTCTTTATGGTATGTTTATAGGAACTATGTAAAAACCGGACCGGGTCTAAACCCCGGACATCAAAATATGTAGTCCGAAGCTTGTGGTGTCCGGTCCAGGGGGTGTCCCATCCAGGGGGTGTCTTGTCCGGGGGGGGGGGGGGTCCCTGTGATAGCTATCATCAGGGATATGGAGAAGGGGAGATTACAGCCTCCCCGTGTGGTCCGGACCGTCCGGTTTTTGCTACATGCCCGGACCATACAGGGAGGCTTTATTCTAGCCCTCCTCCTCTCCCTGGTGACAGGTGTGACAGGCAGCCCCCTGGACAGGACACCCCTGGACAGGACACCCCCCGATACAAGCTCCGGACTGCAGATTTTGATGTCCGGTCCAGGGTCTTGTCCTGGTCCGGTTTTTATCCATACCCATGTTTACAGCAGGAGGAGCCCCCTCAACAATAAAAGGAATAGGTAGATCTGCAATATTTTTTAGCCTTCCCTGCCCTCTGCCCCCATAGTACAGCCTTCCCTGCCTTTTCCCATTAGTACAGCCTTCCCTGCCTTTGCCCCCTAGTACAGCCTTTTATGCCCTGTGCCTAAACCCCTTAGTCCAGCCTTCCCTGCCCTGTGCCCTCTAGCCCTGCCTTCCCTACTCTCTTCCCTCTCTCTTAGCCAGTCTCTCCTGCCCTGTGCCCCCCTAGCGCTGCCTTACCTACCATGTGCCTCCTAAGTCCAGGCTTTCCTTCCCTGTTCCCACATCCCCCTTCTCATGCAGATTAGAATGGGAAATAATATGCAATAATATGCTTTTCAGTTTAAACTGAATTTCTTTCTCCATCATTGTTTCCTTACAGGAACACAATGTAAAGCCCCACACACACTAGGAAAAAAAAGTCTAGTGTGTACACTAACGATGCTCGCTCCCATGCATCGTTAATGACCCCCCCCCCTTGGCTGAACATGAGGTCGAGTTTTGGCAATATGGCCAAGGACCTTAATGTTTAACTAGTCCTGGTGATGTCACTGAATGATATTGTTTACTGCTGTTGTTAAGTGTGTATGCTTAATTCATCTTCCTACAGCCGATATCGTTTACTATAAATGCTGTGGTGCAGGTCATCTTGTCTGTGCGGGTCTTTTTTTATTTTGGTAGACGGGAAGAGAAGGGGCCCTGCCTATGTCTTCTGTCTCGGGCCCCCAAATTTCTGATGGCAGCCCTGCCCCTTCCCCCTATCATTAGGCAGAACCAGGGCCAGAGGTAAGGATTTGGCACTCACCTGCTTTTGGTGAGTGCCAAATCCTGCTTCTGGTTTTTATCATCGGCCAATCGGTTCGTTCCTGTAATTTTTCAAACCAAGCCTGTAACTTCACAGGTAGGAGCTGATTGGCCGGTGATAAAAACCAGACAGTTTATCATTTTACCGAGCTTAATAAATCTGCCCTTCAGTTCCATCCTGACATCCCCCCTGACTTTAACCCTTGCAAGTATGAGTATGAGTTAGTATAGGTGGTTGACATGCACTGTTTGGAATTTTGGGTCGCTCAGAATGTGCTCTGAATCCCTCCTTTATAGGGAATGTGGTCAGTCCATCTTGGGAGGCAAGAACATGACATTTGTACCATCCTCAAGCATCCGATTGGCACTTAGTTTCCCACTTGGGCTGGGGGTTTAATGGACTTCCACCATTGCGACAATGATGCTCTGCAACGGTATAAACTGTTACAAACTGATGGGTACTTGAGGTTTACCAAAGACCTAATTGTGATTCTATACTGCACCACAGCCTTTGTGCGTTTCAAACATTACCTCTAAAATTTCTAGTGTAACTGTATGACTTATACATTCTTTGTCATTTCAAGAGCATAAACACATTTCCTTAGCATAAGGCTGTTCTTGCACTTGAATTGCCACAATATCTTAGCTAAGCTTGTCTCTGTATTATATTCACTCTGAGCTTGTTGGAAGGGAATTGCAAATGTGAGGAATAGAGCATTCATACACACAGAGACTTAACTGGTTTTAGGAGAAATATTCAGAGAATAATCCATGTAATGTTGGTATAACAATAACTACACATGATAGGGTTTATGCTCACAGCTCCCAACATTTTACAATAGATGTCAGGACACTGAGCCGATGCATCTAAGTCGTAACACACGATACAGTCTTAGCGGCTCTAGGAGCACTACGATTCCCATTGTTAATGAATGACAATGATCATGATCAGAGGCTGCTGCAGGGGTGGGGCTGCAGCACAGTTCAAAATTCAAATAGGGTAGCCACACCCACTGACAGGGAGTACATTTGGAAGGGCAGTTGGTGGCAGGTGGTGTTACGCCTCTATTTGAACTTTGGGCTGTGCTCCAGCCTCTCCTCTGAGCCTCCCCGGACCATGATATATGTTCTTGCTTTAACAAGGGCTGATTTATGAAACCTGCAAACATTTTGAGGGAAGCCATGCTGCATGTGTCAGTTACATACACTCAGTGGCGTATGTTCGTCCCAGTTGCCGGAGGTAAGCTAAATATTGGTGCCCCCCCAAACACACACTCCGCACCTTATATAATTATATGTATGCATGTGTGAATGTATGTTACTGTATATATATATATATATATATATATATATATATATATATATATATATATATATTGTGTTTAAAATGTGTGACTTCTATGATCCTGCTAGGAGGGAAAGTCAGCCACAGAAGCAATATTGATGGCTTTCAATTAACTGATTCAAACTTGCAGGGGAGGAGAGGTGCCCCCTTGGGAGCAGGAGCCCAGTGGCAGATGACTCCATTGCCTCCCAGAGTTATACCTTTGCATACACTACAGGCTGTCCCATTTGGAGGTGTTCCCTCCATCTGGGCATGGCACAATTAGCACAGAACTGGCTTAATGTAAGATACAACTCCCCATCTGATCGTTATTTGTGGCAAGCTTCTATGGGTTGTAGCTGAGCAGTCTATAGTAGCCAGGGTTTTGCAATAAGCAGTTGCACTGTGGAGTCTACACTTGCACCAGCCCCAGTGCCTGCTAAATCCATTGTGGAGTTGCTATTAATGCAGTCATGGAGAAAAAAACATTCCTTTGAAGCTTGTTTGATAATTAAACAACTAAATACTAAATAAATATTATCGTATAAAGCTGCATGAATAAAATAATGCTCTGTCACATGCAGTGAGAAAAAGCTTTTTTTTACGTGTAAGCAAGATGAAAACTGATTTGGACCAATATTTAAAATGTTGCACTCTACCTAGCCATTAGAAGAAGCTGGCAGGTATGCAGCCTTAGAAAGAGACTCCACCCAAATGCCCCCATTGGCAGGCTCTTCAAACACCTCCACGTTTTCAGCATACCCAAGCATTTTGACTGAAATATACATGCATCTGTCACATTTGCTTTTTGTAAACGAGGTACACTAAGTCACATATCTCTACCATCAGCCAATAACAGGTGGATAAATGGCAAAGAATACAGAATATTGCTAAAAAGTAATACAGAATTCATCATAAATAAGGTTCCTCACTGAACAGCGATTCCACTCACTACCTAATGTACAGTACATAAATTATAACAAATAGCTTATATGGATTTGTGACATTTCTGCAAGCAGCGTGAAGTTATTTTTAGAGTGATATAGGAAGTGGTAGAAATGGGTTTTATTATGCTGTTTGATAGAATGTATGTCCTTGGATGATACTATGTTATTCTTTACCATCATATAGCTGTTTTTTATGTGTTTCATAGTCTGTATTTACAAAACGGAGAAGCACTCAATAGGTTCTGGTAAAACCAAAATGGAAGGACATAAAATTTGCTATATGATATACTAATTATTTTATTAGTAGTTGACAAAATTGAAAGAAGTTGCTATTGTTCCTATTGACCTTTAATAGTTAAACGTGGACTATTGCTACTATCATTTTGTGTGTTGCAACCTTATTATTGGTCAAGCAATCAAACGTGCTTTCTTATCTGTGAATAGATGTGTGATATAAGAAACTGCTCTTCATTGGCTACCCAATAATTACGTAGCCAGACCCAGACCCAGACCGGAGCTTCATTCAGTTTCTTTCATCGCAGTCTTTTTCCATGGAAGAACATTTCTGATATGGATTACTTTCTTCCCATTGAATTACATTGGACCAGGCAGGAATAGAAATGTTACATTTTTTTTTATTGATACAGCATTAACATTAAGGTCTAGCAAAATCGTAAAAACCCATGGTAAAATCTAGAATGTGCATTTTGCAGATGCCAGGTTATTCATTCAAATAAAATTATGTTTAAAAATGATGATGATGATGATGATGATGATGATGATGATGATGATGATAAAATTACTTATGGTAAATTCTTGTGTTGCTCCTGCACATTGCCGAAAGTTATCTATAGATGCCATTAAACCCCCTCCCTCCAGCCAGCGGCATGACCATAATAGCACTAGTATATTGTGACGTTTTACTGTAGCTAATGCTATAACACTATAAAATGCCGAATAAGAGACAGAACAGAGCTGCTGTTCATGCTCAGTAGGAGCAACTGTTCACACTGCTGGTTGTTGCTCGGTGTTATTAATCAGCACAAAGGACCAGGAAGGCCAGAGAGCAGCAACCAGCAAATATAGACAGGCGCCTTACAATATTTTCTGTCTCTAAAGGTGGCCATACACATGCAGATTTATCTTCAGATCTGGCTGGTTGGAATAAAAACATGGTTATGTATGAGAGCAAATGACAGTTGATTATTTGCTTGGAAATGCTGGAAAACTGACAAACTGTCACTCATCGATAATCATGTTTTTGTTCCAACCAGCCAGATCTGAAGATAAATCTTACTAGTGTATGGGCACCTTTACTGGTTACTGGTCAGGATTTAGTTGTGCTTTTATGCCATAACACTCTGTGTTATCTGATTATTATGTCGATATCTCTCACTCAGTGTGCAATTGGGATACAAAATGTTGTTTTCCTAACCAGAATTGCCCCTCCCTTTTGGCACCTGAATCACAGACCTCTGATTGAGCAGCTTACCAACAAAAGTGTTATGCAATAACTGGCCCCAGTACCTCCAGCATGAGGGGATAAAGCCTCCAATGTAGATGCAGCATAAGAAAGTTCATTGTATCCTGATGACAGAGCGGTGTTGACCCGAAACATTGATTTAATGATGGATTAAAACTAGTCCCACTTGCTTCACTACTAACAAGTCTCTGAGTGCCACTTATTACGCCTCATCTATCTATCTATCTATCTATCTATCTATATATATATAGGATGCTTATTCTTTGCCTGTCTCACTACGTAATTTATCCGAGATAACTAAAGTTTTTTTTTTAGATTCTTCCCTTCTCCCCTTCTCCATACATTATAGCCCTTCTACAGAGTTCATTATTAATACTGCATTGTATTGTAGACCTATGAGTAGATATATGTACAGAACCGGTGCTAGTTCTTTTGCCACTACCAAAGATTACTAGACTTTCTCCTCCAAGCATGAAACATGATTGTGTCCTATGTATAAGTGCTCTAAAACAGTCCCTTTCTCCAGTGTATTCAAGTATCTTTTTTTTAATGTACAGTAGTCTGAACTCATAACTCTGAAACTCAAAGCTCTGGCTTAGAGACCTGTCATGGTAGCACTCTCTTTCTCCAAATCCCATATTGCTGTTGTATATGTCATCATTTTAAACCCTAAAAATTTCACCTTAGCAAAGAGGAGCCTCCAATACAGTCCTATACATTAAAAGATTGCAAGGATCCTTCCTTCTTTCTTTAAAAAAAAAAACAATAAAAGTTTAAGATTTAATGTTCCATTGGTGTGCGTCCACAGTGCAAATCCCTTTTTTTCTTCGCATAAACCCAGTACTGCTCCTGTTTCCTCCCTGCAATTGACCTCACTTGCTCCTACATGTGATGCCCCCATCTGCCATCTACCACTTTACACCTTAGGCTTTCACTCTCCACCTCTGTAGCCTATTACCACCATTTGCTGCTGCATTTCTTGTCCTCCTCGCACTCCCTTCATGGCCAACCGACTCTCACCAACTGCCTCTTCTCTTCTATCAACTATTTCCAGGCTTTTATATGTCCTCTCTATTTGTGCAGGTTCACTGACGTGCAATAAGAGTAGCTGACATAATAACCTATAATAAGGGGAGTATTACACACACTCACTGTAAATCATGCATTTGGAAATCTCCATGTAGAAAACATGAACTTACTGTACCCCTGTACTTGTCTCATTCAGTGACAGCGGCAATGCTGAAATTTGCATTTCTCAGACCTAAATACTTGAAATTATAAATGAGCCCAATTAAAGTCAACTTGTAGAAAGTTTTAGTGTGCATGTAATTGTCTAGCACGTCTGAGTATTCATGTTGAGGATTGTCTCTGCTCTAAGGTATCCGGCTGGCCAGGCCATAACATTGCCAGCTCTAATAACCATTGGTTTTGGTTTTGTAATGTGACCACATACCCACTGAGAAGGGAGAACCCAATCTATCAGTTCATTGCAAATAGTTGACTGAACCTTATTCATATGGTAATGGATGACTCACTGAAAAAGCTAAGCCTGACATGAATCATAGCTGAGATGTAAGAGGCTCTATCCTATTGCCAATCAGTTCTCCAACATCTTTTCTTCCAAACTGCCGTTTCATTGTGTTGCGCTTGTTGTTCTGGGGGGAAAAACGAAAGCGGAATGTTGAAAGTTCTGCCAAAGAATTCTAGTAACAATTTCACTGTGGTTGTAAAAAGGATCCTCGTATAGACCTTGGTGTAATAGAACAGGAACAACACTTACAGTATGTTACATTCAGTGTATTAGTAATTACTGTACATATACTTAAGACATTTATTTCTAACTATAAATGAACATTCTTTTAATCACATAAAATTAGTTATATCTAATAATCCTTTTATAACTATTTGTAACACAATGCTCATTTTTAGTTATTTCTTTTTTTTTAAATCTGTGAATTCACTTTCCATGTAGACTAAGATTGGGAATAGGACCCGTGGCAAGCACAGTGGAGGTAGAGTTCGCCACCTTGCCCAAAATATGCGAGTGAAATGGGCCCACGAGGGCACATATATTTTATTGATTGTTCCTACATATAATGGAACAGTATGTTCCATCCAAATGACACCCCTCAAAAAAAACAATCAACCATTTTGGTATCAACCATTGCCTTGTCAGCATTTTGATCCAATATTACCCTGTCGTCCTTTTGACCATGTTGATCTTATTGTTGTTCGACCCAATGGCGGTCTATATAGACACTGTAAATACCACACTCGTGTGACCTGCATTTGCATTTGCAGTAAGTAGCTCACCTACGGCCCTCCATTGATGAACAATAATTTATTTATTTAAAAAATATATTTTCTATTGCCTAGATAAGAGGCAATAGAAAACAATACCTAAAAACCTAAGACTATTTGATAAACAGACCCTATGAGATGTTGTGCCGGATGGCCTCCTGACAGTCGGTATTTTGACGGTCAGTATACTGACAGAATCCCGACTGGTAGAGCCAGACAGTCAGGATCCTGATTTACAGGGGCTATTCTCCATCATGGGGGTCCTCAACCCTCACAGAGAGAGAACAGAACCTGTGGCAAGTGGAGCGAGCCACCCGGCCCGCAGTGACCCTGCAAGGGGCTTAGTAGTGCTCCCCCTTGATGGAGTTCAGACAGTCGGGATTCCAACAAGGGTCTAACGACCGCCGGAATTCTGCCTGTCAGTTTCATACCACACCCATGATATGTTACTGTTGAATATAGATGCAAATGGATGTCAGGTCATATCTGAAAATTCAATCTTATGGTTTTATAGTGCTTTAAGTTACTTCTGCTATGATCACTGCCTTACTGTGTAGTCTAGAAATGAAATATATACAGCAGATGTTTTTAAAAAAAAATCTGACTAAACTCACGTAAGGCTATTTCCTCTCTAATGGCTCTTATTATTGCCAACCAAATTGTATTTTAACCAGTCTTTTTATGCACATTTTTCGTCCTGATCTGATGTTTTACACCCTTATTTGCATTTTATTTGCAGCTATTACTGTTCAGTTTATATTGGCCCTTACTCATTAGACTGAGAATAGCTTTAGCATTTGGCCAGGATTAAAGTCTTATAGCTGTCTCACCTTCATACGCATCACAGAAGCTAATAGCAAAGAAAGTGCAATCATTTATTCACACTGTAGATATTTCCTTTCAAATAAATATGCAGTCATTGCAACTCAGCAACACTGTTCTTTCATTAAGTCCGTTGGTGTTTTAATATTAAAGATACCACATTTTCTGTAGTTATTTAGCATGCATGGGATATGCAGACGGTAGAGAACTGCAACATTTTTTCCGGGGTAGATAGTTTTGAGTTTACACCGTGTGTTTGACAGAAGATTAACAGCAGAAATCCCTGCTGCTAAACCTTCTGTGAAAAGAGCAGTAGAAGCAGCCATTCTGAACCAGGGATTATGGACAATATGTTTGACAATCCGTAACTTAAATGGAAGGATTTTAAATGTGTGTCCCCCCCCCTCTCTTGCGAAGCTCAGTTTACACTGAGGAGGCTCACCAGTTTTAATCCTTTGTTGATGAAATGAATAGGAAGTGCGCAGGGTGAGAGCACGCGGGCAAGAGACTGCAGCTTGAGTGCTGAGATACTTCTTGACATTAACTCCTGTGATGTTGGAGGCCTGCCGGTGCATTGTCACTGCATCTCATGGAGTGTGTGCAGCTTGCTCAGCACTTAAGTGGCCAGATGTAGTGAACTCTGCCGGATTAAGGTAATGAGAGTGGCAGGTGTGATGATCTTATCCTCTAGGTGCCAAAGGTGCCCACAGTGCACTGCACCAAAATCCTCCGGCTTTATCTGAGTTATAAGCAAAGAGTTTTTAGTTACTGAAACATTTTTAACCCCTTCAGCTTTCCTGTGATTACCGACTATTTTGCTGCTCATTGTAGCTTGCCATAGATATATAATAAAAAAAAGTATATCTAACAGCACAACCTATTCCAATAGGTACTGAACTACTTACTGCACCAGCTAGGGCTGAATTAATGATATGATTAGTGTTTCTTTTAATTTAATAGATTTACAAAGAAATGTTGTAGCTGCAAAAAATTACTCAAGTTTCTAGCCTTAAAAAGTATAAGGTTTATATATTCCCTTTTCATTACCGTTTATTTTCAGATTGAGCCCAATTCATTTAGACTTGCAGTACAAATGAGATTGGGATGAGGCCACAGCCTACTTGAGGTGCGGAAATGCGTCAGAGATAAGGCCCCCATACACTTATCCAATTAGGGCCGATTTCCCTCGATTCAGAAATCGGCCCAAATCAGATGTGGTTGACATCCCATCTGACCCAATGTGCGGTCCCGTGCGCATCGGGTCAAATCCTATAGTTTGAACCTGCTGCAGGTTCAATCCACTGGTTCGGACCCATCAAAGGCACATCGCGGGTGCTTTTTAGCACCCACGATGTGTTGGTCTGATCCAGAGGTGTGTGCCAGAGCTGAAGCATCCCCGAAACTGCGGACTGCAGCCTCGCATGACGCTGCACCCACAGCCCAGACTTCCTGCTTCCTGCTTCTCCTAGGGAATTACATGGGGTAAATCACATGCAATTTATTCCATGTAAAAAAATGGCACATCAAATGCCAAATCGTAGTGAGCTCTCCCTTCGGACAAGTCGGCCTAACGTATAGGGGACCTATAGAAGTGCACTGCTTGCTAAGGGTTTCATTTGTTTGCTCTCAATTGGATATAGGTAAAATAGAAATGTAACATTACGAGTTGGGTACTGATTGGTACATTGTATGCAACAGCGCATTCTTGTGGTCATGGTATATGGTTGTTAGGTTGACACACCATATGTTGACCACTGAAGGTCAAAATGGCTTAAGTCAACACCTGAAATATGTTGACATGCCTACAGTCGACATGGATTGAAGGTAGACTATGGCTAGGTCGACAGTCAAAAGGTCGACATGGGTTTTTCCCTTTTTTTGAGCCAACTTGTGCCGACAGGTGGTATTTCATGCCCTAATAACCACTAGGGCATGGAGGGAGAATAGAATAGGGCAACAAGTCATTCAAGGGGGCGCAGTGCACCGGTATGTTGGCCATGTGGACATTAGGGACAAAAAAGTGAAAACCCCATGTCGACCTATTGAATGTCAAACTAGCCATTGTCACCCTTATGCTTGTGTTGTCCTTCCACCCATGTTGACCTTAGGCTTGTCAACCTATTTCAAGTATATAAGTAATATCGACCTTCAGCTGTCAAACCAATGCATGTCGACGTAATTTCCCATACCCGTACTCCCTGCATCATTCATTTCAACTAATTATGTATTTTTGTGAAAAAAAAAACAAAAACACGGAAAAGCTTTGTATTGCATGTTTGATTTACCTTTTTCATATACAATATAAAAGATAATGCAAACATCAGACACACAAAGTTTTTATATAGATGCACAAATATAATATAGTAGTTGCTGTAAGTATACTACACCTCTGCTCATTTGATGGACACAGAAGCCTGGCAGTAGGGTTGGATTAAGAGCCACATAGTCTGGGGATGAAAAATTCAACAAGCAGAATAGGTGAGACCAGTGCTGTGTGGATGTGGTCCTTGCCATATGGGTGTGGCCAGTGTCATATGGGTCTGACCAGTACTGTGTGAGTGTAGCTAATGCCATGTGGGAGTGGTCAGTTCCATGTGGGTGTGTGTACAACCCCTACATTATCAGCCCCAATGTCTCCCTAAATATGCAAAAGAATAAATATTGTATAATTAGTAATCGTAAATAGACTTTATTACAGTATATTTTTCATTTGTGCAAACCTTAGCCAAGGACAGTCGGCTGGATTGTAGAGCCATTTTAGAAAAAAACATGTATTTGTATAAATGGCAATGGAAGACTGGTCATCAAATACTGTCAAGCTGATGTGGAAATGGATCTCCAATCGCTGGGAGATAGCCTAACGCGTTTCGCCCTTCAAAAGGGCTTTTTCAAAGAATAGTTTCAGTTTGTGCTGAATGCCTTGCTATACCCAACTTTTAATTGTTAAGCTCATTCTATTAGTCCACTATTATTACACAGGTGTGATTCCCAGGGGACCTTTGAACATTATCTGGTTGTTCAGGTATAGATCTGATCATTAACTCTTTAAGTACACAGCCTTTATTTAAATATCGCCTTGTCACTTATCTGCAGATATATAATATCCATCTCAACATGCAATTGTATTATGTTACATCAAGATATATCTTTAAATAAAGTATAATAAACACATAAAAAGAACTTATAATAACAATAAAAGATGTCAAATAATAAATATAAATATCTCAAAACAATGATTTAAATTAAAATCTGAAACAGTCTCCTCCGGACTTGAACCCAGGGTTCACTATTTATTAGTCCGTATCCCTATCTGTTGCGCCACCCGGACCCATACATTTTTTTAAAGTAATGTTTTAATATATAAACAACTCGTTTAGATAATCTTTATTTTTGTTAATTTTTCCTCCTTATATAAAAGTAATTTAATATAATATTTAAGGTTTATAGAATTCGGAATTATACTGACTATAGAGATGTTATGATAAAATAGAGGGGAAAAAAGGGAAGAAAAGAAAGGGAAAATATATTTCCCCCTGTGTGCATAAAATGAAAACCGTAAGTTCTAATGGGCATAGATATAAAAGAATACATACATGTATATACAAATAGTGGTAAATAAGCGTGCATATATATATTCTATATTATGACAAAAATCTTCTGGTCAATGTAATTTCTCCAGTCTAAATACATGCATATAACAAAATACTAATAAGAGATTGGTCTTGTTGCCCTCTTTATACAATCGTATAGGTGCCCAGCGGGGGGTAGCTAAGGAAGTCAGGGGGTATTGGGGATGGAGAAGGGTAGGTTTTAGGGGTTTAGGTCTGGGTGGTTAGGAGCTATATAAAAAGGCAGCCTTCTTCCTTGCCAGTCAGGCCACACCCTGCCCATATAGTTTTTGATTGGAAGCCACAAGCACTGGTTTTGCATATTACATTGACCATAAATAATTTGAATTGGTCCTGGACCACCAGCCCCCCTGCAAGGGCCCTGTGGCACCCCAGGGAGCCACGGCACACAGTTTGGGAACCACTGCTGTACATGTATATCGGGGGGATTTCAGGGTTCTCCGCTGTACATCTATAGGCTGTAGTAAAAAAAATGGTTGTGGATAGGTTTAAAAAAACAAGAAATACTGATAGATTAACTGTCAATTAAAAAAAAAATACTAACAAAAAACATTTATCCTAAAACCTTAATTGTTATGTAAGGTATATGAACTCAAGCTTAGTCAAATAAATGCAGACATACTGTATAATAGCACTTTGAAACACTTTGCATTAGAATGTCTCAGGAGCAATAATAGAAGCTGGTGATTATTATACTCGAGGCAGGTGTAAATATCACAAAGAACGAAAAGCTTCTGATAATCCTTACATCTCTGTGGCACCTGCAGTTAATTCTAATGAGAATGAACACCTATACAGTTTGGGTGACCTCTCATATCCCTGATGCCAGTCACTAATGTGTTTCTTCAAAGCCCATTTAGCCAATCAAATCTATTGTGTCTAATGCCACCTGCAGATTCATTCGATAACTGCCACGGCATACAAATGTTAGAAATAAATAACTTGACATGTCAGTCTGGAATCTTTACTAATAGGTTTCTCTGACTGGGAAGTGTCTGTTAACCCTTTTATATCAAGTTAAAATACTGTATATATTTTTACTAATATTAATTTAGTAAATACAAACATTAGAGAGCCTATCTCACTTCAGAAGATTAGTGTTGACTGTAATATGTTCGATATGTATATACAGTACCACAATAGGTTTTATACAAATAAAATTATGACACCATTGGTGTTCTGATTTAAAAAAAAAAAAAACTTATTAAAGAAATACAGCATATTTTTATTGCATGGGTGCCCACTGTCCTCAATTTCGAAGGAAAGTTGTGAATTTTAAAATTTTGTTTGTGGAAATGTTTGTCTATGAAAATATACCCCTGTTGAGATACCAGGCAAATGGGAAAAACTATTTTGTATATGTGACCCTGTTTCTATACGAGACAACTGGGAATATACTATGCATGTGATGTAACTTACTTGTAACCAAAATTGTTTACTGACATTCCAATTATTACTGATGTGCAAACAAATTGCAAAGAGTAATATTGTAAGTATATAAGGTTAAGCAACCTAACCACCCACCCCAATCAGTACCATACAGGATGCTTATCATTTGCAAATTGTCAGAGATATTATTATTCAAATGTTTGCAACAATGTTATTGTAGATTATTCATAGCACTCACCCCGTGTTTTGGTTTTTGACCACCATTGATTCATATTCATGTTTTGGTTTTCCTCCCCACATTTGTGGAGGATGCAAAATGGTGGAAGGGGACTTCTGAACAAGTCAGAGGTGTATGTTCATTCCAGTTGCCCAGGGGCACGTTAGAATTGCCCCTTGCTGCCCCCTTAAAAAGGGTGAGTGGTTGATTTTCAGAATG